>NC_044031.1:441544273-441849951 GCF_901765095.1 Microcaecilia unicolor | reverse complement strand
TTAATTCTAGACTTGTGCCTTAATTATGTGTAGAAATATCTACCCACTATTCACCCAAGGGAAGAAAATTTAGACAAAATGATCTTAGAAGAAGAATATGTAAAATCAACATATAAATTAAAAACCCAACAATAAAATATTTTAAAATTTTGCACAAACATTTTAATTGTGTGACCTCAGGCAAAATTGTATTATCAAGCCTTGAGGCCCTACAAAGTACAATAGTAGTACAGCCAAGCTATTCAATAACCCTATTGTCACTAATAGACCCTCAGTACTGTGAACATTAAGAACTTGCACTTCAGTGGGTGCTAACTCAGGCTTCACAATTGCAATCACTCCCACACAAGCTCATAGACGAGTGAGCAAGGTGATTATGATCTAGAGTAGAGGACATAACATATGTAACCAAGTCATTCTAAATTAACCAGGGTTTTTAAATCCAAAACTTAGAGGAATCATCTTATCCTTTCACTGCTGCTCATTCACAGGCATATTTACCCTCATGTGTGTGCCTGATCAATAAGCCCATATACTCCAGTAACAAATTCAAGAACTAAGAAGCTATCCAGAACGTAACTATTATATAGGAACATTTTTTTTATTCTTCTATGATCAATGATGAACATCAGTTATTTTCAAGGCTCTGTCAAACCAACCACTTGCTTATGTCACTAAGCAATTTTCATGTCCCTCTATAGTTGGCTAACTCTCTGCATACCATTTACATAATAACTGCTTTCCTGCACCACCCCTATATAGCCAAGCTTGCTATATAGGGCAACATTTGGTCCATCTGCCATCCTCAGGGATTCCTGAGGGAGGGGGGAGTTATCAGAAGATGGTTTCATATTAATCTAAGTATGTCCAGCAATCCTGACATCCAGCAATCCTGAGAGAGACGAAGGTAGAAGACAGAGGAAACTAAAGTGAGACCAATCTTTGGTTCTATTTACAATATTGTAAAACGACCGTAACGGACATTACGTGACTCTTCTTCCCCCTTTCCCTCTCTAAGTTCCCCCCAACTGTACCTACCATACATTTACCTTATTCTACCACAATATCACTTTGTGTTCATTCATACCATGTATTTGTTCAGACCGTAATCGGCTAATGCCATTAACAGTTATATGTAAGCCACATTGAGCCTGCAAAAGGTGGGAAAATGTGGGATACAAATATAACAAATAATAATAATAATAATTTCACATGCTCTTAAGCTCAAATAATTAAATTAGAGAAGACTAGGCTATAACATATTACATTCTACCATTAAAGATTTGCTAGGAGTGGCCTAATGGTTAGAGCATCAGTCTTGATACCCAGAGGTGGCCAGTTCAAATCCCACTACTGCTCCTTGTGATCTTGGGCAACATTTGGTCCATCTGCCATCCTCAGGGCTTCCTGAGGGAGGGGGGAGTTATCAGAAGATGGTTTCATATTAATCTAAGTATGTCCAGCAATCCTGACATCCAGCAATCCTGAGAGAGACGAAGGCAGAAGACAGAGGAAACTAAAGTGGGACCAATCTTTGGTTCTATTTACAATATTGTAAAATGACTGTAACGGATCAGTATTGCTACATCCATTACAAAGTTTTTTCTAATGACACAAGTATCAGGGTAAGTACGTTTGGTGCGTTGCAACAGCACAATTTCAATTGATGTTTGTACATTCAAACAACAGCAATGAGTGCTGGATTGCCTGTGAGTTGTAATCAGTTTTTTTCATGGCCACTGTGGAGTTCTTTTGAATGATATCATCATCAGGATACATGTGATTATCATAGAACAGTATGATGTTTTTAGGTACTTTGTATCAATTTCTATTGATTTGAGTTGCTATCTATTAGAACATGGAAACCCAATGATTCTCACTTTTTAACAAAGTGAATATTAATTTCAATATTTTTAGATCATTGAATGTGCATAAAAGACGGCAATTGAGGCCAAGCATTGTGAGATTTTATTTATTTATTTTATTTTGTATTTTTTAGGTGGTTGTATGACTACTTTTAGGGGTTCACTTTGCTTTTTACCCCTATTAGGTAGGTGATATTTAGTATATGTCATTCAGTTATTTTAGTGTTGTATATCTCCACCTATCTGTCCGATGCAGTTCTATTGATATACATTTAGTGTTGATATTATTATATTTTGTGTTGATATCATGTCTTGTATTAAAATTATTATTTTATTGCATGCATATTTAATTTGAATGTTTTTAACTGATATTGATTTGATATTATATTTTATTATATTATGTTTTTAGATTTGATCTGTTTTTATTTTATATGATGTGATAGTGTTTTTAGATATGTTTTATTATCAAATATACAATGGTGAAGTTTATGTTTTACTCATTATGTATTTTTATTTTGTAGTTTTTTTACCCCTGACGCAGCCTGAGGGCGAAACGTGGCCACGTCGGGTAACTTGTAATAAACCACTTCTTCTGTTACCCTCCTGTTCTATTTTTTTGTCTTTTTTGATCTGCTTTTTTTCTTTTGATTTGCCATTTCTGTGGCAGATCTTTGCCTTTTTTTTGTTTCTGTCTAATATTCCACAGCTACAAATATTATGGGGGAATTTTATAAACTATAATAGTTAAAGCAACTTTTAAAAAGCCTATATTGTGCCTATTTTATAAGGACACAAGGAGAGGCATTTGTGATATGATGTCCAAGATTCTTGTCTCCAGGATTTGAATTTCCGTGGTCAAACATCCCACTCTCACTTACACATGATGTCCAAGTCAAATTGTAGATATTTTGCTGAAAACACCTAAAATTCTCATCCTGAATACAGCAATTTTAGGAACAGAAAATCATCTATTTTTTTAATATAAAAATATCGCTATATTCAAGATATTGTTGTGCTGAATATGTATTTCTTTAGGTACCATTTAAAAAAAAAAAAGCCCTAAAGAAAAACACACAAAAACAAGCCATAGGGATGGCCGTGTGGCATCATTCTTAGTAGACTGGTCACACAGATATCCCAGCAGAGCAGGGGAGGGGGCAGCCTAGTAGTCAGTGCAGTGGACTACACATAAAGGGACCCAGCTTGCTGCTCTGAAGCAATCACAAAGCCTGGTATGCACTGTGCTATCACATCTTTGGGGAGTGGGGGGGGGGGGGGAATCATCACTGGGGTATTAAGTGGGATCAGGCCTTAACCCCTTTAATGGTCATCTGATCAGTTAGGGCACCTTTTTGTGACTTAGTCATGAATAAAATAGGTCCAGATAAAAATGTACCAATTTTTGCCATAGACATTTTTATTTTGATCCATTATCCCTGTAAAACGTCCAAAGTCTATGCCCACCCAAAATGTGCCCCCAACATACTTACAACATGCCCCCTTGAGATTTACATGAACTGCGGAGTAATTTCTCAAATCTGAGTTTCAAATACTGCAACTTGGATGTATTCCTGTGAAAAGCATTCATCTTCTGCTTTGTACTCGTTTTGAGCCTTTTTTTTCTTTTTGAAAATGAGCAACCTAGGCATCTACTTGTCTTTATAAACTACTAGCATAAGTGACATAAGTGGCAAGAGCAGATATTTACACCAATCACTGAGGTGGCGGCACTGTAGCGCCGGATATGACAGCGCACTGGAAGTGGAAACTGCCGCCAGGCTTCTGCAGTAGCCCAGCCTTGGTTCCTTTCTAGTGAGTGGTAAGCCCGTGTTGGGTTTACTACTGCTTTGTAAAAGGGGTCCTTTGAAATTTAGGTGGATGATATAGAATAGCAACTTTGGCAAATGCGAGCTTAAATCATAATTGTTGTCAATTAACTGCAATTAATGATTGTTTATGACTCATTAACTAATTACTTTGCACTCACATCTGCCCTGGGAGCCCAAATTTGGGTGGCCTACATAGAATCCGGGGACTTGTATGCATATGTGCACAAAAAAGTGCTACTTATGTGCATCAATGTACTATATATTATAGCATATAATTGTAAGTGGCATACATGTGGGCATAGAATGGGAAAGGCATGGGTCAGCCTCCCACTTATACATACAACTTACAGAATATTGTAAGCTATGTATGATGCCAGCTGTATTTAGGCACACCCATTTATACCTGCCTTAGACCTGACATAACTGGAGGAGTAGCCTAATGGTTAGTGCAGTCGCTTGAGAACCTGGGTTCAGTTCCTACTGTAGCTCCATGTAACTCTGGGCAAATCATTTAACCCTCCATTGCCTCAGGTACAGTTCTACAAACTGAAGAGTAGCAAATCTCCTGGACCGAATGGTATTCATCACAGAGTACTGATAGAACTGAAAAATGAGCTTGTAGAGCTATTGTTAGAAATATGTAATTTATCTTTAAAATCGAGTGTGGTACCGGAAGACTGGAGGGTGGCCGATGTAATGCCAATTTTTAAAAAAGGTTCCAGAGGAGATCCGGGAAATTATAGACCGGTGAGTCTGATGTCGGTGCCAGGCAAAATGGTAGAGACTACTATTAAGAACAAAATTACAGAGTATATTCAAAAGCATGGATTAATGAGACAAAGTCAACATGGATTTAGTGAAGGGAAATCTTGCCTCACCAATCTACTACATTTCTTTGAAGGGGTGAACAAACATGTGGATAAAGGGGAGCCGGTTGATATTGTGTATCTGGATTTTCAGAAGGCGTTTGACAAAGTACCTGATGAAAGACTCCAGAGGAAATTAGAGAGTCATGGGATAGGAGGTAGTGTTCTATTGTGGATTAAAAACTGGTTAAAAGATAGAAAACAGAGAGTAGGGTTAAATGGTCAGTATTCTCAATGGAGAAGGGTAGTTAGTGGGGTTCCCCAGGGCTCTGTGCTGGGACCGCTGCTTTTTAACATATTTATAAATTATCTAGAGATGAGAGTAACTAGTGAGGTAATTAAATTTGCTGATGACACAAAATTATTCAAAGTCGTTAAATCGCGAGAGGATTGTGAAAAATTACAAGAGGACCTTACGAGACTGGGCATCTAAATGGCTGATGACGTTTAATGTGAGCAAGTTCAAAGTGATGCATGTGGGAAAGAGGAACCCAAATTATAGCTATGACATGCAAGGTTCCACGTTAGGAGTCATGGACCAAGAAAGGGATCTACAGTAGGTGTCGTCGTTAATGATACGTTGAAACTTTCTGCTCAGTGTGCTGCTGCGGCTAAGAAAGCAAATAGAATGTTAGGTATTATTAGGAAAGGAATGGAAAACAAAAATGAGGATGTTATAATGCCTTTGTATCGCTCCATGGTGCGACCGCACCTCAAATATTGTGTTCAATTCTGGTCGCCGTATCTCAAAAAAGATATAGTGGAATTAGAAAAGGTGCAGAGAAGGGCAACAAAAATGATAAAGGGGATGGGACGACTTCCCTATGAGGAAAGGCTAAAGCGGCTAGGGCTCTTCAGCTTGGAGAAAAGGCAGCTGAGGGGAGATATGATAGAGGTCTATAAAATGATGAGTGGAGTTGAACAGGTAGATGTGAAGCATCTGTTCACGCTTTCCAAAAATACTAGGACTAGGGGGCATGCGATGAAGCTACAATGTAGTAAATTTAAAACAAATCGAAGAAACCTTTTCTTCACTCAACGTGTAATTAAACTCTGGAATTCATTGCCAGAGAATGTGGTAAAGGCGGTTAGCTTAGCGGAGTTTAAAAAAGGGTTGGACGGCTTCCTAAAGGAAAAGTCCATAGACCGTTATTACATGAACTTGGGGAAAATCCATTATTTCTAGGATAAGCAGTATAAAATGTTTTGTACTTTTTTGGGATCTTTCCAGGTATTTGTGATCTGGACTGGCCACTGTTGGAAACAGGATGCTGGCTTGATGGACCTTTGGTCTTTCCTAGTATGGCAATACTTATATACAAAAACTGAGATTGTGATCTACCCAAGAGATAGAAAAAGTATCTGTATATAATAAAAACATAAATCACTTTGATTGTATTACCGAAAGGAGGTATATCAAATCCCATTACCCTTAGCTTTATTTAGGTGTGCCAGTGTGGGTTTAAATTAGCATTCTATAACAGAAATTAGGATGGATTTGATATACTGGCTTTCCTTGATCACAAACAAAACAGCTTACATATTTTATAAGTTAATATGGATGGATGGGATGAATGTAACTTCTCGAGGCAGGTTTTCCTATCAATTATTGGCATTCTTGAATGTAATGTTAAATTATTGATTTTTATTATGTGAACCATTTGTACTGTTTAGTTTAAGTGGTATATTAAGCTTAATAAACATAAACATATATGCAGTTACTTATTTTGTATCTGAGGCAATGATGGGTTGTGACTTGCCCAGAGTCACAGGGAGCTGCAATGGGGACTGAACCTGTTTCTCCTGGTTTTCAGGCTACTGACCTAGTAGGCTACTCCTCCACATTCACTGCACAGCACTGGGGTGCCTAAAAGAAAGGATCGCCCAGATGCAGAATTGCTCCTGATGTGTGGAAGTTTATGCACATGTGAAAATGAAAAGAAAAAAAGATAGAAAAAGCACGTGTTTAAAATGCTCTGATCAAACAATATTTTGAAATTCTTATCTGTGTTTTCCATTTTAGAATTATATTGCCCATAAAGAAACATGGATATAGAATGGACCAACGGTCTATCTAGCCTAGCATTCTATCTCCAACAGTGGCCAATCCAGGCTGCAAGTACCTGGCAGGATCCCCAAAAGCTACAAGAATCCTTGTTACTTACCACCAGGTAAATACTGCATCAGGAGTCAGCTATGATGTTAAATCAATAATATACAGCGCTGGCTGCATAAGCACGGATCCCTGATGCAGTATTTAGTGAAACATGGTACTGTGTCAGATACAGAAGCAGTTTTTCATTAGCTGTGGGAGCACCATTCTGAATTGGACTACCAAGTTATGCCAGCTGCAGAAGCATATGGACATGTCAAAGTGAAGTTTTTGAACATGTTGTGAGCGTCTTTCTACAAACAGATAAGTAACTTTTTTCAAATGTATAGATTTTGTGTTGCACCAGTACAAAATGTGATTTATTTTTTCTGCATGTGAGATATTGATAGAAAGGATAATTGAAAAGTTAATTTAGACATTGAAACAACCACATATATTTTACTGAACAGTTTAGAATTTATTCAATGATATTCAAGATGGTAGTTTGTACTGTATGGGGATCCTTCCTTTCTATTTATATAATGGAGGTGTGTGTTTGGTTATTGCCTATATCCAGCTTATTTTTGCTGTATACCACCTTCAGGGAATTTCTTCAAAAAGGCAGTGAATGATTCCTAATAAATAAATAAACTAGTATCTGCCATGGGTATTTTGCACCTCTCATGATTTAATGTTAATCAAATGGAATTGGACACAAACTAGCTCAGCTCCAAATACAGATCTTCAGAATCGTCTAGCAATACTTTATGCTTGGCATGCCATAAAAGTTCATCATAGAATACTTGAAACAGAATGTTGATATTGAAATATGAGTGAAAAGCAAATACATCACTGCTTGTGAATAAAAAGCTGACATAACTTCCATGTTTCATGCACTGAGGGGTCCTTTTACTAAGGTGTGCCGAAAAGTGGCCTGTGCTGGTGTAGACACGTGTATTGGATTCACGCAGGTTCATTTTTTAGCGCAACTGCAAAAATGACCTTTTTTTGGGCTGACAATGGACGCATGGCAAAATGAAAATTGGCACACGTCCATTTTGGACTTGGGATCTTACTGCCACCATTGACTTATAGGTAAAGTCTCACGCATTAACCAGGCGGTAATCGTCAGTGCATGTACAATGCCGATTACTGCCTGGTTAACACTGCACGCCAGAATTATAGCATGCCTAGTGGGTGCGTGTAAAAAATGAAATTACCATCCGGGCCACGCAGTAGTCGGGCAGTAGTTCCAAATTGGCACACGTTGGGTGCACATAGGCGCCTACGCGGCTTAGTAAAGGGCCCCTAAGTGCTCCAGGGTTACTCTTCTTCATGCTTCCAGTTCACAGTAGAAGTTATTATCAGTAAAATTAGAACCCCTCCCCCCCTTTTCCCTATGGAAGTAAGTAGTAAGTGTATGTCAAAGACTGATACTCCTATTTGTAACTTCTCTGTCCAAGCTTGCTCTAAGGCTGCAGTCCTAGCCTGCTCTTAGATTCAATCCTAGTTGCTGCCGGCTTATGTCCCAAGCAGGTCCACTGAGAGACTGAGCCGGGTCCAGGGCAAGGCCGCCCCTGAGGCTCCGCCGCCACTGCCCCCCCATTCGCTACTACTGTCGCCTCCCTCTCCTGCTCTGAGGCCGCCGGCGACGCAGTCCCCAGTCTCCACCTGCCTACCCTTAGCTCCGTCATCAGCCCCCTTCTGTCTGCCACTAGGCCCCCTGCATTACAAAAAAAATCTCTAAATTGGCAGCGCCAGTGAGCAGCACCTCACCTCTGTATGAAAGCAGCAGATCGCCTCTCCTCAGGCCTTCCCTCACTGTGCCCCACCCTTGCGGAAATAGGAAGTTACAACAGATGAGGGCGGGACACAGTGAGGGAAGGCCCGAGGTGATCTACCGCTTTCACACAGAAGCGAGACACTGCGCTGACAATTACAGATTTCTTTTTAAATGCGGGGGGCCCGGTGGCAGACAGAAGGGGGCTGTCGACGGAGCTGAGGGTAGGCAGGTGGAGACTGGGGACTACAGCGCCGGCGGCCTTGGAGCAGGAGAAGGAGAGAGACCCTGGAATTTTATCCCCCCCTTGGAGGCCTGGGCCTGGGGAATTTTGTCCCCCCCCCCCCCCCTCTAGGCGGCCCTGGTCCCAAGAGACTCTGGGACATAGAAGACTCTACCTATATGTTCACATCTCCTGTTATTTTCATGTGAGTTAATTCTATAGAGGCATCTTAGTATGCACTTAGGGGCTGTTTTAATAAAGGATGTTAAAATCTCAGCTTCACCATGACACTTTTTAAAAACATTTCCTTAGTTTTTTTTTTTTTTGCAGCCCAGGCACTAATGTTGCCATTAGTGCACAGTTCAAGCAAAAAGTTAACATGAGAATACTTACCATCTCCTATTTAGGAGGTGTTAAGTGCTCACATGTTAAGTCTCCATTATCCAGTTAGTGTGTGATAATCAGAACTTGCTAGATGAATAATGGTTCAATGTCCCCATGACATGCCCTGTCCAAAAAATATATTGCATAATATAACTGGCTATCTGCTTGCCTCTAACCATGAATTTTCAGTGGGTCATTAGGTGCCAATACTGGTTGAATACTTTTGAATATCAGGAGTAAATAACATAGGAGGTCTTTTACTAAGTGGCAGTAATAAGAGATATTTGTATTTTTAAAGGTGTCAATTTAATTTTAGCTTTATTTCAGTTTTCAAAGGTCCATAGTTGCCTGATATAGCTAGCCAAAACACTGGCCACAGTTGGACAGTCTAATCAAAACCATCAAGTTTGTTGAGCTAAGTGTAATAAAAATTATATATGTTTACTGAATACATTAGAAAGTAAGAAAATAAGAAAGGAGTAACTGATTGAAGATGGGGGGGTTAAGCTTTGATACATTTGTCAAAAAAGAGTTTTCTGAGGCGTTTTCCTTCCAGAGGTTTTTATTTGATATAAACATTGTTTAAATATTTACAACTGAGAATAGGGAGGGAGCTTCAGTATTTGTTTATTCGGAAACTAAGGGAACCTTTTTTCTAAGTCACGCTAAAAAGTGGCTGGCGGTAGTTTTAGCGTGTGGGTTTCCTGTGCTCTCTGGCCACTTTTTAGTGCAATTCTAAAAATTGCCAAAATTCTATTTCTGCCATTAATGGCCAAACAGTAATTTCCAAATTAGCACATGGCCATTACCACCTGAGCCCTTACTGCCTCTTATTTAGTATGCGGTAAGGTCTCACACACTACTCATGTGGTTAATTGGCCAGCGCTCAGCAATGTGCCTGTGCTGCACAATTATCGCTTGGAACGCCTACTCCCCGCCCCCACGCTAGAAAATAAAAGTTATTTTCTGGTACAGGAAATGGCACATGGCAAACACAGAACTACCACAGGGCACTTGGGCGTGCCCTCCTGTGGTGCTGTTTTGCTGCACGCTACCCTACCTTACAGTGGCATAGGAAGGGGGGGGGCAGTGGGGCGGTCAGCCCCGGTGCACGCCGCTGGGGGGGTGTCATCTCCGTGGGTTTCTTGCGCCCTCTGCCCCGGAACAGGTTACTTCCTGTTCCGGGGCAGAGAGAGCAAGGAACCAATGGAGCTGACGCAGCTCCCAGCGACGTGGACTCAAGGGCGGATCGGTCCTCCTGCCCGCCCCTCGCTTTTAAACTAAGTAAGAATGCGCTCCGGGGGAGGGTGCACACCGGAGGGGGGTGCGCAGCAGCGACCCACCCCGGGTGTCAGCCGCCCTCGCTACGGCACTGCTACCTTACCTTCTTAAAAGGGCCCCTGAATGGGGCAAATGTTTTTAGGCTGCATACCCAAAGTGGTCAGCTACGGCTAAGGTGCTAGTTGTTGGCAGAGGGGGACAATTGTCAAACAAGATAGGTTAAGGAACAGGGTCAGTTTCTGGAATTATAATAAATAAAACGCAATGTAGAATGTTGTAGCAGCACACAGCTTGATGTGGATGCAGATCATTTATATGGACCTGTTGTTTTTCTTTATGCTGTATGTGGAGTTTTTCAATTATGTTATATGTAGCTACAACTTGTCATTGTGTGCATAAAAAAAAAAAAAAAAAGGGAACAGGGTCTTGTCTCATTCTCTAATTGAGATGCCTTGTACTAAGCACAAATATCTGGAGAAACCAATCATTTAAGTATATCATGATGAATCAAGAGCTCTCCACTAGTATACTCCAGAGTGAAGTACCCAGAGACACACACACAGAGACAGACATCCACACAGAAAGATACCAAGCCAAACCAGCCAACAAACATAAAATAGGAATTGGCAGAGGAAAGGCAGGTAGGGGAAGAGAGAAAGAAAGAGAGAAAGATGAGAGGGGAGTGTAAGAAGCAGTTTAGAATGCTGAAAAAGATGGGAGCAAGGGTCATAGAATGACAATCAGGAACACCAGTTGCAAGCAAATCTTCCTCCAGTACCCACCTCATCAAACACCAGGTCATTCCAAGAAAAGTAATTTTGCAGGAGTTTATACGTTGAAACTTGTAATCTTTCAAGTACATGACCCTTGTAGGAACACCATAAAGACACAACTGGCATACCTCTTCTAAAAGCATGTGTCACAATATTTTAATGTGCAAATACAGTAGCACTGGTTTTAGAATCAGTATACGGCGTAATGTAAGCCACATAGAGCCTGCAAAAAGGTGGGAAATGCATTAATCAAATCTCGACTCTTCTTTTGACCAAAGGTGCATTAATTCTTATAAATGTCTGCTAGAAGCTAATAGCTAAATAATGACTAATCATCATAGGATGGTTTATAATATGTACAGTGGTGGAAATAAGTATTTGATCCCTTGCTGATTTTGTAAGTTTGCCCACTGACAAAGACATGAGCAGCCCATAATTGAAGGGTAGGTTATTGGTAACAGTGAGAGATAGCACATCACAAATTAAATCCGGAAAATCACATTGTGGAAAGTATATGAATTTATTTGCATTCTGCAGAGGGAAATAAGTATTTGATCCCCCACCAACCAGTAAGAGATCTGGCCCCTACAGACCAGGTAGATGCTCCAAATCAACTCGTTACCTGCATGACAGACAGCTGTCGGCAATGGTCACCTGTATGAAAGACACCTGTCCACAGACTCAGTGAATCAGTCAGACTCTAACCTCTACAAAATGGCCAAGAGCAAGGAGCTGTCTAAGGATGTCAGGGACAAGATCATACACCTGCACAAGGCTGGAATGGGCTACAAAACCATCAGTAAGACGCTGGGCGAGAAGGAGACAACTGTTGGTGCCATAGTAAGAAAATGGAAGAAGTACAAAATGACTGTCAATCGACAAAGATCTGGGGCTCCACGCAAAATCTCACCTCGTGGGGTATCCTTGATCATGAGGAAGGTTAGAAATCAGCCTACAACTACAAGGGGGGAACTTGTCAATGATCTCAAGGCAGCTGGGACCACTGTCACCACGAAAACCATTGGTAACACATTACGACATAACGGATTGCAATCCTGCAGTGCCCGCAAGGTCCCCCTGCTCCGGAAGGCACATGTGACGGCCCGTCTGAAGTTTGCCAGTGAACACCTGGATGATGCCGAGAGTGATTGGGAGAAGGTGCTGTGGTCAGATGAGACAAAAATTGAGCTCTTTGGCATGAACTCAACTCGCCGTGTTTGGAGGAAGAGAAATGCTGCCTATGACCCAAAGAACACCGTCCCCACTGTCAAGCATGGAGGTGGAAATGTTATGTTTTGGGGGTGTTTCTCTGCTAAGGGCACAGGACTACTTCACCGCATCAATGGGAGAATGGATGGGGCCATGTACCGTACAATTCTGAGTGACAACCTCCTTCCCTCCGCCAGGGCCTTAAAAATGGGTCGTGGCTGGGTCTTCCAGCACGACAATGACCCAAAACATACAGCCAAGGCAACAAAGGAGTGGCTCAGGAAGAAGCACATTAGGGTCATGGAGTGGCCTAGCCAGTCACCAGACCTTAATCCCATTGAAAACTTATGGAGGGAGCTGAAGCTGCGAGTTGCCAAGCGACAGCCCAGAACTCTTAATGATTTAGAGATGATCTGCAAAGAGGAGTGGACCAAAATTCCTCCTGACATGTGTGCAAACCTCATCATCAACTACAGAAGACGTCTGACCGCTGTGCTTGCCAACAAGGGTTTTGCCACCAAGTATTAGGTCTTGTTTGCCAGAGGGATTAAATACTTATTTCCCTCTGCAGAATGCAAATAAATTCATATACTTTCCACAATGTGATTTTCCGGATTTAATTTGTGATGTGCTATCTCTCACTGTTACCAATAACCTACCCTTCAATTATGGGCTGCTCATGTCTTTGTCAGTGGGCAAACTTACAAAATCAGCAAGGGATCAAATACTTATTTCCACCACTGTATTTCTGAAGTGGAAAAGCATATACAGCATTCCCAGTTCCATCACCTATCTCACTCATTCCAATAACACAAATCAGAAGCAATATAGCATTTTCTGCTCAAATATCAGTGATGATGGTATGATTTTAAGTCTCCAAACAAAAAACAATGAAGAACAAACTGAATTTTCAAAGCCAACTATATGGGTAAATATATCCACAAATGCAATCAATTTCCCTAATCACCTTGAGATGTATGTAGCTCACAAAAGACCTTTTGTTCATCCCTCTTCTCTGCAAAGTTCAAGGATACTGGATACAGCAAAAACATAAGCTATCTTGGCATAGAAAAGAGAGCTGGAAATCGAATCTGAATTTAAGAGTAGGAAGAACAGCACACAAGCTACCATTGCTGATTGCTTTGTTATATTGTTTTCATCAGTGCATAATTCCAGCCACTCTTTGATGCAAACAATTTACAGAGATTTGGACAACTTTCAAGGTTAAAGGTTAATTTGGGGCAATCAAATGAAATGAGTCTGGTGATAGCCATGGACATGCTGTGTGTAGCTCTCCATTGCAGTCAAATGGTTCATCAAATACCTGGGTCTGAATATTTCACTAATGCAGAGACCTTATTCCAGAAAAATTATTCAAAATCACCTGAACAGGTGTATTATTACCTATTTAGATAGGATCATAACTGCATAAACTAAGGAAGACAAATTTCCATAGTAAAACGCTAGGTATTGCTCTTTCTTCACAGTACTAACAATAAATAGCCTGTGATATTACAATTTATTTTGCAGGATACGTGCCAAAAAGATATTGAATATATGTCAAATTATGAACAAAAATGAAGTAAGCCAGATTTTAAACTCTACTACTGAATAACTTTGTTAAGGGTAAGTTCCACACCTCATGATTGCTTATATTATCATTTAGGAGCTGCTGGAGTGAAAAGCAGTGCAGATTTCTGATCCCTACCCAGAGCTGTGAATGATCAAACAATAATTATTGGGCTATTGTTTGCTGTCTGGACAGTTTTCTGCTTCCTGGGATCAGTGAGCTCCATGCCCTGGGATTTGATTGAAGAGAAAGACCTGGATATCATTTATTTCACTGAGATTTGATCCAGGAAAGGGTATATGGCATGGGAAATAGAGAAGCATGAGAGGTAGGTGTGAGGATAGTTTTATATTTCATCAAGGATTAACTTTTGTTTGTGGTGGGAAACTAGTGATTAAGGGTTGTGAGAGTTTGGTTATTAGGAACCCTTTATTGATGTCAGGGGGAAATGTAGTTGTATATTGAGCACTGGGTTCAGATACTTCAAGCCTGAACTTGCTAGCCTCCTTTATTTTAGGTACCACCTTGAGATGGGTTACTATCTATCATGTCCTTTCAAGACTCTTCCACACCCTCTGCAGCCACATTTCCAGTCCCTGCATTACAGATCCTGTATCCTGCAGCTTATTTCTCATAATCTGAGCTCTGGAATATACTTGACTACCTTGACCAATAATTACATCCTTTACCTCTACCCAGAGACCTCAAAAGACTTTCTCATTCTTTATCTACAATCACTGTATCATAGCCAGCTCTTGTGTAACACCAGCACTAACCACTGGGCTGGGAATTACATTTTTACTGATTTCCCAAATGACCAGAATTGACTTGCAGGCTCCCTTTAACTCCATCCGCTTCTCAAAATTTCCCTTGGGCACTCTTGGACTTGCTGTCCTCTTTTGCACCATTCAGCCTTTGAATTTCTAGTCTATATTCCTCAAGACCCTGTACCAACTGGCTCCTTGCTGTTTTTCTCTTTCTAACTAGGGTGAGACATGGGCTTGGAGGTCTTGTTTCTCTGCTCAGGATCTAAGTGATCCAACTCTTGCATTCCATTCCACCTTGCTGGTTGCAGCTTGTCCATTCAGCCTTTCTTTCACACTTAGGCTGAGTTTGTCTCTCTGCCAACTGCTCCTGCAATATCTGTAAACTGTTTTCCAACACAATCACTTTCTCCCTCTGTTCATCCATAGTTGCATACTCTGTGCTGATCTTGTACTGCAAGCCATCAAGCTGCTCTTTTAGTGACCCATTTACTGCACCTAGCTGTGTATATTCCTGCCAGGCTCACAGAAAAAGTGGGAGAGCGACCAAGGAAGCCAGAGACTGGAGGATGTGGGAACAATGAATAATTTTATTAAGAAATTTGGAGACTCGACACAACGTTGTGTTTCGGCCGTCAGGCCTGCATCAGGAGTCTTTGTGACAAGATATTGTCAAAGAATATCAATGATAGTTGTTCAAACGCTAGCTGTGTACCTGACGGTCACTTGATTTCTAACGAAGTCTTTTTAAAGACTATAACGTTACGTTTGAACAACTATCATTGATATTCTTTGACAATATCTTGTCACAAAGACTCCTGATGCAGGCCTGACGGCCGAAACACAACGTTGTGTCGAGTCTCCAAATTTCTTAATAAAATTATTCATTGTTCCCACATCCTCCAGTCTCTGGCTTCCTTGGTCGCTCTCCCACTTTTTCTGTGACTCTGTTTTTTATCGTGGGGTGTTTGAGTTCTCCGCTTTTTTGGCGGATTTTCTCCCACATTTATTCCTGCCAGGCTGCCTTTTCTCTCTTTTGCTCTATCCTCCCTGAAGAATGCTTCCTGCACTTGAGTCTGGAGCTTGGTATTACTGGTCTGTTGTGCCTTAGCTTGAGTCTCATCATGGTTCCCCATGGGTTAATGTATTTTTTTTTTATTTTAGTTACATTTGTACCCCACGGTTTCCCACTCATGGCAGGCTCAATGTGGCTTACATATACAGGTACTTATTTATACCTGGGGCAATGGAGGGTTAAGTGACTTGCCCAGAGTCACAAGGAGCTGCCTGTGCCTGAAGTGGGAATCGAACTCAGTTCCTCAGGACCAAAGTCCACCACCCTAACCACTAGGCCACTCCTCCACTCCCAATACACTGCTGGTGGCAACTCATGTCACAGTTGCTCTGTTTCTGTTCTTGCATCCACTGATTTGGCTTGATAACCCTGGGTTAGGGCTGTCAGAAGGTAAATTTGGACCTTAAGCACATTGACTTCTTGCTGCTGCACCAGCTCCACCTCTATGGCTATCAGTTGCTTAGCTTTCTCATTCATGTTATTAGTTAGCTTTCTATGGAAATATGGCCATTAGTGGTAGTTGTGCAAGACTATCACTAGGGTCACTATTTTGAAGTTGGTGCAGAACTTGGCAGAGCGATTGGGCATCGCTCCTGCTAAAGACCCTCTGGACCTCTAGATGACTCCTGGACTCCCTGAACCACTAATGATTTTTAAAGATAGCCCCTGTGGGGGGTAGACGGTTCTTGTGTAGAGGGGAGCTTAAGAGGCTCGGAAGCCTGAGGGGCCCCAAGTCTACAGGTCTAGAAGCATCGGGTTGTGGCTTTGAGGCCCAATTTTCTCAGATGGTAAAATAACCCCACCAAAAAGCTGGGGTTATTTTACCATGATTTTTGGGTTCTAATGTGACTTGTAGTGTATCACCCCAAATTGTGTTAGGGTATTTACACAGTAATGAGATGAAAAAACATGTATTTGAATATTTTGTATCTCATTACTGTGTAACCCATGGCAACTTAAATATTGCCACGGTATTTTTAGTCAATGTCACATCCAAGGTAGGTGAGCCCTTAGGCCTCAGTTGAGTTAAATTATTCACCTTGCCCAGAGGTTAGACAGGCCCCAACTAGCAGCAGGCAAGTCTCCCTTGGCAGGGACGAGACCAGAGCCTACAGGAGAGCCTTTGGAGGCTGGCCTGACTGAATTAGGACCAGGAGATGACTCTAAAAACAGCCCTTGGGGACTGGTCTGACAGAGTCAGGACTAGGAAATGGCTCTGAAGAGTCTTTGAGGGCTAGCCCAATGATGTCAAAGCCAGGGATCAGTGAAACCCAAGAACTGGAGGTCCAAAGGCCTTAATGCCTGAAATGAGGAAGGAAAAGGTGGAAGCAAGGTTAGAGACAAGCAGGAACAGGCTGGCTGACCTGTTTTGAAGGTAGCACTGGAGTGTCCAGACCTGCTAACAATATGCCTCAGTCAGTGATTTCATGACCAAGCACCCTCGGGGATATCCCGCCACTGACCCTTTAAATATACAGCTACAGCATGCACATGCATGCCTAAAGGGGAAGGCCCATACACTACTACTACTACTACTACTACTTAGCATTTCTATAGCGCTACTAGGGTTACGCAGCGCTGTACAAGTTAAAACATGGACCTGACCCCACCTGTCCCTCCAATTACCGCCCCATCTCCCTTCTACCCTTCCTCTCCAAATTACTTGAACGTGCTGTCCACAGCCGCTGCCTTGATTTCCTCTCCTCTCAGGCCATCCTTGATCCGCTTCAATCCGGCTTTCGCCCACTACACTCAACAGAAACAGCTCTCTCCAAAGTCTGCAACGACCTGTTCCTTGCCAAATCCAAAGGTCACTACTCCATCCTTATCCTCCTCGACTTATCTGCCGCCTTCGACACCGTCAATCATAATTTACTTCCTGACACACTGTCCTCATTTGGATTCCAGGGCCCCGTCCTCTCCTGGTTCTCCTCATATCTTTCCCAACGCACCTTCAGAGTATTTTCTAATGGCTCTTCTTCCACCCCCGTCCCGCTCTCTGTTGGGGTTCCCCAAGGATCTGTCCTTGGACCGCTTCTTTTCTCAATATACACCTCTTCCCTGGGCTCACTGATCTCATCACATGGTTTCCAGTACCATCTCTATGCCGATGACACCCAGCTCTACCTCTCCACTCCCGACATCACAGTCGAAACCCAGGCCAAAGTCTCGGCCTGCCTCTCAGATACTGCCGCCTGGATGTCCAACCATCATCTGAAACTGAACATGGCAAAGACTGAGCTCCTTGTCTTCCCACCCAAACCCTCCTCTCCTCTTCCCCCACTCTCTGTCTCTGTTGACAACGCCCTCATCCTCCCCGTCTCGTCAGCCCGCAATCTCGGAGTCATTTTCGACTCCTCCCTCTCCTTCTCTGCGCATATCCAGCAGACAGCTAAGACTTATCGCTTCTTCCTCTATAATATTAGCAAAATCCACCCATTCCTCTCTGAACAGACCACCCGAACCCTCGTCCACTCACTCGTTACCTCTCGTCTTGACTATTGCAACCTTCTCCTTGCTGGCACCCTGGAGCGCTGGATGAAGTAAGCACAGCCAACCCACTGCCTAGCAGAAAAGCCTGGGGCTCTGGGGTGAGCTGTGGGGTCCAATCCCGGCACTCCCCCAGAAGCGGGAGATGAGTCGGGGTGTAGGTGTGAGTCATGGCGGCAGCTGTGACAGTCAAGTGGCTTTAGGGCTGTTTAGCATTAAGGACCTATTAATGCGACTTAAGTCCCTAACATCACTTGACCCCCTACACCTCATTATATATTGAACCTTACCATGAGAGAGCAGTGGTAATCACAAAGTTTTTACAAGAATGCTATGCCGCGATAAAAGGAAATTCCAGAAAAGATGAGAAAAAGAGTTGTTGAAATATATCAGTCTAGAAAGGGTTACAAAGCCATCTCTAAAGATCCACAGTGAGAGCCGTGGAGAGGCATAATCGAACGAAAACGTCTATCTCCATGGGCGTTTATCTCCGAGAACGGGTGGACCGAACCGTATTTTTGCAAAAAATAGACGTCCATGTTTTATTCGACAATTTGTGAGCTGGGCGTTTTTGTTTTTCAGCAATAATGGAAAATGAAAGCGCCCAGCTCAAAAACGAATAAATCCAAGGCATTTGTTCGTGGGAGGGGCCAGGATTCGTAGTGCACTGGTCCCCCTCACATGCCAGGACACAAACCGGGCACCCTAGGGAGCACTTTTACAAAAACAAAAAAAAAGGTAAAAGATCTCCCAGGTGCATAGCACCCTTCCCTTGTGTGTTGAGCCCCCCAAATCCCCCTCAAAACCCACTGCCCACAAGTCTACACCATTACTATAGCCCTAAGGGGTGAAGGGGGCACCTACATGTGGGTACAGTGGGTTTGGGGGGGTTGGACGACTAATAAGCATTAAGCAGCACAATTGTAACAGGTAGGGGGGGGAATGGGCCTGGGTCCACCTGCCTGAAGTCCACTGCACCCCCTAACAACTGCTCCAGGGACCTGCATACTGCTGCCAGGGAGGTGGGTATGACATTTGATGGTGAAAATAAAAAGTTGTGAAACATCATTTTTTTGTGGTGGGAGGGGGTTAGTGACCACTGTGGGAGTCAGGGGAGGTCATCCCTGATTCCCTCCGATGGTCATCTGGTCATTTAGAGCACTTTTTTGGGACCTGTTCGTGTGAATAAAGGGTCCAACAAAAGTGTCCTAAATGTTCGCTAAAAACGCCTTTATTTTTTCGATTATTGCCCTAACGCGTACATCTCTCCTCGGTCGATAACCACGCCCCAGTTCCACCTTCGCCACACCTCTGACACGCCCCCATCAACTTTGTCCGCATCCGCGATGGAGTGCAGTTGAAAACGTCCAAAATCGGCTTTCGATTATACCGATTTATTCGTTTTTGTGAGATAAACGTCTATCTCCCGATTTGGGTCGAAATCTAGGCGTTTTTCTCTTTCGATTATAAGGTGGATTATCTCCAAAAGAAGAAGATTTGGAATGGCGGTGAATCTTCCTAGGAGTGGCCAGCCTGCCAAATTTATTCCAAAGACACAGCAATAGCTCATCTGAGACGTCACAAAACATGCCTTAAGGACATCCAAAGTACTATATACATCTGTCTAGCTTCAGCTAAGGTCAGTTTTCATGACCACAATAAAAAAGATACTGGGCAAAAATGAGCTTCATGGGAGAGTAGCAAAGGGGAAACTGCTGATATTCAAGAGTAACATCTCACATTTGCAAAAATACACTTGGATGGTCCCCAAGTCATTTGAGCGCTAGATGTGACAAGTGTACTTAGATTTTAGCAAAGCCTTTCACATGCTCCCCCCCTCTTCTTGATCTTAGTCTTCCTAGTCTTTGCTTTGTTAAGGTGACCCTGGGAGGATGTTCTGTCCCCATATTCATGAAGGCAGGTTGTTCATGTCTTATATGTATATGTTGGACATTGTTATATCAGATTGCATTGCCTGTAACAGTTTACATTGCTTGTGCCTTCAAGAAAGGCAGGAAGTGCCTTTGGACTACAAATATTAGTCTTAATGCAGTAGTGCTCTGTAAAAAGCTTTTCCTGAGCACATGTCCCAGTTCCCTATGCCTTGTGGGAATTTTCTTATTGGCTGGCCTTGTCCCTGTGGGCTGGAGCTTGTCCTTCTTACAGTTACATGTGCTGAACAAAAGTCTCTGCCTTGCAGACTGGGAGTCTGTTCTCACCAGCTCACCCTGTAACTAGGGAAGCAAGCCAGGAAGTCATATTTCCTTTGTTTGATTTACATTAAATACATTTGGTTCAAGAGCTCTGAGTCTTCACAGTGATGTTCTATACTTTGGTTAACTGTATGCTAACCTCCTGAGTAGACAGAGCCTATCAGGAGAGAAAGCAGAACAGAGGATGCGCCTTAAAGAGAATTAGGGTTTGCCCAAGCACTTCACCAACTACATGTGTGGTTCTTGGAAGATTATTTCTTAATTGAAAAAAGTGGTACATGAAAAAAAGTGACTTAGATGGTATTAAAAATTAATTTGGTAGAAAAATCAAGATTGTGTTCAGGGTAGGTATGTTTATTACAACTAAATGCACTATGAAATCCTCCCCTATGGGCAACAAAAAACATATAGTACAACTATAGTGATCAAGGACAGAATTAGTAATAGTAGGGCACAGTGGCGTACCAAGGGGGGGGGGCGGTGGGGGCGGTCCGCCCCGGGTGCACGCCGCTGGGGGGTGCCGCGGCGTGCGCCTGCTCCTCCGAGTTTGCTAAACTTCGTTCGTTCGCTGCAGCTCCCTCTGCCCCGGAACAGGTTACTTCCTGTTCCGGGGCAGAGGGAGCTGCAGCAAATGAACAAAGTTTAGCGAACTTGGAGGAGCAGGCGCGCGCCGCGGCACCCCCCCCAGCAGCGTGCACCCGGGGGGTGTCATTTCGCCGGAGGGGGGGAGGTGTCATCTAGCGGGGGGGGGGGCATGCTGCACCCGGGGGGGGGGGCGCATCGGCGCTCCGTCCCGGGTGCCATCCAGGCCAGGAACGCCACTGGTAGGGCATACAATACACAGTCACTGAAAATCAGTGTTGTACATTGTTTAGATTAATTTAGAGTGGATGAATGCGAAAGCAGCCTACTAATGATCAGCAGTAAAAGCACACACAACAGAAAAAAAGATATACCATATATTTCTGATTAAAAAAAAAAAGTATTGCATCGACTCATGCTATGAAGACATTGTGATGCTATTATTAGAAAACCTTACAAAACTACTAGTGACACATTTTGAAAACTGACCCTAGGACTGAATGTACAATATTATATTTCACATGTTTTAGTAACTTCATAAATGGCTGTACATAATTTATTAGGAACTAATTTAGTCATGAATATAAATTTTCTGGCAGTACGAGACGCTATTATTATGCATGGTATGCAGTTTAACTTGTCCTCCTTCCCCCTTAAAATGTGCTGCTATGGCATTTTTATATATTAACTTGTGACTATATAAATTATAAACCAGCAGGGACCATTAAGAAGATCTCACTAGTCATGCTTTCATAGCAACAGGTAAGGGTACTTCTTTAATAACCCAACAAGCCATTATATTTTTACAGTTTACGTTCCAATTTTTTCTTCATAAAGTATTTATTCCGTCAAGGTGCTTTCTGGTTGTTTTTCTCTAAAAAATCACAAAAGAAATCAAGACAGCGTTCTGTGCTGAGCATCATTAGTTAATGATAAAAGGCATGGATGATATTATTACTAAATCTGATTAATCTATACAGAGAATGAAAGGAGATACAACAACTGACCTGATGTTAAGCATCCCTTATAACTCTATCTCATGTTGCTGTTAAGTGCTGTTGAGTTAATGTCAGCTCATGGTGAACCTGTGGATAGTTGCCCTGAACTATGGGGCCCTTTTACTAAATTGTTGGCGTGCGTCAATAGGCTTGCCACGTGCCAATCTAGAACTACTGCCGGTTACCACAGGAGCCTGGCGGGAGTTCCCACCCCCCAGCATGCGCCATTTCCGGTGCTACAAATATATTTCTATTGTAGCTTCAGTGTGCTGCCCAATTACTACCGAGTTAGTACGGGAGCCCTTACCGCCACTTCAATGGATTGCGGTAAGTGCTCCCCCTGAAATGGCCACCTGGCAAGTTACCACACGGCCATGTGGCAAGCCTATTGACGCACGCCAACAATTTAGTAAAAGGGCCTCCGGTAGTAGTTCCACCTTGAATGTGCGCCATTTCCAGTGCACCAGGAACCTTAATGGGTGGTGGTAAGTGCTCCCCCTCATATGGCCATTTTTTAGGTGCTTTTTACACACTGCAGTAAAAAGGGCCCTGGCGCATGGGGAAAATGGCTCCCACTGTTACCACAGGGCCCTTTTCCCCACAGCTTGGTAAAAGAACCCCCCGAGTTTGTCCAAATAGCAAGGGAGCATGCTGAGGTGTGTTTTGGGTGGGACTTGGGTGGGCTTACAATCTGGATTTATGGGTTTACAACCTGGATTTATTTCTGCAATAATGGAACTGAAAAAAAAAGCTCTAGAGCAGAAAAGATGTATGTTTTTATCTAGACCTGTTTCAGTCATGACTACCCCCCCCCCCCCCACACCATTTGTTTACTAAGCCATGCTCATGGCTGCCGTGCACTAATGCAGATACACAACCCTTTCACTTTGAATGAGTGTGTTGGCATTGCCATGCGGCTTAGTAAACAGCGGGAGGAGGAGGAGTCAAAAAAAGATGACTTAACTGACTAGCTGACCACTGGAAAGATTAAGGCATGCCCCCCTCTTAATCCCCCAGTGCTCACTGACTCGCTCACCCCCCCCCCCCCAAACACATGACAGTGACAGTAGATACCAGGGTCTATGATAACTCTAGATATTATGGCCATTCCTAAGAAAGCAGCTAGCAATTGGATGGAGTAGCCAATTGAACAAAGGGACCAAGGTTCAATTCCTACTTTAACTCTTTCATTTCAGTACAAATATGTGAGCCTTCCTGGAACATAAAAATACCTCCTGTACTAAAAATATAAATGACCTGCAAACCTGTGGGCTGTTGTAGTGGTGAATCTTAGGTACAGTACATTGTCTCTGTTTCTGGAGGGCTCACCATACAATAGAAGGGGTTTAGGTAGAATTTGTACCTGGGTCCCTTTATGTGAAGTCCACGTCACTGACCAATAGGCTGCCCCTCTGCACTGTTGGGATGTTTGTGTGGCCAGTTTATGAAGACTGCTGCCAGACAGACATCCCTATGGCTCGTTTTTCTACATTTTTCCCTGGGCTGTTTTTTTTTTTTAAATGGTACTTACAGATGGACATGTTGAGTATGAAAACGTTTAGCTCAAAGCTATAATCAAACCCGAAATGTAGACCTTTTCTTGTTCAGATATGGCTGTGAGCTATGTGTTTCTTTGATATGTTTTTGGCACAACATCTCAATGCGGACAAATCCTCCAAGAATAGTGCTGATTGTGGGTGCTGACATTTACCTCTGCTCAAGATACATACCACTTACAAATGTCAAAGGCATCATTAATTGACAGTTAAAAATCTATGTGGACTAAGCGCATATGTGGAATTGCCTAAGTGCCACAGTGCCTAACTGCAAGGGGGAGGGCATATGTGGGTGGAGCATGGGCAGGCAATGAGCATGGCTCGCAGTTTCACATGTAGTTCATAGAATAGTATAAATTATGGGTATTACTTGGTGTGCCTAAGCATGCCAATTTACATCTGCCATTGATATGGCATGAGGGTATGTCTTCACCTGGGCATGTCAATGCCGACTTACACTAGCATTCCGTAATAGAATCTTTGCACCAAGTTGGCATTGTAGAATAGATACTACGGGCTAGATTCTATGTACAATGCCAAAAAAATCAGCACCAAAAAAGTGCTCTTCTATCAGCCACGCTTAAAATTAGATGCATTTTATAGAATAGTGTTTGCGCCTGGGAATCGCGCCTCACTTAGGCATGGTCATTTGCACTAACTGAAACGTGGTGCAAATGTAAACGTCTATATTAGGCATGCATCCCCATTCTATAATAATGCACATTAATTTTAGGAACACCCCCGTTTCATCCATGATCCTCCCATTTCCGTGCCCCCCTTTTTCAGATCACACATAAATGACAACTAAATCTTATTAGTGCCAATAATTGCTTGTTAAAAGGCCAATTATTGGTGCTAATTAGCTTATTATTCAATTAAATTGCATGTGTAAATTGGGCATGCACCCAAATTTGCGCACACTTTTTGGCAACTTTTATAGAATAAGGGGCAGCAATTTAAGAAAAAAAATACAAACTGCCCACATTCCAGCTCTTGAAGTAGCAGTGTATTGTTGGATGACAGAGTATAAAAGGAAAAGACATGTATCTGCAAAATAACATATCCAACCAACCAGAGCAGGAAGTGTCCTGTGAAACCCAAAGTGGTAATCACAAATAATTTAAACAGAATTAAAAAAAAAAAACTTAAATAATAATCCAGGGAACTGTAATGGCATACAGTATCTGTATGCATCCTTGGCATGGCTCCCCCTTTGCACAACTTGTTAATATCTTTGCTTCAATTTCATAGAGAAACAAAGCTGCCTATTTAGAACAGTGGGGATACTTATTTATGTGGATCTGACTCACACCCTTTTCAGTTGTAGCTCAAGGTGAATTACATTAAGGAACAGTAGGTACATCCCTGTCTCTGGAGGGCTCAAAACTAAGTTTGTGCCTGAGACAATTGAGGGTTGGTGCCTTGATCATGGTCAGAAATAGCTGCAGTGGGATTTGAACTGGGCCCACCACTCTAACCATTAGGCTATTCCTCCTTGATTTTACCAGTACATTCTTCTTCTAATTATTAAAGTTATAAGAACAGTATTCTGCAAAGGACTTCAGCTGTTTTCACTGGGACCATTTTTTTTGCATTGTGGAGTGCCGTTTTAGAAGAAGTCACGTAAGTGGATATAGATAGTGCATGTGTAAATAGCAGCAAATTTAGCAAAAAGAAAGTAAATGAATGCTTTCCTTTCTAAAATTACTGCTTACATATGTATCTAGTCATAGCAGGTACATGTATATATTTATCCCTGCGCTCCTTAGCACAGGAATAAATATGCATGCGTGTATCTGCCAGAATTTATACTTACACTTTGCATTTCGCAATGTGTAAACTCTACACTCCACCCAACTCCATCTTCAGAATGCCTAATTAAACAATGTTTAAAAATATGTGTAGGATTGCCATATGTGTATACTTTTAGTTGTATATCCAGTGTATTATTTTAGAAATGGCTCTTTCCACATGTAAACTCAGTTCTACATGTGTAAAAGTTTTGAAAATTGCCTCATTGTCTCTCATCACCCAAGCCAATTTTAGAAATAGTGATTAGAATACCTATTTCTTGTGTGACAAAACCAAAGAAAAAGTTGACAGTAGACTAGTGGTTAACAGATGGACTATGACTAAAAGGGGTGCATTTAGGATGTGGGTATGATTTGTGGTTGATGTTTATTTGCAGGCATGAATGGATTATGCATGACAGTGTATGTAACTCTATGTGTGGGGGATGTTTACATGTGTGTAAATGGATGGAGGGAGTGTGGGTATACAGGTGTAGTAGTATATAGGTTATTCCTCTAATTCTATAAACTTGCATTCACAATTTTATGACTAGCGTGCAAAATTCTGTGCACTGGTTAAATAATAATGGCAGTTGCATGCCTAACTTAATTGCTAAACTAGGTGCTAATTGGCTTTAAGTACCCATAATGGTCCTTGATTGGCATTAATTGGTATTAATTGGCACTGATTTGAAGTTATGCATGTCATTGAACTTAGAAGCTATTTTATAAACATAGCACCTAAATGCTATAGTGCCCAACTGCAAAGGGGGGTGTGCATATTGGTGGGTCAGGGGTGTGTCTTTGTGTCTTGCAGTTGCATGTTTAAGTTATAGAATACTGTCAGTTATACGTATAACTGCCAAAATCTAGTCACAACAGATAAAAAGGCTGAAAAAAGAAATGGTCATGCAGTAAGATTGCACTTACCATATAGCCATGTGGGGGGAGCACTTACTTCCACCCATTGATGTTTTGGTAAGTGTTCCTGCAATAACGCTGTGGTACCCGACCAGTGCGCTGCTTTACCCAGGTAATGCCCTGCGGAAATACTTTTCAAATATGTCCACTAGTTCCGGAAATGCTGCGCACTGGGGGTGGAACTACTGCCTATGCCCATGTTTGTCCAGTAGTAGTTCCGCATTTTTCTTCACCCAACACATAATTAAACTCTGGAATTCATTGCCGGAGAACGTGGTGAAGGCGGTTAGCTTGACAGAGTTTAGAAAGGGGTTAGACGGTTTCCTAAAGGACAAGTCCATAAACCACTACTAAATGGACTTGGGAAAAATCCACAATTCCAGGAATAACATGTATAGAATGTTTGCACATTTGGGAAGCTTGCCAGGTGCCCTTGGCCTGGATTGGCCGCTGTCGTGGACAGGATTCTGGGCTCGATGGACCCTTGGTCTTTTCCCAGTGTGGCATTACTTATGTACTTATGCCATGCAGAAAGCTCGTGGTGGGCTTACCACCGCTTAGTAAAAGGGCCTCTTAAGCAGCCATTGAGCTGTTGTAAGTACTTGTGCCTAAAGTTATATGTGTAAATGCCAACTTACACTAGTAATTCTATAACAGCAATTATATGCATAATTGTAATCAAAGAATTGGCAATTAGCACCCAAATATTTGGCACTTAACTTTAGATGCCCTTTCTTGAATTGACTCCCAATACAGAGATGGAAATCCTCCTGGCCCTTCTGTGCATGCTAGAAGATGGGGGCTAGTTGAGAACAGACTCCCAATCTGCAGGGCAGAGACTCTTGTGCACCACTACTGAACTGTAAGTTATTTTTCTTTGTTTGATTTGCATTAAAGAAGAGTTTGGTTCAAGAGTTCTGAGTCTTCACAGTGATGTTCTATACTCTGGTTTAGCTGACAGTCTAGCTTAGTGTGAGACAGCACTTTTGCAAGGACTGTACAGACCCCTATATGTCTGTAACATATAGATGAATATATAGTTGTGAGGAGCAGGAATGCACGTGTGTGTATATGTGTCATAAGTATAGGTCATGTGGGTGTGTGGGTATATGCAATAGGTGAGTAGGGATTTAAGAGTTGTGGATGGCATGCAAAGGAGGTATGTGGCTCTTTCAATGTATGGAGACATGTGTAGGGTTACAACATTTAGGGTATTTATATATTTGTGTGTGGATGTAGACATGTGGTTATCAGTGTGCCCAAATGGTTGTCTTGAGCAATCAATGCATGATGTAACCAATCCAGTTATAATTATATTTATTGATTTTAACATTTACATTCATATATAAATGTTTAGGAAATATCCATAAATATACAACAATGGCAATACACAATTTAACTCTAATTCTTTCTTAAAAATTTGTCCACAACATATTTGGATCCAAGTACAAAGCAAAAAGAATTTAACAGGCAAAAATAACAATAATATCTTTACAGCAAGGAGGAGCAAGAGAATGCTCGCAATCGACCTATAGCATTAAGATGTGGGCATATGCAAAGAGTCCCTAACACTTTAGAAATAATAAATTGCAACAATTTTGGGGGGTCAAAAAATGTAATTATTAGTTTCTAGAGACACAAAACATCTGCCAGGAAATTTTAATTTAAACAAAGCTCCTAAGTTGAGAACTCTTGGTTTAAGCACCAAGAATTCTCCTTCTCTTTTGTGAGTCTCTGGCCAAATCTGGAAAATCTTGAATTTTACTACCCAAAAAAAGTGCATTAATGTGACGAAAATAGGCTCGAAAAATATTATTTCTGTCCGGTTCCAAAGCGAAAGACAACAAAAGTGTGGTTCTTTCAGTCACCACCTCTAATGAACTCTCCAAAAATTCAGTCAAATTTAGTTCAGGAACAGATTGAGGTTGCACATTAGGAGGTCTTGAAGAACCTATTATATATTGAGTTCTTACTATGGGTGGAAAGCCCTCCATTGGTATTCCTAATATTTTTCCAAAATATTTTTTTAAACTGTCCAAAGCAGGTATTAATGGAGATTTAGGAAAATTTATAAATCTTAGATTGTTCCTACAACCCTGATTTTCCAGGAATTCAAGTTTACAAACTTGAATATCCTTCTCTTTTATAAGCGTTGTTGTAACATTCTGCAGTTGGGCAATTTCTCCCTTCAAAACTCTTATTTGATTTGCTTGATCCTGAATATTTTCGGACACATTTTGAATATTCTGCTTCAATTCCATAACTTCTCCTTCAAAGGAGTTTGAAATAGATGTGAAAGTGGATTTCAAACCTTGTATAGCATCCCGAGACGATT
This sequence comes from Microcaecilia unicolor, assembly GCF_901765095.1. NCBI lineage: Eukaryota > Metazoa > Chordata > Amphibia > Gymnophiona > Siphonopidae > Microcaecilia > Microcaecilia unicolor. The sequence continues at coordinate 441,821,355 of NC_044031.1, read as the reverse complement.
CCATCGTCACCACAGCTGGTCTCGACAAACTTCTGTTCCCACTGGAAGGTAAACCCCGAGCAGAAGAGGAGAACAGCTCTCCCAATATCCCCTCTGCTGTCAATCTGCTCGGGGTCGGGGCGTCACGAGATCCCCCTCCTACAACAAGCGCTGGCTCATTAATCACCTCTGCTCGCTGTAACTCCGTCAGCGCTGAATCTCTTCCGGGTCGCGGGGGAGCTGTGCAAGAGGGAGGGCTCATTGACGCTCCCTCTATGCTATGGTCCGTGTCCGATGATGCGGAACCCATCAAGGCGAGTCTCTGTTCCCCAAGTGCTCTCACCCCAAAGTTTTCCAAAGTTGCTTGGCACGTAGGAGGAATCGTTGCTGGGGTTGAGGAGGGTGAGTCCCCTAGCTTTCCCTTTTCATTTCCCCATCATATCATATGAGGAAATCTCCTTAGCTTTTGGCTGCTTCAGATTTTCTCAGGAGCTCAGAGCACACAAGCGTCTCTAGACGCCATCTTGGATCGACCCCCAATCTAGTTATTTAAGGGGCCCTTTTACAGAGCAGCAGTAGGCCCAATGCAGGCTTACTGCTCGCACTTTATGGACTACTGCTAGCCCAACGTGGCCACTGGTGGTAGTCCCTCCCTGACTGCGCACCATTTCCGGGGGAAAAAGAAACTCCCGGAAATGACTTGCATGATGGTTACCACCAGGTTAGCATGGGAACCCTCATCGCCACCTCAATGGGTGGCAGTAATGGCTCCCCATCGCATGGCCTTGTGCTAAGAGTTTTTTTACTACATGTCCATGTGTGCTGGGGGATTTTTTACCCACTGAGGTAAAAAGGGCCCTGGCGCATGAGAAAAATGGTCCCCACTGCCAGCACAGGGCCCTTTTCTCCACAGCGTGGTAAAAGGGCCACTAAGTTAGGAAATAAGCAAAGTCCTTTCAAAATGCTGCATTTATACTTCTTACTATTTTGGAGAGCCTTTGGTATTGCAGATGAACTATGACTTTCAACAGAGATTTTTTAAAGTGCTGTATATGGGGTATGGATATGGTTTATGGTACTTATGGATATTGGGGAAGGTGAGATTTGTTGGTTCAGAGCATTATTTGTGGAGTTGGGTGGAGTGGTAGGCAAGAAGGGATGTTTATGTGGGAGTTTGAATAAGTGGGGTGTGTATGATTGTGTATATAGTAGGTATGAACGTATAGGTTGGGCATGTGTACATGGAAGTGTGTAGGAATGTGTAATTATATGAAGTAGGGGGACTATAGTGTGGGTTATGAGGGTATGGGTTATAAGGGTAATTCTATAGAGGGGTGCCTAGAGTTTGATGCCTAGAGGGCTCCCATATGGAGCCTATTTAATAAAGGAAAGTAAACACCTGCTTTCCTTTATAGAATACTTGTATAACTAGGCATATATGCTTTACCCTTTGCTATCACCTATAATGTTCTATTACGTATTGTGTTGACATTGTAAATGGTATACCATGCCATACTTTGTATTGTTTTTTAATATTTTTACTGCTGTAATTGTCTATTGCTCATGCTTGATCTATTCTTACTTTACACCGCCTTGATTGAATTCCTTCAAAAAGGCGGTAAATAAATCCTAATAAATAAATACATAAAATAAAATATATGCACATTTGTTCTTAGATGTGAGCACTTACGCGAGCCATGTAAATGAGTATAAATTCTTGCATCTAGAGTGAGTCCTATCCATGTTCATCCCAGATTCAACTCATGTGAACACTCACTTGTAAAATATGTACTATTGAATATTTGAGTATATTTATAGAATAGTGCAGATATTTGGTGTTTAGGAACAATGACCCAGACATATAGGCAGTCAGACGCAGAAATAGGAAGTGTCCCGGTGTAACAGGCCACATTAACCCCCTGCCCAGACTATACCCGGGGTTAAAGTGGCCTAGGCCAGAGTATACCCCGGGGGATAAACTGGCCTAAAGGCCAGACTTATCCCCCTAGGCCAGAATATACCCCGGAGTTTACTCTGGCCTAGGCCAGAATATACCCCGGAGTTTACTCTGGCCTAGGCCAGAATATACCCCTCCAGGGCAGAATAGAATATACCCCTCCAGGGCAGAATACACCATCTATGCCCAGGAGGATAAAGTAGCCTAGGCCAGAATATACCCCCCCCCCAGGGAAGAATATACCCATTTTTGCCTTGGGGTATATCCTGCCCTCGGGGGTACAGCCTAGGCCAATTTATACATAGTAACATAATGTTTAATTAATTTGACTGTTCATAATATAATAAAAGTCATAACGTCCTGAAACTTCATCTTCTAAGACTAGGAGCTCCTCACTTTAATATAAATGTTCAAAGTTAAACACTGATAACAACATCAAAATGACCCCCCCCCCCCCCCCCCCCCCAGGGAAGAATATACCCATTTTTGCCTTGGGGTATATCCTGCCCTAGGTCCTGAAACTTCATCTTCTAAGACTAGGAGCTCCTCAGTTTAATATAAACGTTCAAAGTTAAACACTTGATAACAACATCAAAATGATCATGCTTGTTTTCAAGATAAAGTGTGTGTTCTGTTGTTGACTGCACATTGAAACTTGCAGGATAAGTCAACCAATCCATGGAGTCACCAACTTTTGTGTGGATGACAATGTCACAACTCAGCAGATTTGCTGTGGCCATGATCTCTGCATCAGTTGCCCATACTCCATCACGGGAGATGCCAGAAATGTTCACATATTCATTCACCTTTTGGTTCAAGTAGTCCTGTAGTTTTCTTCTCAAGTCATTTTTCATGTGGTGGATGACTTTCTTTCTGAGCAGGGAGTGGTTGTCCTCTGTTCCTGTCAGAAAGTAGCTGATGGCCCGGAAGTAGCAGTTGCCATCACCTTTGATTTTATATGTACGTCGTGGTTGTCCAAGGTCCCTTGTGCATCCACAATACACAACCTTACCAAATGTAAGGCCAAGAGTTGTGCTAAGATACTTTCTTTCTGAACTTGGTAGTGGGTTGAAAGTCTTGGTTTGCTTATGTTTCTGTGCAGCAGAGTCACAGAGACAATCATCAGAGGACTGAGGTGGTGGAGTAGTCTCTTCATCCTGGTAAATCTTAAGGTTGCTGGCATGGTAGGTGTTCTTCAGTATCTTGCCAGTCTTATTGTTCTTAAGTTTTACTCGTCCCTTGGTCAAGGATTCCACAACAAAGTAGGGTCCAATCCAGCGTGGTTCCATCTTTGAACCCATGCGATGAATACGTTGCTTATTCTTGATGTAAACGATGGTTCCAGCAGTGATTTCTTTTTGGCTGTTGTGTCGATGGTCAAAGGCACGCTTCTGGTGTTCCTGGGCAGAGTGAATGTTGGTACTGACAGTTGAGCAGAGCTTTTTATGAATGGTTGTCAGTGTATTTAGCACATCAGGGTTGGTATCATCTGAAAGGGGCATGGTGTCCATAGTGTCATATTCTGAGGGATTGAGGTCCATAGGAAGCTTGGCCTTCCGTCCATACATGACCTCAAATGGAGTGCACTTGGTTGAGGCATGCACAGATGTGTGATAGGCAAACAAAACACCAGGGATGAACTGGTCCCAGTTGTTTCCTTGTTCATTGACAAGCTTACTGAGAGATTCCTTGAGTGTTCGATTGTCACGTTCCCGCTGGCCATTTGTTTGTGGGTGGTAGGCAGATGAAATGCGGTGATCTGTTTGAAAATGCTCCATCAGGTTGTCGATAATCGAGTTCACAAACTCTCGTCCCTGGTCACTTATGACAGTGTCCATACAGCCAAGGCGGCAAATAACAGAGTACAAAAAATTTGCTACTGACTTGGCACTCTTATCTGGAACAGCTGTAGCTTCAGTCCACTTTGAGAAATGATCAGTGGCAGCAACAATATATTTGTTGCCATTCGATGTTTCCTGAAGAGGACCCATCATATCAATCCCGACTAAGCTCCATACTTTTCCAGGCACTGGTATACTGTTGAGTGGTGGAGCCTCCTTGCTGATTTTGGGATTTGTAACGAAACATTTTTGACAGGCTTTGACATGTTGGTGAATGTCGTTCTTCATTCCCTTCCAGTAATAATGGACAGAGATTTTGGCTAATGTTTTATCTCTGCCAAAATGGCCACCAGAAATTGGGTTGTCATGACAGGCCTTAAGGATATTTGGCAGTTGTCTTTTAGTTAGAACCTCCTTTTCCCCATGGAAAAGAATCCCTCTGTCTGCTCGATATGGCTTAGCTGTTTGTCTGAACTGGGTCTTGGCATTTAGATGTTTCTCTGGAGGTAGATCGTAGATCCACAGGGGGTACTTTTGTTGTGCTGCAGTGTAGAATGTCAAACGTTGGTTATACAGTTGGTCTTCCATGGTTGTCAACAATGGTAAAGTAAAGAGTTTGGTATTAGAAGAAGCAGCTGTGTGTATGAGGATGATAAAAAGAGATCTGCACTTTTCAACCAATTAGAGACAGGGTGAGAAAACCAGGGAAGTGACAACAGAAGAAGCAGCTTCTCAACCAATCAGAGACAGGCTGAGAAAGTGTTAGAGGAAGAAGCACAGATGGTATATTCTGGCCTGGAGGGGTATATTCTGGCCTAGGCTACTTTTATTATATTATGAACATTCAAATTTGTTGAACATTATGTTACAATTGCATTATATTGTTTTAGAGGGAGTATGAATTGGCCTAGCCCCCAATTTATATTCCCGGGGTATAATCTGGCCTGAGGGGGTATAAAATGGCCTAGGCCAGAGCATACCCCGGGGTTAAACTGTTCTAGGCTAGAATATACCCGGGGTATACTCTGGCCTAGGCCACTTTAACCCCGGGTATAGTCTGGGCAGGGGGTATACTCTGGCCTGTTACACCGGTACAAACAAGAAGGGTGGTCCTGGGAGGGATTGAGGATGGGGTCAGACAAGGGACGGGATTGAGGGTAGGTAGATGAAGTTATATCAGGGATAGCAGGGGAGGGGAAGAAATAAGGAGAAGAAAAGTGACCAGATAGGAAGTCCTTGGTTTGGGGAAAATGGATGACATTCAAAGTATGAGGTGCGGTGTTTGCCAAGGTGCAATCACCATTTTTACATGCTGCTCCAACATGGATATATGTAGTGCATGATTTGAATGAAAGGAGAGTGCTAAGGTGCCACTTGCCAAGTTTGTGCAATTATGCGCTGGTATTTCTTTCAATTATGAGTGTATTTGCCATTTAAATGTTGGCACCTTCTTCATAGAATCACCCTTTATATGTGTATGGCAGTTGAAAGGGGTGCATGGAGAGTTATATATGGGTATAGTATGTGTTATGTTGGTATGTAGTGTAATGTATGAAATTCCAACCTTTGGGGGGGGGGGGGTGTGGAGTAATGTTCCCTCTAAGCTGTATGGGAGTCCTCCAGTCGCATTGCTGCCAGAAGGAGGTGATGTTTCAATATTGTCTTTTCAATCACTAGTGACAGACAGATCCTCTAGAGCCCCACAGAACTTGCCTGTCCCTCACTATTGAAAATGTGATATTGAAACAGCACCACCACTGGTGGGAATGTAGGTGGAGGCAGGGGCGTATCTGGACTCCGGCGGTAGGGGGGGCCAGAGCCAGAGGGAGGGGGCACATTTTAGCCCCCCCCCCCGCCGCCGCCGAGCCCCCACCGCCACCAATGACTCTCTCCACCCCCCTCCCGCCGCCAACCCTCCCCCGCTGCCGTTCTTACTTTTGCTGGCGTGGGACCCCAACCCCCGCCAGCCGAGGTCTGCTTCCACCTGCCGCTGCCGTAAAAACTTCTTCTTCAGCCGGCGGGGGACCCCAACCCCCGCCAGCCGAGGTCTGCTTCCACCTGCCGCTGCCGTAAAAACTTCTTCTTCAGCCGGCGGGGGACCCCAAACCCCCGCCAGCCGCCCCGCGGTGTTTAAAATTCATCTTCGGCCTCCGTGGCCGTGCTGCTGTGATAGGCGCTGTTGAAATCCACTTCGGAGTCTGACGTCGCAGCACGTACAACGACGTCAGACTCCGAAGTGGATTTCAACAGCGCCTATCACAGCAGCACGGCCACGGAGGCCGAAGATGAATTTTAAACACCGCGGGGCGGCTGGCGGGGGTTTGGGGTCCCCCGCCGGCTGAAGAAGAAGTTTTTACGGCAGCGGCAGGTGGAAGCAGACCTCGGCTGGCGGGGGTTGGGGTCCCCCGCCAGCAAAAGTAAGTAACGGCAGCGGGGGAGGGTTGATGGCGGTAGGGGGGTCCAGGGCAAAATCTGCGGGGGCCCAGGCCCCTGAGGCCCCACGCAGATACGCCCCTGGGTGGAGGACTCTTGAGCAGCATAGAAGGAACGTAGGTGTGGATGTAGCTGTTTGTGTATCATTAGGCTCAACTGGGGCTCCTGAGGATCCATTGTCATGATGTAACTAATCCACTTAGTTAAAATAGGTCATTAGTGGTACCTATTCAGAATTTTGTATTTAAAACTCTTATCTTTACTTTCAAAAATATGTATGAGATAAATTTGTATGTAGCACTTTAAAAAGGCACAAAATTGAAATCCATACTCCATGGAGCTCAGAATGTAGTCTAGATGGAAAGACAAGACACACAATTAAAAGCAAAAGATGGTGTTGTCCAATGAAGAATTTTGATTATCATCAAATGTGATACTGGGGCTGTAAATATTTAGGTTGAGCTCTGGTTATGGATATTGTTATAGATTAATCTACAGTTATTTAGGGCAGTAAGGCATACAATACATACTGGAGTCTGCCTATAAAACAGTTCATTTCTAAATGCTTACCTAGAAAAAAGTAAAACTGAGGGGTGTTATAAAGGTGTATTTTATTTATTACTCCAACTGTCAAGCTGTAGGACTGAAATAAACCAAGTGGGAATAACTGAGGGACGGGCAACCTTTACTGAGCAAAGCTGTAATAAATTTATCTCATTTGTGAACTGGCAAATATTAAATCTATGATCACGAGTCTATCTATTGAAAAAAAGGCTGACGTGGGTTAGGAGGTAAGCCTTAGAAACTCACCTCTTTCCCATTTAATAGGGAAAAAGAAAAGGCCAGCAAGGAGAAAGATAACTGTATCTGATAATTGTCCATCTTGCTTTATTAAAGGTTATTCTCAGAGTTAAACAAAAATTTTGACCTCTTGCATATCAGGGAACCAATACAGAGGCACATTTTCAAAGCACTTACACTTATATAGTAATTTATGGAACTTGGTAAGTCTAAGTGCTTTGAAAATGAGTGTCATAATATCCTTTACTTTAACCCTCTGGATATGTCATGGAACAGAGAGTCTTCAATAGGCAAAAACATTGTTATAGATAGTGTATTAAAAGATGTGATATGAGATTGATATGATACAGAAAATACATGGGAACCTTTTAAGTATCCAACATGACCCTCTAGCAGTAGTAACATTAAACTACAGCTAGGGACATCATGTTGGATATGGCACTAGCCATGACAGCAGCAACCTCCAGCTGCAACTAGGATTTGCTCCTGCTTGATCACCACTGGACCACTAGGGAATCACATGGTAGATCCTTCTGAGGGGTGGAACACACTTTGGGGGATGGGGCTTGATATTATCCAATAATTCTTATACATTTGACAACATATAGCCACCCTGTGCAGGCTTTCAAAATTATTGTGCTGATTGAAAAGAAAGAACTCCATTCAAAGGCAGAATTCAACCTTAATGGAGCAGTAGATTTAAGAATATAAATCCACCTTTCCTTAAGCCATAGTAGTCTCAAAGTGCAGTCACCACCTCTTACCAAATAAAATAGCATCAGTGCAAAACTAGTTCAAATAAGTTAATCCATGGTTCTTTTCCAACCAATAAGAAATCAAAGAAGCATCAATTACTTGACAATTTAAACATCTGTATTATTCACTAATATGCAAACATATTATCTGAATTGTCTGCCTGACATACAGCAACCCAAGAGACAACGAGCCACATAAATAAATCATAAGTAAAATGTCTCAAATTTTCTATTTTCAACTGGATTAACACATTTCTATACTTCCTCCGATGTTATTACAACAAGAGCAGTGGTTACAAAGGTGATGCAAACCCATCAGACTATTAGAGCTCAAAGAAAATCCTTCAGAAAATGGAAGAAGCATCTGGCTGAAAATAATAAGAAATAGTATAAGGATTGGCAATCGAATGGAAAACCCTGATAAGGAAGGCAAAAAGGGACTTCGAAAAAAAGATTGTTAGAGGCAAAAACACATTGTAAAACGTTTTTAGGTATATTAAAAGCAAGAAGCCGGCAAAAGAATCAGTTGGACCACTAGATGACTGAGGAGTAAAAGAGGCACTCAGGGAAGACAAGCTGAGAGAGATTAAATGAATTCTTTGCTTGGGTCTTCACTGAGGAAGATTTGAGAGAGATACTGGTGCCAGAAAAGATATTCAAAGCTGACGAGTCAGAGAAATTGAATGAAATCTCTATAAACATGGAAGGTGTAATGGCACAATTTGACAAATTGAAGAGTAGTACATCATCTGGACTGGATGGTATTCATCCCAAAATACTGACAGAATTGAAACATGAACTTCCGGAACTATTATTAGTAATATGTAATGTATCTTTAAAATTGAGCGTGGTACCGGATGATTGGAGGGTGGCCAATGTAACGCCGATTTTTTTTAAAGGTTCCAGAGGAGATCTGGGAAATTATAGACCAGTGAGCCTGACATTGGTGCCGGGCAAAATGGTAGAGACTATTATAAAGAACAACATTACAGAGCATATTCAAAAGCATGGATTAATGAGACAAAGCCAACATGGATTTAGCAAAGGGAAATCGTGCTTCACCAATTTATTACATTTCTTTGAAGGGGTGAACAAACATGTGGATAAAGGTGAGCCGGTTGATATTGTGTATCTGGATTTTCAAAAGGTGTTTGACAAAGTACCTGATGAAAGACTCCAGAGGAAACTGGAGAGTCATGGGATAGGAGGTATGTCCTATTGTGGATTAAAAACTGGTTAAATGATTGAACACAGAAAGTAGAGTTAAATGGTCAGTATTCTCAATGAAGCTACAATGTAGTAAATTTAAAATGAATCAGAGAACATTTTTCTTCACTCAACGTGTAATTAAACTAGAATTCATTGCCAGAGAATGAGGTAAAGGTGGTTAGCATAGCGAGGTTTAAAAAAGATTTGTACGGCTTCCTAAAAGAAAAATCCATAGAACATTATTAAAATGAACTTGGGGAAAATCCACTGCTTATTTCGGGGATAAGCAGCACAAAATGTTTTGTACTTTTTTTTGGATCTTGCCAGGTATTTGTGGCCTGGATTGGCCACTGTTGGAAATACGATGCTGGGCTTGATGGACCTTTGGTCTGTCTCCTATGGTAATACTTATGTACTTATATACTTATAACCCCAGCACTGGGTGTCTAATGTGGAATGGGGTAGAAAATGGCCAGAGAATTGATTAGGACTATACAGTTCATGCACAGCAAGTTATGATGTTTTGACTGTTAACACAGCAGTTAACATGGTGCAGTTGACACCACCTGAATAGGTATAGCTGTATGTATTGCATTACATTGGTCATGCACTTTATATGAAGGGAACCTACGACAACATGAAAGAAGTTTTGAGGTGTATAAATTATAACTAGCATCAGTGGCAGTTTTGTGTCTACTTGAAGATTGCTGTTCTCTTGCTTGATCTGCAGCCTAGCTTGATCTGCAGCCTAGAAATATAAAATACTGCTGTTTTTTTTTTTTCTGTGAATGGGATAGTCATAAAAGAGATTCCCACTACATCAAGAGAAAATGGTTGTCCAGACAATCATTAAAGCCTGGGAGGAAAAGTGTTCATCATCTACCGCTTGTTGAATCAATGAAGATTTTGTTACCACCCTTACACATCAAACTGAGTCTAATGAAGAAATTTCTAACTCAGGCATTCACTAGTCCAGGGCCGTGCCGATGCGGTAAGCGGGGTAAGCGCCGCAGGGGGGCGCTATCCTCTGGGGGGCGCCGCCGCTGCGTGCTTACCCTGCCCTCCCGCTCCTATGTAGGAACTACCCGCCCTCTTCTCCCCCCCAAGATCCCGTTCCTTTTTTTTTTCTTTTAAATTTACCTTCCTCCGGCAGCGCAGCGTCAGTGAAGGAGGCGGCGCTCCCAGTCCCGACGTCTCTAGCCTTCCCTTGTTCGCTGCTCACTGCCCCACCTTCTTCTGACGTCAAGGATGACGTCAGAAGAAGGCGGGGCAGTGAGCAGCGAACAAGGGAAGGCTAGAGACGTTGGGACTGGGAGCGCCGCCTCCTTCACTGACGCTGCGCTGCCGGAGGAAGGTAAATTTAAAAGAAAAAAAAAAGGAACGGGATCTTGGGGGGGAGAAGAGGGCGGGCAGTTCCTACATGGGAGCGGGAGGGCAGGGGAGAGAGGGGAATCGCTGCCTTGGAGCCAGGCAGGTGCGGGGGGGGGGGGAGGGCGCCAACTGGTAGTCTGCAGGGGGGTGCCAGAGACCCTTGGCACGGCCCTGCACAAGTCAAGGGTCAAATATTCTGACCCAGTTGCATATCTTGAAAACTAAGACAAATCAACTGTTTTAAGTACATAAGTACATAAGTAGTGCCATACTGGGAAAGACCAAAGGTCCATCTAGCCCAGCATCCTGTCACCGACAGTGGCCAATCCAGGTCTAGGGCACCTGGCACGCTCCCCAAACGTAAAAACATTCCAGACAAGTTATACCTAAAAATGCGGAATTTTTCCAAGTCCTTTTAATAGCGGTCTATGGACTTGTCCTTTAGGAATCTATCTAACCCCTTTTTAAACTCCGTCAAGCTAACCGCCCGTACCACGTTCTCCGGCAACGAATTCCAGAGTCTAATTACACGTTGGGTGAAGAAACATTTTCTCCGATTCGTTTTAAATTTACCACACTGTAGCTTCAACTCATGCCCTCTAGTCCTAGTATTTTTGGATAGCGTGAACAGTCGCTTCACATCCACCCGATCCATTCCACTCATTATTTTATACACTTCTATCATATCTCCCCTCAGCCGTCTCTTCTCCAAGCTGAAAAGCCCTAGCCTTCTCAGCCTCTCTTCATAGGAAAGTCGTCCCATCCCCACTATCATTTTCGTCGCCCTTCGCTGTACCTTTTCCAATTCTACTATATCTTTTTTGAGATACGGAGACCAGTACTGAACACAATACTCCAGGTGCGGTCGCACCATGGAGCGATACAACGGCATTATAACATCCGCACACCTGGACTCCATACCCTTCCTAATAACACCCAACATTCTATTCGCTTTCCTAGCCGCAGCAGCACACTGAGCAGAAGGTTTCAGCGTATCATCGACGACGACACCCAGATCCCTTTCTTGATCCGTAACTCCTAACGCGGAACCTTGCAAGACGTAGCTATAATTCGGGTTCCTCTTACCCACATGCATCACTTTGCACTTGTCAACATTGAACTTCATCTGCCACTTGCACGCCCATTCTCCCAGTCTCGCAAGGTCCTCCTGTAATCGTTCACATTCCTCCTGCGACTTGACGACCCTGAATAATTTTGTGTCATCGGCGAATTTAATTACCTCACTAGTTATTCCCATCTCTAGGTCATTTATAAATACATTAAAAAGCAACGGACCCAGCACAGACCCCTGCGGGACCCCACTAACTACCCTCCTCCACTGAGAATACTGGCCACGCAATCCTACTCTCTGCTTCCTATCTTTCAACCAGTTCTTAATCCATAATAATACCCTACCTCCGATTCCATGACTCTGCAATTTCTTCAGGAGTCTTTCGTGCGGCACTTTGTCAAACGCCTTCTGAAAATCCAGATATACAATATCAACCGGCTCCCCATTGTCCACATGTTTGCTTACCCCCTCAAAAAAATGCATTAGATTGGTGAGGCAAGACTTCCCTTCACTAAATCCGTGCTGACTTTGTCTCATCAGTCCATGTTTTTGTATATGCTCTGCAATTTTATTCTTAATAATAGCATCACTTTTGTTCTCAGTGACACATAAATAGCAAAGTTTCACTGCAGTTATATTGGAAACATTTTGGCAGTAGAACTGTGTTATCTGCAGTGCAGTTAGAACTTGGTATATATACAGTGGTTTGCTGGAGCCGGCTCGTACCGGCTCGCAAGAGCCGTTGTTAAATTTTCTTCCGACTTGCGAGCCGGTTGTTGAAAATAGCGAGCCAACTCTGGCTCTCCTCCCTCCCTCCTCCCTCCCTCCGGATCTGCCTCACCGACCGCGTGTTTTTTGAATTCTTCAGGGCAGGCAGTCTTGCCTGCCTGCTTCCAGCACTGACTGTCCCCCGCTGCCGGTATGCACTTTAACAATGGCCGCCGAGACTTCCAGAGGCGGCCTCGCAAGACTTCTGCTGAAGTCTCGGCAGCCATTTTGAAGTGCAAATCAGCAGCGGGGGAGAGTCAGCGCTGGAAGCGGGCAGGCAAGACTGCCTGCCCCGAAGAATTCAAAGAACAAGTGGTCGGTGAGGGACCGGATCAGGAGGGAGGGAGGGAGGGAGGAGAATGCGCCAAACAACTCGGGAGGGGGTGGCAGGGGTGAAAAGGGAGTCGCTGCTGGGCATGGGTGGATGGAGGGGGTCGCTGGGTCTGGGTGCATGCAGGGGAGAGGAGGGTCACTGCTGGACATGGGTGCATGCAGGGCAGGGGAGAGGAGGGTCACTGCTGGACATGGGTGGATGGAGCCTGGAGGACAGGGGAAAGGAGGGTCACTACTGGACATGGGTGCATGCAGGGAAGGAGAGTGGTGGGTTTCTGCTGGACATGGGTGGATGGAGCCTGGAGGACAGGGGAAAGGAGGGTCACTGCTGGACATGGGTGCATGCAGGGCAGGGGAGAGGAGGGGAGGGGAGAGAGAAGAAATGCTGGACATGGATGGAGGGCAGAGAAGAGTGAGGAAGGAGATGAGATGAGGGAAAAGGAAGAGAGGAGTAAAATTGCACATGGATGAAGAAAATAGGCAGAAGCTGAGGACCAGAAATGAAGAAGAAAGGAGGAAAGGAAAGAAATAAATGGAAAGGAAGCCCTGGAAACGGAGTTAAGAGGACAGATAGCGTAGAATCGGATACTGGGCCAACATGATCAGAAAAACAGTCACCAGACAACAAAGGTAGAAAAAAAAAATCATTTTATGTTCACTTTGAGAATCAGGTGCTCAACATTAAAAGTTTATATTTATTTACGGCATTTTATCGCATATTAAACATGAATTAGATTGGAACCTGGGATCATTTAATTTTTTTTCCTGGAGGACTGCATTGCCACCCCCCCCAGGCTCTCCCCCCGGCCATAGCCAGCTCTGCAATTTGGGGGGGGGGGGGGCTCCCACTTAGTTACCTCTCCCCTCTCCAGTCGGTTCAAAACTCTGCTGCCCGTCTCATCTTCCGCCAGGGTCGCTTTACTCATACTACCCCTCTCCTCAAGACTCTTCACTGGCTCCCTATCCGTTTTCGCATCCTGTTCAAACTTCTTCTACTAACCTATAAATGTACTCACTCTGCTGCTCCCCAGTATCTCTCCACACTCGTCCTTCCCTACACCCCTTCCCGTGCACTCCGCTCCATGGATAAATCCTTCTTATCTTTTCCCTTCTCCACTACTGCCAACTCCAGACTTCGCACCTTCTGTCTCGCTGCACCCTACGCCTGGAATAAACTTCCTGAGCCCCTACGTCTTGCCCCATCCTTGGCCACCTTTAAATCTAGACTGAAAGCCCACCTCTTTAACATTGCTTTTGACTCGTAACCACTTGTAACCACTCGCCTCCACCTACCCTCCTCTCTTCCTTCCCGTTCACATTAATTGATTTGCTTACTTTATTTATTTTTTGTCTATTAGATTGTAAGCTCTTTGAGCAGGGACTGTCTTTCTTCTATGTTTGTGCAGTGCTGCGTATGCCTTGTAGCGCTATAGAAATGCTAAATAGTAGTAGTAGTAGTAGTAGTAGTAGAGGGGGGCGGGGGGCGCAAAGGGGGACCAGGGAGAGAGCCTGTTGTTAAACATTTACCAGCACACCACTTTATATATATATTTCCTTTGTGTTAATTGTATGGGAAGATGCTGGTAACACCCCCTCCCAACAGTGAACAGAGAGGTTTTCAGTTACTATGCATTAATCTGCAATAAACAACATGGGTCCGATATTAAACTGGCAGTGATTGGTGTTTTGCTAACCGCTGCAGGCGTTATGCTTGGAAGTTCAATGCTGGGCCCTGTCTGGGCTCCAGCTCTGATTTTTTGGTTATAGGGAACCAGTGAAAATGTAGCTAGTTAAGTGTGATATTCAGCAGTTAACTGGCTATGGCGAACTGCACAAAGATAGGACTGACTTTTATGCAGTCCTATTTATTCAGGGCTCCTTTTATTAAGCGGCGGTAAGCCCAACGTGGGCTTACTGCTCGCTATACAGGAAGTACCGCCGGGCTACCACAGCAGTTCATCGGTACTTCCCACCCCTAGTGTGTCATCATTTCTGGCGCTACAAAAATGTATTTATTTTTGTAGCACCGGGCTGTACCTGGCGGTAATCAGGCAGTTGCTCTGCCCGGTTATCGCTAAGTTAACATTGGAGCCCTTATCGCCACCTCAGTGGGTGGCAGTAAGGGCTCCCCCTCTGAAATGGCCACGCAGCAAGTTCTTTACTTGCCACCTGGTCATTTCCTGTAGCAAAGCAAGACTTCCTTTTTACCAGCTGCAGTAGAAGGGGGGGGGGGGCCTCAGCGAGTGTGTAAGACAAGCGCCAATGCCAGCGCTGGCCCCCTTTTGCCGCAGCTTAGTAAAAGGGATCCTCAGTTATCACGGCCATTTAAGTGCTGAATATTGGCACTTAAACATTCAAGTGCTGACTGTACCCCAGAACACCCTCAAAATAGCAGGTTTCATGTTGGGTGCTAACCACACATTTTCAGCAATGCTATCTGGTTAAGTGCTACCTAATATGATCGGTTAGTTCTGAACAAGTAATTTAACCAGCCAGGAGCCATTTCTGGCAGGTTAAATCATTTTGAATATTGACATGTTATAATTGCAAAACCTTACCACACTTTAGTAAACAGGCCCCTTAATATTTCAGAAACATGAATACAGTCATTTGCAGAGTGACCATTTTGATAGCCGGTTTCCAAGGAAATGAAAGGAAAGACAATTTTTCTTAGTACAATGATTAATACATAAACAAACTGAAACAGAGAGAAATAAAATGATTGATCTCTTGTAGAGGGTCGGGGGGGTCGAGATAATTTAAATAGCAATGCAGGAATTTTCCAGATCTGAAAATCAATTCTATAAGCACTAGGTCACCCCTATTGTACTTATGACCATTGAAGAGCTTGTGTACTGATGGATTTAATGCATGCAATACACCTTAGAGTAAAATACAAAAATGATGTCCAGCATTGGAAAAATGTATTACTGACAAGAAGTCATCATCATGCTCTTCACAATCAATATTATGTGAGCTGGTAAATTGAATCCATTCTAAAATAATTATCATTTCCTCTTATCCTTTCTTTGATTCAGGCAGTTGAATGAACCTATATTACGAAAAAATCATTTTAAGATTTTATATATTAAATTTTTGAGGCTTTGGTTATAACAAATAGAACCCTAATGTGTGCATCCATTTAAAATCTACATGAAAACTGTCTTGGTAACATAAACCTGCGTTATAACACCATGCCTTGAGATTATCTATTTATAGGCTGCCATAATTAGGCTGTGAACATTGCATGGACATTTTGTCAGATAATAACTTTTACAGTAGCCATCCTCTGTTCAAGTAGCACAAATATAACTATTTCAAGCTTATTTTATAGAGACAACATAGGTTCCTAAGGTGTTTATTTTAGAAGCCCTGTTTTAGTTTTAGAGAGTTATAAACCGGCATTTAAACATCCATATTGCATGGATGTCTAAATTCCGATTTTACAAAGCCAAGAATATGAATGTCAAAAACTGAAGGTTGTCTATATGGCAAGGTGGTGTGGGATGGGTGGGACCAGGGTAGGATTAAAAAAATAGATGTGCATTCCCCATTTCAGAAGGAGGACATATCTATGACACCCTAGATGAATGTCAGCAGTTAGACCTGGTTCCAGGGACATCCAGGATGCTGACATGTACTTTACAAAAAAACTATATGGCTTGACTTACTCCTATTATAAATGTAGGCTACTAAAAAATGTATATGTTAGGAGAAAATCACTAAGAATATTTGCAGTTAACAACAAGGTGGGGCCTCATATCTTTTTGCACGGATATTCATATCACTCCCCTGGTGACTCTATCAACATGCATAGGTTTACTCATTGACTAAAACCACCTCCACCCTAATGTTGTAATTGCAATAGTATTAACTTGTATTGCCACACCATCATGTGCAAATATATGAATATACAACAAAAGACACTTAGCTTAAGGAGCATATAAACTCCATCATTCAGACTGGTGTGTGTAGAAGCCCCAACAGTGCCTGTTTCGCTATGCTTCTTCTGGGGGAACTCACACCATTTAGCCTGGTAACACAAACCATAAAATACAAAGTGTCATTCTCTCACCACCACTGCAAATATTCATAACATTCAAATCATTAACGTGGACTTACTGAATCGTGTCTAGACACAGCTACTTAGCTGTTGATGCAAAATGGCGCCTCTGCTCACTTTAAAATCCACTAACTACCGGAAATAACTACTCATCACTTCTGTAGCGGGAAAACTTGAGTGCTCACATAAAACTGCCCCATTGTAACATTGTATTGAGGCCCTCGGGTTCCACTGTATTCAACCGGTGTATCCAGAAGGTCTCACGTTGCAACAATTTCCTATTGAAATCACATCCTCTGATTGCTGGATCGACACATTCAATTAAGATCTTCAAAAATGTGGCTTTTAGCTACACAATGTTGAACTAAAGGGGCACCAAAATTGCATGCATTAATCCTCGATTTGTGCTCTATCAATCTGGCATGAAGCGATCTGATAGATTTGCCTATGTATAGTTTATCACATGGGCACTTGATGTAGTATATTATGCCTTGAGTCTGACAAGTTGTATATTTTTTCAACTTGTACGTTTTGCCGTTGTGTGAAAAATGATCACCCTCTTCTGTAATCTCACATGTCTTACAGTGAGATTTACCGCACATGAAGTGTCCCGTTTTTTCTTGCCTGTCAGATACATTATTGTTCGACAGGGCTGGTAAATACGCTGGGCTTAAAATCTCCTTTAAGTTCTGAGATCGAGAAAAAGCAGTCCTTACTGTATGATTCTCAAAAAGGGGGTGTGATCTCATTACATCCCAATGACGTCTAATAATGTCCCCTATTGCTTCCCCTCCGGGAACATAACGTAACACACAAGTTAAGACATCCTCAGCCTGCTTGATTGAATGGCTTGGTTGCAATAATAATTCTCTATTATTAAACTTAGCGCGTGTATATGCTTTCTTCAGAGTCTTGTGTGGATAATGTCTTTGTAACAATTTAGCACCTAAAGCATCCGCTTGTGTTTTATAATCATGGACGTCAGTGCAAAATTCTTTTAAATCTGAGAAACTGAGAAAAAGGCAAGCTCTGTTTTAAAGCCCTGGGGTGACAACTGTGATAATCCAGATACGTATTTCTATCAGTTGGTTTAGAAAAGACCCGGGTAACAAAATAATTGTGAATCAGATGCACTTCTACATCTAAAAAATGTATTTTGGTATCAGACCATGCCATTGTAAATTGAATACTGGCATGTCACCAGACCACAACATAAAAACATCATCTATAAACCTGCGCCACCATGTGATCTTGTTGGCATAAGGTGAATTATATAGCCATTTCCTCTCAAATGTTGCCATAAAAAGATTGGCCAGGGTAGGGGCAAAAGTGGCGCCAACAAGATCACATTGTGGCGCAGGTTTATAGATGATGTTTTTATGTTGTGGTCTGGTGACATGCCAGTATTCAATTTACAATGGCCAGCTGAAACCTGGTGTAATTGCTGGCATCCAAGTTAGGTGCACTGAGGCTCTATTCTATAACTATGCACACAACCTTTTGGAATGTCCCTGATATGCCATAGCCACACCCCTTTTTGAGTTATACACTAATAGAGTTAAATGCCATGTCTTCTAGAATAGCATGCAGCCAGATGCAGGTGAAAATTTGAATGAGTGCCACTTAACTACAATAATTGGTTGTTAGCACCCAATATTTGATAGTTAAGGGCTTGTTACTCAATTAAATTGTGCGAGCATCTTGGGCATACAAATATAGATGTCATGTATAGATCCTGGAAGATAATGCCCCAGCTCTGAAAGGACTTTTCCTTTCCTGGGAAAAGTCCCACTAAATATTAATTCCTATGTTCCCGGATCCAGTTCCAATAACATCAAAATGCCATCACTTACATTTAAACCTTCTCCAAAAGTGGTGTAAATGTGTGCATGTTCTCATTGGGGGAATTCTATAAGGGGCCACCTAGATTTAAGCAGCAAGAATGTGCATAAATGCTGGTATTCAAGTCATGTATGTGTGTAAGAGACCATTTTGCGGTTATACACTGTTCTGTAAGTACAGGCAAATATTTGATGGCATAGCATAGATTTCTTAGGTGGGCATTCACATAGTTGGAGTTTGGGTGAAGCATAGGTGAGCACACATTTACAAGTGTATGTTACAAAACATTACGTGTATGTGTGTTTTTAACAGTCTTTATGCAAACACTAACCCCAGCTCTATGTTGTAATGTAGGTGCTTTCTGTCCTAGTACGCTAATATTCTATAAAGAACAAGCCATTTAGCCCATTAAAATGAGCAATATTTTTTATTTCTGATGTGTGTGTGTTTGTGTGTGAGAGAGAGAGAGAGAGAGAACGTGTGTGTGTGCACGTCTGTCTGAAAGAGAGTGTGAGAGTGAGTTCAGAGAGAGAGAGAGCTAGTAGGAGTCCCTGTGACAGTGGAGGGTCAGTCTCTCTTTATAGCCAGTTGTTTGAGGCAGAACATTGTTCTAATATTTTGTTGTAATTTAAATGTTGATGAACGTAATGTCAGTTGATGTCTATAGTACACTTTTATATACTACTAGTAAAAGAGGCCCGTTTCAGAGCAAATGAAATGGGCGCTAGCAAGGTTTTCATCACCAACACCCCCCTCCCTCCCTCCCTGGCCAACCCCTTCGTTGTTCTGCCATTGCTCCGCCCCCAACGTCATGACGTTTGATGCGAGGGCGGGGCCCGGAGCGATTTCCCACCCCTCCGCCTCCCTGCCTCCCTCCCTGCCAACCCCTTCGTTGTTCTGCCATTGCTCCACCCTCGAGGGCGGGGCCCGGAGCGATTTTGGTGGCTTCACCACCACGAACCTTTGAACCTTTTTGAAGAAAGTCAGGGCTTGGCTTCACTGATGTCAGTGTCCTCAGAACGTTGAGGGTGAGTTTTATTATAGTAGATGTTATTTGTGTAAGCAGCATTAGATCCGTCAGAATTTGAACCTTGTTATTGTTTGACTTATGTGATTTCCTATGTCCCTTATTGTTCTAATATATTGTGTGTGTGTGTGTGTGTGTGTCAGACAGATTATTCTAATATTTTGTGTGTGTGTGTGAGAGAGAGAGAGAGAGAGAGAGATGGTAGGAGTCCCTGTGACAGTGGAGGGTCAGTCGCTCTAAACTCCTGCCCTTGAATGTTTTTTTCCCCTTTTTTCCATTGTTACCGAAACTACAGCCTAAAGAGCAAATCCCATAGTAGAGTATGAGATATTGGATCAGCCAAGCGCTGGGTAGAGAGAAGGGAGGTTTATTGGGCAAAACGTAGGGGAGAGAAGGGGACTTTTATAGGGCAGGGGTGATGGAGGGGGAGTCTATTGATAGGCAAAGAATATGGGGAGCAGAGAGGGAAGGCTGTTGTTGAATGGGAGTGATAGATGAGAGATGATGCTGGGCAAGGATTACAGAGATTCTTTGCTGGAATTGTCCCAGGAAATATATGATGAAGTTTCAAAGGAAAGATTGTTTTCTTTGATCATCTTCCCTTGAAGGAGCTTATACGAGTTTAAGAAAATTTGGTTCTGAGGCAGAATGGAGAATAAGTTTAGTTTGGAGGTGAGAAAGCCATCTATCACTGACTCTCATGCTCCCCCAGAACAGTAGGCTTCAGTACGCTAATATTCTATAAAGAATAGTAGGCATCCACTTTTCCTTATTGAATAGGCTCCATACAGGCATGCTCTTGGCAAGAGTATTGAGTGAGTTTGGGGTTTGCATGTATACTTTATAAAATGCAATGTATTAATGCATAATACAGCAAACATGCACAGGAACAGTACAGTCTTGATTATTCAAAGTAAACAGAACCTACATATTGCTGAATAAGTGAAAAGTCAGATAATTTAGAAAACAATGGTAACCTCTTAAAAATGCATGGAAAATGAGAGATCCGTGATAGCTGCTGCCTACAGTGCTGAGCAGGCTTTACCGGACTGATGCTAATTTTTATTTTGGTTACCTCTCTGGTTTTCTGAAGTTTTTCCTCAGTGATGGCCCTGGAGTGGCAAAGAAAGGTTAGGAGCTATCCTTCAGATCCTCCTAGCTCCACAGCTGTTTTGCAGCCTCTAATAACATCTTATGTTGCTCCATCTGAATGTAAAGTGTTCCCAGCTAATGAGCCACTGAAAAAGGAGGCCTTGACTCAAAAACTATTTATAAACACCTTTACACTTATTTACAAAGGGATCCCTTTTACCAAGCTGTGGTGCTGGCGTTGGCGCGTATTTTACACACGCGCTGAGACCCCCCTTTTACTGCAGCTGGTAAAAGGGAAGTCTCAACTTCTTGCAAGAAATGACTGTGCAGCAAGTAAATCACTCGCCACTTGGCCATTTCGGGGGGGGGGGGGGGGGGGGCCCTTACTGCCACCCATTGAGGTGGTGGTAAGGGCTCCTTGTTAACCTGGTGGTAACCAGGCGGCACGCAGCACCACCAGATTACTGCTGGGTACACTCCAGCGCTACAAAAATAAATACATTTTTGTAGTGCCAGAAATGATGGTGCACTAGGAGTGTGAAGTACCGCCAAGCTGTTGCTGTAGCCCAATGGTACTTTCTGTATAGTAAACAGTAAGCCCGCATTGGGCTTACCGCTGCTTAGTAAAAGGAGCCCAAAATTTGTTCTGCCTCTTTATAGAATGGAGAGTCAGATTTGACTTTAGGGGGAGGGGGGATATTCTTCAACAGCGTTAGGGCTTTAAGTTGTGTTATTTGCCCCTTAATGTGACTTAAAGGGTCCTAACTGCCTGATTTAAATTACACCTCATTAACATGCAAGGATACACCATAAGTCATATTAGGGTAAAAAAATGATAGTAAAATAACCCCAACTTTCTGCTGGGTTTATTTTATCACCCAGGAGCATCAGGCTGCAAAGCAGTGGCCTGATGATCCCGTATTGACTGAGCAGGGTTCCCCTGGATTCTGGGCTCACCTCCTGAAGCATAAGAAAACTTGACCCTTAACGGTAGTTGCATGAGAATACAGCTAGGGGCACCATTTTGCAGCTGGCACTGGACTGGGCAGCAGTGACTGAGCATCGCTCATGCTCAAAGGAACCCCCCCCCCCCCCCACACACACACGCATATCACCACATTTCTAAATGTAGCCCTTAGAGAGGGGAAGGGCTACCTTAAGAGTGGGGGTAGAGGAAGGCAGTTCTCATGTCATTTCAAATGAATGCAAATCTCTACTACTTATGTGCAGTATGCAATTACTGAATATAATCCTGGAAGAAGGTTGCATTCAGTAGGCTAGCAGCTGTTATGGATGTCATCCATTAAGGAAGCCTATTTTGCAGTTGTTCAAGCCAAAACCTTCTCAATGATAAGTCTGAGACCCTCTAATAAATTACTTTAGAATTTAAGAGCTGAGCAGGATTGCATAGATTTTCTGTGCAGTTAAATGCTTGAATCTTTGTTCAAGTTTTGGGTAATTAGGAAGCAGGTGAGGGATGATTTTGATTCAGCTCCTCCTTGCTTTTTATTATGGTTTCCATTATGGCTGAAAAACGAAGCCGGCCATCTGCTCTACACCCGGCGATCTCAACATTTGACCTAAATGTTGATTTAGCCGGCCCCAACCGTATTTTAAAAATACGATAGGCTCTGCCCCTTTGCAGAGCCAGCCCCGAACATAGCCGGCTATCTATTTGGCCAGCACCATTCGATTATGCCCCTCCTTACTACCTACAAAATTGGTGGTGATAAGTGCATACAGTATGTGATAATTTGAGAAAATGTCTCTGTGCTAATGACAACATTAGCGCATAGCCATTAATACAAAAAATAGGGAAAAAACACTTTTATAGCTTTGGTAAAAGTGGCCTTACCAAGTAGGAAAGACCCACATAAAGGCATGTTAAGGTTACTTTTTACTGCAGCTTATTAGAAGGACCCCTATGCTACTCATTAATACAAAACCTTGTGTATATATTTTTTTTTCTTTCTACCATTTCACCTGATTTGACTCATCTGTGTACAATGTGGAAGACTTCTAATTTGATATGAATTTTCTCAAGCACACAAAGCTACAATTTGAACTAAATTATCAGTTAATTTGCTATTCATTCATATTTCTCAAAGAGTAGCAATGATTGAAAAGTAACTTGATGATGATAAAAATGATATTCTCAAAGACAGCAGAGAATAATAGATCCAAAAAGATGCCATCGTCACATACTCAGGGAATAAAGGATGTATTTATACAGGAGACAGCAGGAAAATGTAGACAAGAGAAAGTACAAAAAGAGAACAGGAGATCAAAGAAGAGGGAGCTGAACAATTGTCTTGGAGTGTCATGTGTGCAAATAATTGATATTTTGTTAAAATAATTTAATTTAATTCAGTATTTATATTCCACTTACACCTTGAAGCTCTTAGTAGATTACAGGTGACCCTGGCAAGTCAATCTTAGCAGATAAATAATTAGTCAAGTGTCACATACATAAGACTTACCCATAGTTACTAACATTGTTTAGTTCAACTAGAGTGTTCTGTTTGTCTTAGCTGGTGAGTTCTACTTTCTCTTGTAGACATTTTAGACCAGCTAGAATTGAACAATCAAGTTTTAAGTGATTTCCTGAATAACTTGTACAAGGGCTTTTGTTGTATTTCTATTGGGAAGGAACTCCTTAAGGTGGGAGCTTGCACTGCCCCCTTTTTTTGGTAATTTTAATGAGATGATGTCTGAGGCAATGCTGATGCCAAGACTGTTGTACAGGGAGATGAAGTGGCTTGCATAAGATTTTTAAAGCTATCAGCATTACATATGAAGGGGCATTTTTGATAAAACATCTGAGTCTGATTTTTGACGTTATGCTAAAAACATCCAAAAATCAAGAGGTGAACAAAGCCATTTTTAAACCTGAAAATGTCTATCTTTTTTTAAATAGAAAATCGCCTTCAAGTACTCAACCGTAGTAAATTTTCAAAGAAGATAATTTATGATCATAACTCTTAAAGGGGCCCTTCTAAATTGCATTAGGTGCTAACACGTGCCTAATGCAGCTTAAAATGGCATACTATGGCACATGCTCAGGTATCCTGTGATAAGTGCTAAATGTGTGGGTACTAACCATGTGCTAAAATGTTTTTCTTTTCTTTTTGAGGGTACCTGTCTGGGGACAGAGCAAGGACGTTCCTGAACTAATTAGTTAGGACAGTTACACTACCGTGCACTGATTAACACAGGTATAGCATGTGAGCCCTTACCCTTGGATTCTATATATCGTGCCTAGAGATCTGTGCCGAAATTCAAGCTTATTGTGTAATAGTGTGCATAAGTTAATTGGCTCAACATGCCAATCAACACTGCTAACAGCACTTAACAAGCAACAATAACTATTAATGGAATTATTGGCAATAATTAGAATTTAGACGCACAACTCCCTAAGTGTATTCTGTAACACACTATGCCTACATTTTAATGTGTGCAGGGGAAAAAAGGGGCATAGTTATGGGCGGGGAAATGGGCATTTCATGGGTATTTCAAAATTTACTTGTGTTTTTATAGAAAATGGCCCTCTGTGCCTAAATCTATGCGCCAGGATTTACGCCACATTTTTGTTGGTGTAAATGGAGGCACGTAGTTTTAGGCGCTGTAATTTCAACTAACCATATTCTACATACTGCGCCTAAATCTAGGCACCACTTATAGAATATGCTTAGGCATAAATGTTTTCTGCACTGATTTTCTAGGTGCCTTATATAGAATCTGGCCCTTAATGCCTACAAAATAGGCCTTGGTAAGTGTGAACATACAATTTTTTTTTAATCGTTGCATGCTAATGGCAACTTTAGCACATGGCCATTAATACAAGAATTAGAAAAAGGCTATTTTTACAACAAGAGTAAAAATGGCATTAGTGCGTGGGAAAGATCTGTGTAAGACCACACTAAGTCCACTTTCTACTTCAGTTTCAGAACATAAATCATTGGAATATCAGGCTCCATAAAATCCAAATGCCCATTCACAGTTCTGACTGATTTTTCAAAAGCCAATATTTCATATACTGACATAGTATCAAGCAGGGCTGGTGTGAACATTGCCTTTCAAATGCTGTGTGATGGGAGAAAAAATGTGCACTGGCAGAAGCTGAGTTCAGTGTTTGTTAGCGAGGTGTGACTGTTGCTTTGTAAGTGAAATATGATACAGAATAGTTCTGGTTTTAAGATAAGCCAATAAAGCTAGAAACTATAAAACAATCCTTATATTGTGCCATGGTCTTCATCTTTATTTAAGTCATATCAGCAGAAGATCCAACATGCATAAAAACTCTCACTTAACTAAAATATACAAATTACTGTATGGCTGAGGAAATAGACTTTTCAAAAGAGCTTGCAAATTAAAAATATTCTGTTTTAAATGAATGCAATTTTATAATTTGTACTTTTCTGTCATGAGAATGGTTCAAGCAGCTGAAGTTACCAAAATGGACTAGATTCTATATATGGTGCTAAAACATCAGCCAAGAGAAAATCCACCAGGGTGGAAGAATGTTAAATTCCCATGAGAGATACCAAGGAGATGGTGGACAGTGGAAAGATGACCATGAGCCCAAGAGACATGGACAATGGTCTGAAGTTTCTGGAATAGGTTTTATTGATTGGTGATTTGACACAGTACTGTGTTTTGGCCATAGGTTTGCTTCAGAAGTCTTGTAAGCCTTGTATGGTATGCAGAGGTTTTAATGTACTCTGTGTTGGGATGATACTCTGGTCTTGAAAAATACATTTAATTATGTGATAATGAAGATACGTAGTGTTGTCGTAGTGTGGAAAACATTTGGGTAACACCCACTGATCAGGTCCGTCTTGGATTATCAGCCACACATATCCAAATAGTGCTGCTGAAAATTGAGGCAGACTGCTGTGGGAATATCTGGTTAGGATCACAATTGCAGACCCAACAATTATTGAAGTATTTCTTGTCACTGGACAGGTAAATGGAGTCTAAATTATCAGCACTGCTGACAATGAAAGCCACATTGATTTATCCCAGAACAATTCTCATCGGTTACATTCCAACTCTTAATATCATTCTACTACATTTTTTTCTATTCCCACAGCTAAAGGCTTTTCTGAAGCATTAAGATAATGGTAAACATTTGATGCAATCTTTAGTGAAACTATAGTGCCCAGCATTCCAAGTTATTTATCCAGGAAGGTGGCAGCCTTTATCTGCATAAATAACTTAGGGGCCCTTTTACAAAGGTGTGTAAGGGCCTACGTGCATTCAGCACCTGCCATATTGGTATTACCGCTTGGCTACTGCGTGTTTGGGCGGTAATTCTGAATTTGGCATATGAAGAAAACACATGGTAGAAAATATTTGCTATTTTCTACCTCGGGGCACCTACTTGGTGGTAAATAGCAGTTGGCGTGTGCTGCATGCTTACAGCCTGGGTTGTGCGTGAGACCTTACCGCTAAGTCAATAGGTGGCGTTAAGGTCTCAGGCTGAAATGGACACACGCTGGTTTTCATTTTGTCGCCCATCCATTTTATGGCCCATTAAAAAAATCTGTTTTTTCCAGATAGTACAATAAGGGTCTGGCATGCACCAAAAACATGTGCCCACACTACGGCAGGCCAGTTTTTGGCATGTTTTTGTAAAAGGGTCCCTTAGCTGACACTATCTACATTATCAATATTCAGCAGTACTTTCCAGATAGTACCACTGCATAGCTTTACAGACCACCTTGACACTATCCCCTTAATTTTACACATGGAGCTAAAAAAATTAGACATGCAAATTTGGGCACGTGTCCAATTTGCACATGTAATTTAATTACATAACAAGGCAATTAGGACCAAAAATTGGGCGCTAACAACCAATTATCAGTGCTAATTGGCAATAATGTGAATTTATGTGTCCATCTTTCAGTTGCTATTCTATAAAGATGCATGTGTAAATTTTTAAGCTTGTATCCAAAAAGGGGTGCACCATAGGATGGGCATGGAATTTGTGCGTAGTCAGTGCGTTTTTTCTAGGAAAAAAGGTGCCGGTACTCAAATGCTGGGCTACCCCTCAGGGGTGGGGTGATCACTGAGGGACCCACCCCACAAAAGCTAGGCCCCCTACAACCAGTCACAGAATCTATGACAAGGCAGAATTGGTGTGTAGAGCCTGAGCTCTTTCATTAAGACTTGGGGACCATGGGTCAATTTTAGCAGACAATGGAAAAAAGTACCCCCTCAAAAAAAGCCCTGTGCGTAGTGTTACATAATTGGGAAGATCCACACCTAATTTAGGCACAAGAATTGACACCAGGTTTCAGTTAGTGTAAGTCCTCGCACCCAAAATTAAGTACGGTTCAAGGTGCCAAACTCTATTCTATAAACGGGGCCCAACTCAGAGTGCTATTTATAGAATAGCATTTAGAACTAATATTTTTCAGCGCTGATTTTTTTTTGGCACCATATACATAATTTATTCCTACCTAGATACTGTCAGGGTGGTAAATCGGTGGAGGAAGGATGGAGTCAAGGTGGAGTTTGAAGTTTTCTAGAAAGCAGCGATACTCAATCCTTTATCCATTTAACTCTCTGGATAAAGTTAAGACAGAAAATGTGCTGTTCTAACTTTATCCAAGAGATATTCAGGTAGCATTTTGAATACTGCTGCTACTTGGATGTCATTTTAATTGAATTAACCCCAGTATGCTCCAAAGTCTAAATTGTTCAATAATTAAAATAAATAAATTAATGTTGCCATAATGACTAATTCATATGGGAGTTATTGAATTTGAAATAAACATTTAACCTTATAAGCTATATGATGTTTCTTATTTGAGTAGCTCCAGTTTCTGAACAATGAGTGATGTTTTTGAAAAGCTTTTTCTTGGTATATGAAAACAATCAAGTCTTGCTCTAACAACCACTTGCCTTTCAACTTTACTGAACTGGAAATTTTTCCCACACATTCTGTAATCTTAGAGGACATGTTTCAAGGATATTTATCCAAGCATAAGTAGTTTTGCTGAAAATTGCCTTTCTGTAAAATGTCATTTTAACAGCGTGTGGAATAGAGGTATTATAGCACAATACTATTTATTTGGAATGGTCCAGATGGTGGTGGAAGGTGCTCAACAGTATCTATCTATCTATCTATCTATCTATCTATCTATCTATCTATCTATCTGTCTATCTAATATCTGAAGTACATATATGCTTGTCAAAAGTATGCATGCAGAAATTTACACATATACATTTGTGTATATACATTTCAAAAATGGTACTTTAGTAAAGATTACAAAGAGACAATGTAGCACAAGCAATAGCTACAGCTTTCTGTCTTGTCCCACAGAAATGTTTGTGTACCATCTGGCCCTCTTCTACTGTCTGTGGAATTGTGAGTGGTTTAGAGAGGAGGGAACACTATATTGCAAAGCTGTTTGGGATAACTAACTACCACATAATGGTTGTAGCTGTGTGTGGTGCAAAATCTGATGAGAAAATGTTTTCTCATGTATAGTAAAGTCCCGATTATCTGAAATAAACAGGACCAAAAGGTTGTCGAATAATCAGAAATGTCAGATAATCCTGACACATCAGGGCATCAGCACCATCCTCACTGCATCCCTCCTTCCTCCTGTGGACAGTAGCAGTTGTGCCTCTTTCCTGACCCACCCACCTAAACATTATCAGCCACATATCCAGCACCCCAAAGTTCCTCCTCCACCCACCCATAGGCCTCTTTAGGCCTACCTTACAGTCCCTATTGGTTAAGTAGTGAAGACTGAGCAGGAACTAGTTGATCCTGCCTGTTCTGGCTCCACTTTCAAATGGCTGTCGTGATCTCAGACATTTTGAAAGTGGAGCTGGTATAGGTAGGAATGACTGTGGATCCCTTCTGCCTCAACTTTACTGGTAGACCACCAGGGAGTGTAAGGTAGGCCTGTGGAGCCCGCGAGGGAAGAGAGAGGAGGCAAATTTTTTTTTTTTTTTTGGGGGGGGGGCTGAGAAGCACACCTGCTACTCTTTAGGAGGAGGGATGCAGTGAGTGTGGCAGTGATGTTCTGACATTTAGGCAGGTGGGCGAGAAGGGGCAGAACTCGGATTATTGACCTTTGGCTAATCTGAAATGGTTAATTGGGGTTCTATTATATGTGTATTCCCATTAAAAATGGAGAATACATGTGTAGATTTTTGGCCCACCCAAGAACACAGCTCTTGAATTTTCTCCTATATACATGTATTTCCATTATAAAATGAGGTGTACATGTGCAGGTGGATGTACAGATGGGTGGCGTCTGGATGAAGTGTGGGTGGGGCATTAAGTTATATGTGCAATTGACAGAATACTATAAGTTATGCATGTATTTCTGCAACATAAATGCATTTACTTATGTCAATTCTAAGGCTTGTATAAATGCTCACATCTAAGCACATATACATGTACATATACAGCATCCAGTTGTGCTAGTATTGGATAAAAGAAATTAGGCACTAACCTTCCTTTATAGACTATGAAAAACTATAACTTGGCACCTCCAGTGAGGCGCATCAATGTCACATGCAGAGTTGATTCAATAACGGCATCTGCATGCCCCAGTTCCACTGTAGAATACTAGTACTGGCATGCTAAAATTTAGGCACAGTCATTTATAGCAGCTCTATGTCAGGCATAAATGGGTGCACCTAAGTGTCCCATGTAAAGTACATAGATTATAGTAATCTATGTTATGCAATTAAATCGGAGACACACCCATAGCTTGCCTAGGCTCCACCAATGAATACACCTCCTTACAGTTATGCACTGTAGCATTTAGGTGCAACCTTATAGAATAGTACCTAGTAAATTTACATGCAAACCTACCCGTTTTGGTGCATATGTTGCACTATAATGTTGCTACCTGCTCAACAGTATAGACCAAGTATCCAGCAACCATTCTGAAAGTATAAGCTATCTTCCACACTTTATCTCCTACTAAACATCTAGCCAAAAAATTATCCCATAATAACTCTCAACCAAAAAACCCATCCATATCTATATCATAAGCCCTCACCCCTCTCAGAAGAGACCAATCTCTCTGATGTCCTATGCTGCCCTGCTGTCAGGTCCTGATCAGAACACCACTCTTTGCTCAGTTTGAGGCCAAGACCCTCAAAACGTTTCACTCTCCTCTGGGATCAGTGCAGTCCTGTGGACACCAATATTCCTACCTTAACCCCTCTAGGGCTAACAAGGTCCTGTTCCAGTCCTCCTGGGACTTGTCAAGTCAAAACTCTTGGTTTGTTCACCTATGCAAATCATATGCTAATTTGGTTCAATTCAGTTTCTGAGTGCTCTATTACTCTCACTGCTCAGGGAATTATCCAAACAACTTCTGGATGGGTTAGTCTGGAGGAGTAGCCTAGTGGTTAGTGTAGTGGACTTGGATCCTGGGGGACTGAGTTCAATTTCCACTGCAGCTCCTTGTGACTCTGGGCAAGTCACTTAACCCTCCATTACCCATGGTACAAAATAAATACCTGGATATATGTAAACCACTTTGAATCTAGTTGCAAAAACTTCAGAAAGGTGGTATATCAAGTCCCATTTCCCTTTTCCTTCCCCACCACCTCCCACATAGTGCTCCCTGTCTAGCTACAACTGCCCAAGCAGCATTCCAGATGTTCACCCTAACTGTGTTAGGGGGGACTGGACTCAAGTTGTCCTCCTGTAGAGCTTATTAGGGCTATTCTCTAAGGGTTGGGGGTGGGGCTCATTTTTCATTGTAATGAGATGTACATTATATTATATGCACAAAAGTATAGGTGCCAAGTTATAAAATTGCTTTGATTGTGCTGTTTAGTCACCCTCTAAAGCTTATTTTACAGGTGTTTTGTGTGTGTGTATGTTTTGGACATCTGAAAACCAGGTTTAGACATATGTATTGCATGGACATCCCAATCCCATTTTAACACAGCCAAGACATGGACATATAAAACTGAAAAACATTCTTATGGCAAGGAGATATGGTTTGGGTGGTAGTAGGGAGGGGACAAAATATAGACATCCAACTCCAACTTCAGAAGAGGAAGGAATGTCTATGTGCAAAAAAAAAATGAATGTTGTTATTTAGACCTGGTACTTGGAACATCCAGATTAGAGAAAGGTGCTCTGGAGCAGCTGTCAACTTGAGGAATTGATGCAATTTACCTCCTCAATGCCCTCAGTGGTTGCTGACCCTGTCCCTCCCTTGAACATGAAACTAGCAATGGATAAGGGACTCTATGACAGCTTCAGGAACTATGGATTTTCATAGTACTAAAATCAATTTTAAATTAACTTTTTAATAAACCTCCAGGCAGAGTTGAGGAATAGCCTAATGGTTAGTGTAGTGGGCTGAAAACCAAGTGGACCCAGATTCAAATCCCAGTTTAGTTCTTTGTGATTTTTGTTTCAAACTGAGTCCTCCAGGGAAAGAAAAATACCTATTGTACCTGAATGTATAAGAAACCTGCAAGCCCAAAGGCTATTTTAGAGGTATACATTCATCTGCAAAGGTATTTTTCTATGTGTGGATGGCTCACAATTAAAACAAAAACCTAACAGGTGCTCAAGTGGGATTTGAACCATGGTCTACTGGTTCTTAGTCTACTACTCTAACCATTAGGCTATGCCTCTGTTTTGCATATATAGACATTTTATAGCATACACATTCCAATACAGCCACAAAGGCATCCATTTCCCTTGTTTTACCCCATTCATCATTTGGACATTTCAATTATATAACGGATTTTACTACTACTTATCATTTCTTTAGCGCTACTAGACGTATGCAGCGCTGTACACTTGAACATGCTCGACAGAGCTAACAATCTAATTAGGACAGACATACAGGACAAACAAGAAATAAGGGAATATTAAAATGAGGATGATAAAATAAGGGTTCTGAACAAGTTAATACGGGTTAGGAGTTAAAAGCAGCATCAAAAAGGTGGGTTTTTAGCTTAGATTTGAAGATTGTCAGAGATGGAGCTTGACGTACCGGCTCAGGAAGTCTATTCCAAGCTTATGGTGCAGCAAGATAAAAGGAGCGGAATCTGGAGTTAGCAGTGGAGGAGAAGAGTGCAGATTAGAGAGATTTACCCAGTGAATGGAGTTCCCAGGGAGGAATGTAGGGAGAGATGAGAGTGGAGAGGTACTGAGGAGCTAAAGAGTGAATGCACTTATAGGTCAATAAGAGGAGTTTGAACTGTATGCGGAAATGGATAGGAAGCCAGTGAAGTGACTTGAGGAGAGGGCTAGTATGAGCATAACGACCCTGGCGGAATATTAGTCGTGCAGCAGAATTTTGAACAGATTGAAGAGGAGAGAGATGGCTAAGTGGGAGACCTGTGAGAAGCAAGTTGCAATAGTCTAAGTGAGAGGTGATAAGAGCGTGGATGAGGGTTCTGGTAGTCTGCTCAGAAAGGAAAGGGCGAATTTTGCTGATATTATAGAGAAAGAAATGACAGGTTTTAGCAGTCTGCTGAATATGTGCAGAGAAGGAGCGGGAGGAGTCGAAGATGACCCCAAGGTTACGAGCTGATGAGACAGGAAGGATGAGAGTGTTATCCACAGAAATAGAGAATGAGGGAGGAGGAGAGGTTAGTTTAGGGGGAAAGATAAGAAGCTCAGTCTTGGTCATGTTTAGTTTCAGATGGTGCTGAGACATCCAGGCAGCAATGTCAGACAGGCAGGCAGATACTTTGGCCTGGATTTCGGCTGAGATTTCTGGTGTGGAGAGGTAGATCTGGGAGTCATCAGCGTAAAGATGATACTGAAACCCATGGGATGAGATCAGAGTACCAAGGGAAGAAGTATAGATGGATTTTCATGCTGGATATCAGCAACACATGGACGTCCATTTCTCATGTATTTTAGAACTGGCTATATGTCAGCTGATTCTGTTCTAAAATACCTGAAAAATGGATGCCCATATGTGATGTTCATATTCTGAGCTGAACTTGCTTTCTAAAACACCACTCCACATTTCATACAGAATAATGTTGGGCCATGTCTAAGCTCTGGCATTGAATTTCTGGGTATACAGTGCCGGCCAAATTATAGCTGGTTGTGTGATATTTGGCACTTAATTGACTATAAATAACTGCATAAAGATAGGACTGCCTTTTATATGGTTCTATTTATGTGATTAACTGAAATGGTTTGGTGCCGAATATTCCATTTAAACAGTTAAGTGCCAACTCCGCTCCTGGAATGCCTCCAAATTAGCCAGGTCCAGCTTGGGTGCCATTGAAAATGGCCAATTATCCTGGGACAGATGATTGAAATGGCCAGAAGCCTCTCCTGACCCTTTACATCTTTTTGGATATCGGACCCAAAGTCTTTTTTTTTCCCTACTGTTTCTACCAAAAAAATATCAAGCAACACGGGGAAAGCCATTTAACTTTTCCCGTGTTGTTTCAAATAAATGCACATTCCTATACTTTATTATAAATATAATAATAAAGCTGACAGTGAGGTTGGGTTAGAAGCTCCAATTAGTAACACAATTTAAGCACTGTTTTAATGGAGCCAAAAGTACAGGAACGTTATTTGCAAATAATAGTACAGTACACCTGATTTCTGCAGTTTCAAAGTCCTGGAGCTAAAATTATTGAGACTGCATACGAGTAAAGTTCCTATAATAAGCTCCTGCCATAGTCTTCAATCTTTTCATTCATTAAGCACAATGGAGCTGTTTTGTTTCATTGTTTAGTAAAGGGGCACTCTCCTTTATCATTTACTCAACACCCACCTTTGAGAGACTCATTACAACATAGCCTTTCATTAGTGAAGAGGTTTTGCTCCTAGCTTTGAGGAGTTTCATTTTTTTTGTTCCTCCTGCATGTACTTTTCAGCAATTATAATAACAAAGAGCACTGGAAATGGACTGCAATTTAATCAAGCCTTTTGTATGTTATTTTTATTTCAGGGAATTTATTTTATCTTTTAAAACGTGTGGTTTTAAGTATTTCGGTCTGGCAAATATTTCATTTGTTTTACTGATGAATATATTATTTTGGTATTATTTTTAAACAGCTATTTCAGGAAGGCCGGCGAGGAGCATGTTGAGCAGCCGCACATAACATGGCGGCTGCCGCACGGCAGCTCCCCGACCGGAGCGCCCCTTCCCTTCCGGCTTCCCCACTGACGGTCTGGATGACGCGGCAGGAGGCCCTGCCTGCAGTTGGTTGGGAGGCCGGAAGGGGGCGGGGCTCCAGCAGGAGTCCCAGGCACCGCATAAGAGCTGCCGACGAGGCAGGGAGGGCCTCTTTGTCGGCAGCGAGCAGTGCAGGTGTTTAAACAGCTATTTCAGGAAGGCCGGCGAGGAGGATGCCGAGCAGCCGCACATAACATGGTGGCTGCCGCACGGCAGCTCCCCGGCCGGAGCGCCCCTTCTCTTCCGTTTAGGAGCCTGTTTACTGAAGTGTGGTAGATATTTGCACTTTTGTTCATTAATACACAAATTTAAAACATGGTGGGGGGCTTTCTTTAAATGGTATCCGAAGTTAAGCGCTGGGAAGATCAATGCTAAACTAATATTCTGCAAAGAGAACTGTATGCAGAGTACTCTTTATAGAATACTATTTTTGAGTGATTCTCGTGCTTAATTTTGGGCGCATCACTTAAGCCTGCTGCAACCTCATATAAATGCTGGTGCAAAACTAGTCAACTAATAGCAGTTGGGCGTGTAAATGATCCTATTCTATAATCGTACCTAATTTCAGGGAAAGCCTCTGTCCCATCTATGCCCCTTCTATGGCCACATCCCCTGCTGAACTGCATGCTATAAATTTTAGGTGCACATTTTATAGAATCGGCCGTAGGGCATACCTGTGCGTAAACTAAAATCAGTGCCAATTAATATGAATTATTGATTGTCAATGGCTCATTAACAGTTTGTATGCAGATCCATGCCCAAATTTGGACACCCCAATTTTGGCAACCTATACAGAATCTGGGGTGGTAAGTGCAAAGACTGTGCAACAACTGTTGGGGGCTTGTCCAGCATTCCCCTGTAATTGTCACATAGAACAAATTACTGTCGATCTCAATTAGCACATAGGGATCCTTTTACTAAAGGGTTGGGGTGTGGCAAGTACACGCCTATGCAGCTTAGTAAAAGGGCCTCAATAATTGGGTGCTAACAACCAATGATTGATGTTAATTGGCACTTATTAAAATTTGTGCATGCATCTGGCTGCATGCTGTTCCATGAACTAGAAGGAACCCACTTAAGAGAGGTAAACAAATAACGAAAAGAAACCAATCCAAATATATTCCATGAACTTCAAGTACTAAATTAACTAATATATGATATAAAGTGATAAAGGAGAATTCAATATAGGCTACCCCTGCAGCAGAGCACTGTTTTCAATGAACCATGCCATAAATAATGGCTCGCATGAATGCTCTATGGATCATAAGTCTCCCTATAATTTGTGCAAACTTTATGCCATTTTTTGGCCTTTTTTTGAAGCCAATATATAATTTTTTAATAACAGTACTGGTCTCCAAAAACGTTTCTTGAAGATACTGTCATCAAACATAATAGTCAGTCAGGCAAGGATATGTTTTGGAGACAGCATATGATCCTTGCCTGACTATTATGTTTGATGACAGTATCTTCAAGAAACGTTTTTAGAGACCAGTATTATTATTAAAAAAATATATATTGGCTTCAAAAAAAGGGCAAACAATGCAAAAATATTGCATAAATGATAGGGAGACTTATGATCTTCAGAGCATTCATTCAAGACGTTATTTATGGCGTGCTTCATTCATATCCACTTATATTTTCTCTATCAATACTCTGTAATCCATATTACTATGTAAGCTGCATTGAACTTGCTTTGAGTGGGAAAGCGCGGGGTAAAAAAATGTAATAATAAACAAATAAATAAACAAATAAATAACAGTGCTCTGCTGCAGGGGCAGCCTATATTGAATTCTCCTTTATCACTTTATCTCATACTGTATATTAGTTAATTTAGTACTTCAAGTTCATGGTATATATTGGGGATTGGTTTCACTATTCTATAAGGCACGGCACTTAACTCTGACGGCATGTAACTGAAAAGAGGGCTTATCCATGGGCTTGTCAGGGGTGTTCTGCAAAGTTGCACACATAGTTAGAGAATACTGCCTTAGCACACATGGAGGGGCATAATTGAACGAAAACGCCTATCTCCATGGGTGTTTATCTCCGAGAACGGGTCAGTGAAGGGGCGGACCGAACCGTATGTTCGAAAAAAATAGACGCCCATGTTTTATTCAACAGTGTGTGAGCTGGGCGTTTTTGTTTTTCAGCGATAATAGAAAATGAAAGCGCCCAGCTCAAAAACAAATAAATCCAAGACATTTATTCGTGGGAGGGGCCAGGATTCGTAGTGCACTGGTCCCCCCTCACATGCCAGGACATCAACCGGGCACCCTAGGGGGCACTTTTACAAAAACAAAAAAAAAAGGTCAAAGAGCTCCCAGGTGCATAGCACCCTTCCCTTGTGTGTTGAGCCCCCCAAATCCCCCTCAAAACCCACTGCCCACAAGTCTACACCATTACTATAGCCCTAAGGGGTGAAGGGGGGCACCTACATGTGGGTACAGTGGGTTTGGGGGGGTTGGACGACTAATAAGCATTAAGCAGCACAATTGTAACAGGTAGGGGGGGATGGGCCTGGGTCCACCTGTCTGAAGTCCACTGCACCCCCTAACAACTCCTCCAGTGACCTGCATACTGCTGCCAGGGAGCTGGGTATGACATTTGAGGGTGAAAATAAAAATGTGTGAAACATCATTTTTTTGTGGTGGGAGGGGGTTAGGTACCACTGGGGGAGTCAGGGGAGGTCATCCCCGATTCCCTCCAGTGGTCATCTGGTCATTTAGGGCACTTTTTGGGGCCTTATTCGTGAAAAAACAGGGTCCAGGAAAAGTGTCCTAAATTCTAGCTAAAAACGCATACTTTCTTCCCATTATCGCTGAAATGCGCCCATCTTTGTTTGGCAGATAACCACGCCCCAGTTCCGCCTTCACCACACCTCTGACACGCCCCCATAAACTTTGTCCGCATCCGCGACGGAGTGCAGTTGAAAACACCCAAAAATCGGCTTTCGATTATACCGCTTTATTCGTTTTTGTGAGATAAACGTCCATCTCCCGATTTAGGTCGGAACTTGGGCGTTTTTCTCGTTCGATTATAAGCTGGTTAGGGGCCCTTTTACTAAGCGTCAGAAAGCCCAATGCAGGCTTACTGCTCACTATTCCGGAACTATCGCTGGGCTGCGGTAGGAGCCCAGCAGTTGTTCCCACCCCCTGCATGCACCATTTCCAGCACTATAAAAGTTTTGTTTTCTATTTTTGTACCACTGAGTTAGCATGGGAGCCCTTACCACCACTTCAATGGGTGGCGGTAAGTGCTCCCCCCTGAAATGGCCACGCTACAAGCAGTGGCGTAGCCAGACTGCCAATTTTGGATGGGCCTAAACCCAAAGTGGGTGGGCACAAAATTTTCTCTCTACCCCCCTCCCCCAGCAAAATTTAGTCACACTAATCAGATGCATTTGTCACACAGGGGTAAAGTGCTGCTTTTCAGTGCATCAGATTTCAGAAAATTTATTTAATAGCCTAACACCCTTTTCAATGAGCTTTCAGAGGCCAAAACCTCCTGCCTCAGGTCAGTATAATGTTGTTAAGGTATCCTCGCCTGACCTAAGGAAGGAAGTATTGGTCTCTGAAACTTCATTAACACAGGTACCATATTACTTTATCCTAAATTAAAAATAAAATTATTTTCTTTACCTTTCTTGTATGACCATTTACTTTTTCTCATTGTGTCGCTCCCAGTCTCTAGATTCTGCTTTCCTTCGTTTTCACTTAACTCTTCTGCCACGGTTTCCTGGCCATTTCTCATTTTTCTCTCCTTTTTCTTTGCTTTCTTCAATATTTTTCTGCCTCTCTCTCTCTCTCTGTCCTGATTTAATTCATTCTTACTATCCATTCTTTAATTTCCTTCATCTACTTATGGCTTTTCATCTTTTTCTCACCCTTGTTCTCCCCATGCCCCTTCCTCTTATTCTCCAGTCTTTCACTACTCCCCTTTTCCATCCAGCAGCTCTCCTCTTTCTCTCCCCATCCTTCCAGTCTCCCCTCTCTCGCCCCATCCTTCCAGTAGTCTCCCCTCTTTCTTTCTGCATCCTTCCGTCCAGTGTCACCTCTTTCTCCCTACCCTTCCATCCAGCGTCTTCCCTCTTTCTCTCCCCATCCTTCCATCCATCTACCCTCTCTCCTGATCCTTCCATCTAATGTCTCTCTCTCCCTCTTTCTAACCAGTGTCTCTGTATCACTCTACCCTTTTCTGTTCAGCGTCCCTTCTCTCTCCACATCCTTCCAGTCTCTCCCCTTTCTCTCTGCATCCTTCCAGTCTCTCCCCTTTCTCTCCCCATCCTTCCATCCAGAGTCTCTCTCCCCATCCATCCATTTTTCCTCTTTCTCTCCCCATCCTTCCATCTGTTTTCCCTCTTTCTCTGCCATCCTTCCATCTGTTTTCTATCTTTTCTCCTCATCCTTCCATGTCTTCCCTCTTTCTCCCCATCCTTCCATGTTTTCCTTCTTTCTCTGCCATCCTTCCATCTGTTTTCCCTCTTTTCTCCCCATCCTTCCATGTTTTCCCTCATTCTCTGCCATCCTTCCATCTGTTTTCCCTCTTTTTCTCCCCATCCTTCCATCTGTTTTCCCTCTTTTTCTCCCCATTCTTCCATGTTTTCCCTCTTTTCTTCGACGAGGCCCGCCCTGCATGCCAGCGCCAGCCCCAGCTCCCATTGCCGGCCACTGCTGCTTTTCCTGTTGAGCAGCAGGGCCGGCGCTACAAAAAGAAGAAGCGCTAACGGTGCTAAGGACGAAAAATGTTAAAAAAAAAAAAAAGTGCAGCACCGGCAGGCACTGTCTAGGCAGCCTTGAGGCATTGGCTGCTGGCTCGCAGGCTCCTCCCGTCTCCTACGTCCTGCAGTGACGTAGGAGACGGGAGGAGCCTGCGAGCCAGCAGCCAATGCCTCAAGGCTGCCTAGACAGTGCCTGCCGGTGCCGCGCTTTTTTTTTTTTTAAACATTTTTCATCCTTAGCGCCGTTAGCGCTTCTTCTTTTTGTAGCGCCGGCCCTGCTGCTCAACAGGAATAGCAGCAGTGGCCGGCAATGGGTGCTGGGGCTGGCGCTGGGTGGGCCTGGGCTGAAATTGGATGGGCCTGGGCCCAGCCAGGCCCACCCGTAGCTACGCCCCTGGCTACAAGTGGTTCACTTACCACATGGCCATTTCTTGTCCAGAGAAAAAGATATCCTATTACCCGCTGCAGAAAAAGGGGGCTTCAGCGCATGTCAAAAACATGCACTGATGCTAGCGCAGGTCCCCCTTTTACCGCAGCTTAGTAAAAGGATCCCTTATGGCCTTTTTTATCAAGTTGCAAGAATATCTCCCAGTGCGGTAATGCCAACAAAGTCCATTCACTTCGAATGGGCTCTGTTGGCGTTGTTGTGCGGGAGCTGCCAGCGTAGTTTGATAAAAGAAGCCCTTAACTCGGGTGCCTGCATTTACACCAGGTTTCAGCAGGCATGTCTGGCACCTAAAGTGCGACATGGGAATCGATGCTATGCGCTATCCTATAAAGGGCGCACACTTTTAGCATAGAGCTTAGCCCCAATTTTTTCAGTGTACATTTTTGAGCGCCATTCACTGAATCTGGTCCTCAATTACTTCCCCTTGTTCCTTCTCACCCAGTACTTCCCTCGCCCTTAATTGTCTTTTCTGTCTGTATTACTTTTAGATTGTAAGC
The DNA here is from genome assembly GCF_901765095.1 of Microcaecilia unicolor. Lineage (NCBI taxonomy): Eukaryota > Metazoa > Chordata > Amphibia > Gymnophiona > Siphonopidae > Microcaecilia > Microcaecilia unicolor. The sequence goes on along the minus strand of NC_044031.1, from coordinate 441,781,990 downwards.
TCTATTGAGCAGGGACTGTCTCTCTATGTCAGGTGTTCAGCGCTTCTTGCATCTTGTAGCGCTATACAAATGTTAATAATCTCTCTCTATAAAATGCACCTCCAACGTTCTGAAGCCTCCACAAGTCCCAACATTCTAAATGCATGGTGGTGAAACCAGGAATTCGCCCATGAGTGTTGGCCCCACCCCCCACGTAAAACGTCATGATGTCGAGGGTGTAGCAATGACACTCAACCAATCGCATCGCGAACCCGTTACTAAGCGACAGAACGTGACATAAGACACATCGCGGAACAATGAAAACCAGCAGCAACAGTTACTACGCGACGTCAACAGCAATGCTAAAAGGACCATGTAGATCTCTGCTCTCCACACAAACAACAGACACGGAGGGCACATGACGGAAGGAAAAAAACCAGCACATACACACACACTTTTACTCTTAACTGGCTATAATGAGCAACTGACCTGCCACTATCACAGGGACTGCTAGCACCTCTCTCTCTCTCACTCACACACACATACACACGGGACACAGAGGGGATGGAAGACAAGGAACGAATCGTTGGGTATGGAGGGGGCGGCAGGGGAGATAAGGCAAGAACTGCCTCAAATGTTTGTGCTGTGCTATGTACAATTATAATGCTGTCTCTTCATTTAGACCCTACCCTTTCACACTCACTTTCACACACATGCACACACACACACACACTTACACTGTCTGTATCTCACACACACACACGCACCCACACACATATACACACTCTCTCACACAGACACACAAACAGGCCTCAAATGGTTCAGCTGTCCTATGTAAAATTTCACTGCTGTCTCTTCATTTTCACCCTACCTGTGCATACTCTCTTTCACACAGAGAGACACACACACACTTACTCTGTGTCACACACACACAGACACACATACGTATACACACTCTCACTTTCTCTATAGCCTTGCTAGCGCCCGTTTCATTTGTTTGCGAAACTGGCCTTTTTTACTAGTAATAATAATAATATATGTATAGTTCTCTGGGATGTAGCTTGGTTAGAATTGTGATGTATATGTATACTGTTTTAAAATACTGTTGACTACTGGTGTATATTTCACACCCAAATGAATACCAGTTTGCGACAGGTCTAAATTTATGCATTTGCTGTTGTGGTTGGTTTTGGACTATTTTATAAAGCACACTGCTATCTTTGTTTAAAAATAGGCTTAAACTAGGCTTTCTTTTTTCCCCTTTCATACAGGTGTCTTAGATTAAATTCAGCAGGACCAATGTGTGTGCAATAGTATACACTGCCACTCTCCCACAGGTGCAGCACTGGAGAAATATGTTTCTTAAAAAACATGTTGTGATTATTGTTGTACGTCAACAATTCTCATATGTCCCTTATCTAGTCCACTAGTCAACTCCCACTACAGGTACCTTTGCAGTGACAGTGTTTTTCTGTGTATGTATGACAGTCCCTGAAGAGATTTTTCTTTTTATTTATTGAATTTTGTCAGGACTTCAATTAAATCCCAATCATGTATTACTTTGACAACACAGGTGAAATAACTGACATTTTGTCATTCCAGAAAATTTATCTGAAGCCATTCAGAGACCTTTATCAGTACATCTAAACTTGCACTGAGGAAGAATGACAATGGTGTATGTGAGTGTGTATGCCTGTGTGTATACGAGTGTGATGATGTTGTCATTGTCACTATGCCATAATAATCCCTTTCAGGGGTCATCTTTGCCCCTTATATGCACTGCAATATTGGTCCTGTTGATAGATATCTAGAGGACCATTTTGTTATTATTAGTCTCTTTGATACTGTAGTGAATTTTGTTTTTGGCTTTTGCAAGAAAGGAAATAGATTTGTTCAGGAAATGAAGGAAGGGTATGTGTTTATTTATTTATGACATTTATAGTCCAATTTTTTCTATACAGCTTGAGCTCAATGTGGCTAACACGTAAAGTGGAATCAATACAAATACGGTACCCGGTCAAAATATCCCCAACAAAAAAGCTCCTGACATAATTGCCCCTGACATAATGCCACTGTCAAAATGGCCTGCCCACAATATAGCCCTTGACAAATTAGCCCTCCCAACAAAAGGGCCTGGTCAGGCTGCCTAGAATATGGCATTGCATTTTTTTTCCTAATAATCTTACCTTGAAAAACAGTATAAGGTTGGTAAGACTATGAAAATGATGACAATATTGTTTTTTTTTAATTAGCATGCTGAAGGAAGAATAGTTTCCTTAAAGAGAAGAACAGATCATGAATACGAGTTGGTAGCTATAGAATTTTGTTTATTTATATGTGCTTTGCCCAATGCAATGCTGGTAGGAGCCTTTATCAGTGAAGATTTCACTTGTAGTTTACCATCTTTTTTTGTAATGTGTTATTTTTTTCTAGGGGGGGTATTTTGTTAAAGGGGCTATTTTGTCAAGGATTATTTTGTGGGAGAGGCCATTTTGTCAAGGGCTATTTTGTTACAAGCCTGTTTTGTCGGGACTATTATGTTGGGGTGCCTATAAATATAGCATATAATTTATAAAAATAATGCAATTCAGAAAAGAAGGAAGATTGAGAACCACAAATACAAAACTCCAGAAAAATTTAGGACACTGTCATAAAGCTATACTTTTGAAATGAAGATGTCTACTCTCCCTGTCCTGATTAAGGATGCAAAATCATGTGTGTCTTTGGAAGCACTGGATTAAAACCTAAAACTGCACACACTGTTCTATAGGCAGACAGAACACAACTGGTAATAGAAGATCACTTTACTTTAAAAACTTCAATAACCCTGACTGTGTTGTTCTTTACCTCTGCATTTCCATTCTTCAAAATGAGGCGGAAGTCAACAAAAATATTTCCACCCCTTGTACGTGTTGCCACTTATGTGAGATGACACACACACATTGCTTTGAATTCAACCACTAATTATGCTTCCTCAGAAAGTTAGTCTCTGCAGGATTCACAAATGGAAGATTACAGTTCTTTCTAACGTTATCTGAAAGTCAAATAATTTCAGATAATGTTAAGTTCCCCCTAAATCTAATTCCTATCAAATAGGTTCTTGGTTGTCTAATTCCTCAGCAATGCTCAGAGATTGTAATAATTCCTACAAGGTTCCATCAAACAGTGCCTTCCTCTAGCATGCGTAAGCTAAACTTTTTTATTGCAGTTTCCCAGAAACATATACACCCTAAATCTGAGCTTTTTGTTCCTGTAAAGCTTCTTTTCTGGTATATTTGCAGGATTTGTTGAATATATGCACTCAAGTCATTCCTTCTAATAAAAACTTACTCTTCCCTGGTACAGTTCAGGCTTCCTAGACCTATAACCCCTGGAACAGCCAGCACAGGTTAGTGGGATGTGCAGTGAATAGGTAGAGGGAGGTTTGTTGTGTTTTGTAGTTATTTATTTATTTATTGCATTTGTATCCCACATTTTCCCAACTATTTGCAGGCTCAATGTGGCTTACAGTATTTCGCTCTGGTTATCGCCACAGCGGAGTAAAGATACAATTAATAATTACATAAGAACATGAGTAACATAATGGGATAAAGCATTAGGTATAACGAGATAAAAAATGTAATAACAGTTAAAGCAGTAATGTGCTAAGGTTCAAATGATGGATCATTGTGCTATGTCTTATTGAAGAGATAGGTCTTCAATGATCTCCGAAAGTTGATCTCTCATTTTTTCACATCAAGTGGTAATGCATTCCAAAGCTGCGTTCCTATGTAGGAAAAACTAGATGCTTGTGTTAGTTTATATTTTAGGCCTTTGCAACTGGGGAATTGAAGATTTAGGAATGTGCGTGAAGATCTTTTGGTGTTCCTAGGTGGTAAGTCAATAAGGTCTGACATGTAGACCGGGGCATCTCCATAGATAATTTTATGAATCAAGGTACAGACCTTGAACGTAATATGTTCCCTAAGTGGGAACCAGTGCAGTTATGCTAAATCATGCTCACAAGAGTAAGTATACAGCATGTTTGAAATTTAGTGACAAAAATTATCTGTGTTTTTAGTTGATGTAACAGTACTGTAATTTAGCCTGCTGATATGGTGGACAACATGTAAATTCATCAATTCACTTAAAAGTAATTTAAATTGATGGTATTTAAAAAATATATATTTCATGTTTATTTTTCATCAGATTTACTATCACTGGATATAGCCACATCTATAAATCATATATTTTTCTTTCTATGATCATGATGACAGGAGATTTGGATCCAACTGCCTGTCAGTTTGTATTTTAAAGTCCAACAAGACCTTGACCTGCTCATTTTCTATAACCTTTTCAATGTTTTTTTGCTACATTTAATCATACTTTTTGCAGCAATTCTGTTGACTAATTTGGCCATCTGGTCAAGGCATTGTTTATGGTCAGTTTGCTACAGGCACTGATTAGATGATCTATAGTTTCATCTTTGCCTTGGTATAATCAACATTTGTTGTCATTTGAAAATTTTTCAATCTTAGTTTCTACAATATATGTTTAATAAATGGAAATAAAAAAAAAAAATATATATATATATATATATATATATATATATATATATATATATATATATATATTAGACTAACACAGGGGTTCTCAACCCAGTCCTTGAAGCACTTGAGGCACATCAAGTCAATCAGGTTTTCAGGATATCCACAATTAATATGCATGAAATAGATGTGCATACAGTGAAGGCAAAAACACATAGTAAGTTTTTTTTTAGATATATTAGAACCAAGAAGCCAGTAAAAGTTGGAGTGCTAAATGACTAAGGGATAAAAGGGGCACACAGGGAAGGCCATAGCAAAGAGTTTAATGTATAGTTCAGAGAGGGAGCCCCACAGATAACAAGTCTGAAATCTGCTCTCCCCACCACCAACTGATACAACCCCATATGTACCCCACTGAGGTTAGCAATTGGCATTAACACTATTTAAATATGTAGTTACATTAGGTGAAATGAGAATTTGTGATTCAGAGAGCCTGATACCTAACACAGTCTGAAATTTGCCCCCCCCCCCCATATACAACATCTTATACAAGCACTTATACACTTCACTGAGGCCTCCTTTCACACACTGACACAAAGTCATGAAACCACGAGCCCCACTGGCATGTGTCGGAAGCATACCGAAGGCGGAACGGGGGCATGGTTAACACATGGGCATCCTCGGCTGATAATGGAAAAAAGAAGGGTGTCCCTGATGAACACTTGGCCAACTTTACTTGGTCCTTTTTTGTTTATAACCAAGCCACAAAAATGTGCCCTAAATGACCGGATGACCACCGGAGGGAATTGGGGATGACCTCCTCCTACTCCACCAGTGGTCACTAACCCCCTCCCACCCTAAACAAAATAATAAATATTTTTCCAGCCTCTATGCCAGCCTCAAATATCATACCCAGCTCCATGACAGCAGTATGCAGGTCCCTGGAGCAGCTTTAGTGGGTACTGCAGTGCACTTCAGGCAGGTGGACCCAGGCCCATCCCTCCTACCTCTTAAACTTGTGGTGGTAAATGTGAGCCCTCCATAACCCAACACAAACCCACTGTACCCACATGTAGGTCCCCCCTTCATCCCAAGGGCTATGGTAGTGGTGTACAGTTGTGGGGAGTGGGGTTTGGGGGGTTCAGCACCCAAGGTAAGGGAGCTATGCACCTGGGAGCTTTTTCTGAAGTCCACTGCAGTGCCACCTAGGGTGCCCAGTTGGTGTCCTGGCATTTGAGAGGGACCAGTACAATGAATGCTGGCTGCTCCCATGACCAAAGGGCTTGGATTTGGTCGTTTCTGAGATGGGCGTCCTTGGTTTCCATTCGCTAAAAATCGGGGATGACCATCTTTAGGGATGACCATCTCTAAGATCGACCTAAATGTGGAGATTTGGGCGTCCTCGACCGTATTATCGAAACAAAAGATGGCCAGCCATCTTGTTTTGATAATATGGGTTTCCCCGCCCCTTCACGGGGATGTCCTGCGAGGACGCCCTGAGGAAAACTTGGGCGCCCTGTTCGATTATGCCCCTCCACGTGTTTTTGCATTCATTGTATGTAAATCTATCTCATACATATTAATTGTGGGTATCCTGAAGACCTGATTGGCTTGATGTGCCTCAAGGACTGAGTTGAGAACCCCCTTTTTTAGTCTAATAAGAAATGTATTATTTTCATTTTTATTTTGTTTTATTTCCATTTATTAAACATATATTGTAAAAGCTAATTGAAACATTTTCAAATGACAACAAATGCTGGTTATATCAAGGCAAAATGAAACTATAGATCATCTAATCAGTGCCTGTAGCAAACTGACCATAAACAATGCCTTGACCAGATGGCCAAATTAGTTCATTGGAATTGCTGCAAAAAGTATGATTTTACTGTAGGAAAAAACCATTGAAAAGGTTATAGAAAATGAGCAGGTCAAGGTCTTGTTGGACTTTAAAATACAAACTGACAGGCAGTTGGATCCAACTCTCCTGTCATCATGATCATAGAAAGAAAAGTGTATGATTTATAGATGTGGCTATACCCAGTGATAGTAAATCTGATGAAAAATAAAGTGGGGCCCCCACCCCGGTGGGACAGCACTTCACAGAACCAGGACACTGTACCAGTGATTTCACAGTGAGAATACTGAAAGGTAACTTTAAAACCATACAAGAACGTAAGACCTTTGAAGTCAGAATGATTGAATATTTTAACACCCAACAGAAAGGACTTAACAAGGATCTGGGGTTCCTAACCCATTATAAACCATAAAGCTGTATGTCTCTGTTGATCACCCCACCCCTCACCTATCCACACCCATCCTGTTAGAATATCAATGATATGCTTTGATGTCCCCATGCATACCTCCGACCCACCCCCATCCTCCCACCCTGTCAGACTGTCATAGTAATGCTTGAATGTTTTCACTTATATACACTGTCAGCTAGCACATTTGCTTATTTCCGATCTGACGAAGAAGGGCAACCTTCGAAAGCTAATCAAGAAATGTATTAAGTTATGTCCAATAAAAAAGGTATCGTCTTATTTTCTTTTACATGTTTTATTTTGTTTGATTTCTATTGATAACAAATTGAAGTGGAAAGACTTTGGAACAACTTACTGCTATCTATACATTTTAAAGTATGTGACTGGAGGTAGTGACCATCAGGAGTATTTTAGGTCTGTTTTATGTGTTAGTATCATACGATTGATTGGAATAGAAGTCAGGCACCAATCCACATATTTACAGTGACCTAACAGTACCATTGGACATTGTTCTTGTGCTCTTTTAGCTATTCTATGAGTTTCATTTGTGAGTAGTAAAGTCAGCTCATTTATTTATTTATTTATTTGGGGGGGGGTTGTAGTGTGTCATAATTTTTAAACTGGTCTTATATGCATTATAAGTATTCTTCTGTATTTATTATATAGAACATGTTTATATGTGTCATTTGCTTTTTTCTACATTGAAGAGTCTTTTGGTAAAGTATTGGTGGTGATCTCATTCAAATATGTATATTTTATTTTATATATATGGTCAGACAATTGTTTTGATTATTTATTTTTATTTATTTTGCATTTTGTATATGTTTTTAGACCCTTGATGAAGGCATAGTGTTGAAACTTGGCCAAGTCATGTAATTGCACAATAAAATTACATGTGGCAACTCAATGATTGTCTTCTCCTTCTCTGGACCATCTCTGCTGTTCGTTGCTGTCTGGGCCACCCTTATCAAGCAGGAACTGGAGTATAATTGTCTCAATCCCATCAAAACATAGTGCAAAGAAGAAAAATAATTCTCATACTGGACTGACCATTGCTCAAGACAACAAAAACCATGTCAGATATTAGAGTACCTGGATATCTTTGACATAGGCTAGAGGTCTCAGGATCTTCAGTAGAGCAATCAAGGCTGGATCCTGAAGCTCAACTATAAGAAGAACTACAAACTTGATAGAAATACACAACGGTTGAAAATAGAGAAATTGTGGTTTATTGCTACAAATGATACCTATCATAATTTGGCCACAAAATAAATGTTTGAATTATGGTGAGAATACCTGGGGCCCTGTTTACTAAGCTGCACTATAGGCATGTAATCTTTTTAGTGTGCCCTAAAAATTAGCGTGTGTTAGTGTTATAGACACCCATAGGAATATAATGGGTATCTCCATCATTAGCATGTACTAATTTTTAGCGCACGCTAAAAAGCATGTTTTAGTAAACAGGGAACCTGGACTCATAAATAACTGAACAGCACCTAGCAGGTCAGAGGTGATTTAACTCCAGAAAAAAGATGTTTTTGGATGTGAAATTAGAAGAAATTCAGAGAGAACATCCAAGAAGAAGAAATATAAGAACAAGTGCCACATAGCAGTCAGCTTGAAACAACAGCAGAGAAAGCCAAAGTCAGATAAATAATTCACCATCAACCCCAGGCATTCTCTCAGCCAATAGCACAAAGAGTGCAAGAGCACTTGCTGACTCAAAAATAAGAAGAACTGAAACAGAAGATCCTAGAACCCCAGAGAGAACAAAAACAATGTCAATGACTGCCTGCACTGAAACTTGTTACCGAAAAATGATTGAGTACAAGCACTGACAGACCTGAATAAGTGGTTGAATCTATAGAATCAACAATTTTAGAACAAATCAACCAGCTCATTTTATTTATTTATTTATTTATTTCTGCATTTATATCCCACATTTTCCCACCTCTTTCCAGGCTCAATGTGGCTTACAAATACCGTAGTGCAATTTCAGCAAGGCTCTAAATATTTGATATAATTGTTCAGAGTGGAGGGAGGGGAAGAACATTCCATAGTGAGGGACCCGAAGTGGTAAACTGGATTAGGAACTGGTTGACAGGCAGACGCCAGAGGGTGGTGGTGAATGGAGTTCGCTCGGAGAAGGGAAAGGTGAGTAGTGGAGTGCCTCAGGGATCGGTGCTGGGGCCGATTCTGTTCAATATATTTGTGAGTGACATTGCCGAAGGGTTACAAGGTAAAGTTTGCCTTTTTGCAGATGACACCAAGATTTGCAACAGAGTGCACACCCCGGAGGGAGTGGAAAACATGAAAAAAGATCAGAAGAAACTAGAAGAATGGTCTAACGTTTGGCAATTAAAATTCAATGCGAAGAAATGCAAAGTGATGCACTTAGAGAGTAGAAATCCAAGGGAGATGTATGTGTTAGGCGGGGAGAGTCTGATAGGCACGGACGGGAAGAGGGATCTTGGGTTGATAGTATCTGAGGACCTGAAGGCGACGAAACAGTGCGACAGGGCGGTGGCCGTAGCTAGAAGATTGCTAGGCTGTATAGAGAGAGGAGTGACCAGCAGAAGAAAGGAGGTTTTAATGCCCCTGTATAAGACGTTGGTGAGGCCCCACCTGGAGTATTGTGTTCAGTTTTGGAGGCCGTACCTTGCGAAGGATGTTAAAAAAATGGAAGCGGTGCAAAGAAAAGCTACGAGGATGGTATGGGATTTGCGTTCCAAGACGTATGAAGTGAGACTTGCTGACCTGAACATGTATACCCTGGAGGAAAGGAGGAACAGGGGTGATATGATACAGACGTTCAAATATTTGAAAGGTATTAATCCGCAAACGAATCTTTTCCGGAGATGGGAAGGCGGTAGAACGAGAGGACATGAAATGAGATTGAAGGGGGGCATACTCAGGAAAGATGTCAGGAAGTATTTTTTCACAGAGAGGGTGGTGGACGCTTGGAATGCCCTCCCGCGGGAGGTGGTGGAGATGAAAACGGTAACGGAATTCAAACACGCATGGGATATGCATAAAGGAATCCTGTGCAGAAGGAATGGATCCTCAGAAGCTTAGCTGAAATTGGGTGGCGGAGCAGTTGGTGGGAAGAGGGGTTGGTGGTTGGGAGGCTAGGATAGGGGAGGGCAGACTTATATGGTCTGTACCAGAGCCGGTGATGGGAGGCGGGACTGGTGGTTGGGAGGTGGGAAATACTGCTGGGCAGACTTATACGGTCTGTGCCCTGAAAAAGACAGGTACAAATTCAAGGTAAGGTACAAATTCAAGGTAAGGTATACACATATGAGTTTATCTTGGGCAGACTGGATGGACCATGCAGGTCTTTTTCTGCTGTCATCTACTATGTTACTATGTTACTATGAGCAGTAAAACAGAGGTCCGACTGTTGAGTCGACTCAAGGTGTGAATGAGAGACAGAAGGGCGTAGTGAGACAATTATCAGAAGCAGAATGCAGGACCCAAGAGGGGGTATACAGGATGACTAGAGAAGGGACTCTAATATGACGAACCTCGTGAGATAGTGTCAAAGTCTGGTGTTTGATTCTAAAGGATATTGGGAGCCACAGATGATGGGCCAGGAGAGGGGTAATATGATCGAACCAGTGTGAATGGGTTAAGAGCCTAACTGAGATGTTTTGAATCAATTGGAGTTTCTTAAGAAGGTAGGGAAGTACAGAGCAAATAATATTGTAATAATGAAGAAGAGCTCCTATGAGTGCATTGAGAAGATCTGTGCATGAGGTGTCACATAGACAGTTGCGAATGGACCAAATTAGGCTGTAAAACACGACCTAATTACTGATGAAAGTTGGGTTTCAAAGGTGATTTTGCCATCAAGATTCATACCAAGGTAAGTAAAGGAATCAACTAAAAACAGAGAGCTACCCTGTAAGGAAGGTGATGCTTCAGGGTACAAGAGCTACCTGGTAATCCATGATGCTATTGTCTTAGAGGTATTGAGGAGCAGGTGATATCGTTGCAAAAAAAAAAAAAAATCAAAAGAATCAAGATAAGACTGAAGAGAGAAAAGAGCTGGGTTGTAAGAATCCTGAATGGACACTAGGAGAATGTCATTGGCATAAACGTATGTGACAATAAAGCATTCTTAGATAAGGGATGCCAGGGGGTTCAGAAAACTAGTAAAGAGCAAAGGTGATAAGACAGAACCTTGAGGGACACCACAGGTTAAGGGAAATGTGATGTGATATATTTCTTGTATGCCACTAACTCCCTCTAAACACAGGTTCAAAGCGGTTTAACAAAAGAAACAAAATTATAACCAAGAACAGAAATTATGACATAAACCAATTAAACAAATGCATCTTTAACTGCTTCCTAAAGGAGAAGCAACTAAAAGACCCACATAAATCCAGAGGAAAGGAAAGCCAAAAATGCAGTGCCTGAAAACAGAAAGACATCTCCAGAATGTCTGTTTATATCTAACACCAATAAAAGAAGGCAATAAAAGATTATTATTATTATTATTATTACATTTGTACCCCGCGCTTTCCCACACAATGCAGGCTCAATGCAGCTTACATAGTAATTTGAAATACAAAGTTAATAGAACAAATCCCTTACTTTCAGCATTCCATGAACAAGAGGAAAATAAATCAAATTTAAAAAATATTCTGGGGCAGAGCCATCAAACTTTTTTAAAATCAAACAGGCTATCTTGAGACAGAATCAGAGGAAAATAGTTGAACTGTTTATACCTTGTCAAAGAAGAAAGAAGAGAGAACCACAGAAGAACTGTATTATTATTTATGGACAATATATTACTGTGCCTAATTTGAAGTCAAGTATAAGCAGTGTTCAATACATTAAAATAAGTTTAAAAGATAGAGAAAAGAAGTCAATTGGATAAATAGGAAACGGGAAAGACACAATCCAATACCAATCAGTGACTGCATAGAGAGAATTAAGGAGTGATCAATATGGTCAAAGGATACATTTAGAGAACTGACAAGAGCAGAATCATCCCTATTCCCTATTAAAGCAGGATATAGGTCTTTTCATAGTGAGGCAATTACAGTTTCAGTACTATGGCCGGGTTTAAAACTCAATTACCATGGGTGGAAAATGTGAGAGGCCTCAAGATGCTGAAGCAGTTGGGAATAAACAATTGTTTCAACTAGTTTGGAGACAAAAGGGAGGTTAGATATTGGATGATGATTAGCAAGCTGCAAGGCATTAAGATTAACTTTTTTAAAGTACTGGAAAGACAATGGCCAATTTCCATGGTGGAGGAACACAGCTAGTGAATAAACTATTAGTAATTATAGAAAAGAAGAGAGGGAGAAGACCATGGGAAGTGATACCCAACCAAGAAAAAGGGATGGTATTAAGGGGACAGGTGGACTGCCTCAAGCACTAGATGTTGAAGGATATAAGTGAAGAGATATTAAAAAGGTTCCAAGGGGAGGAGAAATTGGAGGGGCATCCAGACAATTAGAAAGTGGACCTTGCATCCTGTGGAAAGTAGTAGGATTTGGAGGGCCTAGAGAGAAGGTAAGCCTATGTCATATTCTGTGCTCTGGGATAGATTGAGGGTGCACATCATCCTCTACCCCCCTTAAGCTGCAAGGGCCTCACTTTCTCATCTTCTTTAAGTCCCATTATGTTCGTATTTTATGTCTCTAGTTGTAGTTATCTCTTTTGGATATTAGTATTGATATTATATTGGTTACTTATTGTGTGCTGTGTTTTACTTCCCATCATTAACATCCTCATCATGATCCTCATGCCAAGTAGTGTCAACCCGAGGGTTTATCCAGGCCCCGGATGATGGCAGGCAAGTCACCTGGACTAGGCACAGGCTAGGCGGCGCTAAGCCTTCAGCTAGGCTGGAGCTGAAGACTCAGGAAGAGCTGAGGCAAGGCTGGACTGGAACTGAAGACTCGGCAGGAGCAGAGGCAGGAGGCGACAGGAGAAAAGGCAGGGCAAGCTGGATGGAGGCAAGGCAGGACCTTGGAGATAAAGCAAGACCTTGGAGATAAAGCAGGAAGTTGGAGGCAAGCAGGAACTAGTCTGGGGTCAATGTAAGGCTAGAATGTGGAGGCAGGAACAAGGCAAGGCTGCAACTTCCACAAGACATTAAAGTGACCCATTTTAAAGGTGCTGAAGGGGAACCAGGGTCTTCCTCAAATATGCTGAGGTCCTACCCAGGCCTGTGGCATCATCCACATGCGATCACACCACTGGCTTTTTAAACCTTGGGCCATGGCATGCGCATGCCTAGGAAGAACAGCAATGTGGCAGGAAGATCCACGAGGACTTTCTGGCACAAATAAAAGCCTTTTTTTCCAGGCGCGCTGACAAAATGGACCTGCGTGCATCCAAAACATGTGCCTACACCAACACAGTCCACTTTTAGGCATGCCTTAGTAAAAGTGCCCCTATATTTGTTAGTCATTCACCCCATATATATGGTTCCAAAAGACTTACAACAATTAAAATAATAGAAACTGGAACATTCACCAGGAAATAACAAATAAAAATACACTTTAAAAATGAACTCACTTCAAAAAATTACAAATTCAAAAAGGACTAAACCAAGGAAAACATTTTCATGATATAACTGGCTATCTTTAAGCAGCCATCTGGCACTGAATGTTGCCGGATAGCTGGTTAAGTGCTATTTTTGCAGTCAAACATTTTAAATATCGGGCAGTTAGGCACTTTTCTATGATGAGTCCTACTCTGCCATCCGAGATGTAGTTCATTAGTAAATCCGAGTACCTGAAATGCACCTTACCTGATCTACAAGCTTGTGACATACTGAGGGGCATAATCAAATGGGGACGACCATCTCTAATGGCGCCCATCTCTAAGGAAATCCCGGCGAAGGGGCACCGAAACAGTTATTATCAAAACAAGATGGGCGCCAATTTTTTGTTTCGATAATACTGTAGGGGACGCCCAAATCTCAATATTACATTCCAATTCATAACTCAGAAACCTTCATGTAATACCTTATTGTATTCCTCTCTACCATGATCTACTCCATTTATGTTATGTTCCATGTATGTTCCATTGTATATTTCTTAACATGTATGTCCGCACATTAATGCAATACCATCTGTAATTCTATTACCCGGAAATGGCATCCACCATTATGGCAAATGTAAGCCACATTGAGCCTGCAAATTGGTGGGAAAATGTGGGATACAAATGCTACAAATAAATAAATAAACCTTAGAGATGGTCGAACTAAATGTTGAGATGGTCGACCTTAGAGATGGTCGTCCCCGGTTTTCAGCCATAATGGAAACCAAGGACGCCCATCTAAAAAACGACCAAATCCAAGCCATTTGGTCATGGGAGGAGCCAGCATTCGTAGTGCACTGGTCCCCCTCACATGCCAGGACACCAACCGGGCACCCTAGGGGGCACAGCAGTGGACTTCATAAATTGCTCCCAGGTGCATAGCTCCCTTACCTTGGGTGCTGAGCCCCCCAAACCCCACTCCCCACAACTGTATACTACTACCATAGCCCTAAGGGCTGAAAGGGGGCACCTACATGTGGGTACAATCGGTTTCCGGTGGGTTTTGAAGGGCTCACATTTACCAGCACATGTAACAGGTAGGGAGGGTGGGCCTGGGTCCACTTGCTTGAAGTTCACTGCACCCACTAAAACTGCTTCAGGGACCTGCATACTGCTGTCATGGAGCTAGGTATGACATTTGAGGCTGGCATAGAGGCTGGGAAAATTTGTTTTTAAAATTTTTTAGGGTGGGAGGGGGGGTTGGTGACCACTGGGGGGGGAGTAAAGGGAGGTCATCCCCAATTCCCTCCGGTGGTCATCTGGTTAGTTTGAGCACCTTTTTGAGGCTTGGTCATGAAAAAAAATGGACCAAGTAAAGTCGACCAAATGTTTGTCAGGGATGTCCTTTTTTCCATTATCGGCCGAGGACGCCCATTTCTTAAGCATGCCCCAGTCCTGCCTTCGCTACACCTCTGACACGCCCCATGTCCATAAGCAGGGGTCCTTGTCAAAAGCTGAAGCACAGATTTATCAATTGTTCAAGTAGAATTGTTTGCAGCATTCTTTGGGGGTAGAACTGGTGTGGGAACATGATTTGGATCAGCAGTTAACTATCCTCCTCTGGACAAAAATCTGGCATTCATCAATATATACTTTCCAATCAGCTGCCCTGCATCAGTCATCTTATTGAAGTGGCCGTTGGTTGCAGATAACCAATGTTGGCATTGTTCAGCAGACATCAGGGTGTTGTCACGCATGATATCTTTATGCCCATTGCTTTTTATTTATTGGACTGCAGTCTAGAAAACAATGTCATCATCTGGAAATCATTTGGTCTAGTTAATACGCTTTCTCAAAAACAGAGGACATTTTTGACTTTCTATGGTGTTTGCTCTTAAAATCATATTTGATAATTGGAAATGTTTTACATGGATAACAGAGTATTGTTGGTGGAATTTGGTTTTTCTTTATGTAAATATGAAGGGGCTATTCTTGAAACAGTTCACTGCCATATGAGAAAGTAAATGTCTGAGGGGTACTAGAGTTGAATGTAGCAACTATGTAGATTCACTGTTTTGTTCTATTCTTAAATTGGAGAGAAGAACCATAGTAGGGATGGACCAGTGGGCTTCAACCGAAGAACAGCCAGAAGAAAACAATAGTGAAAATATATATTAAAAATGTATCCAAAGGAACAATACAATAAAATGTGTCTCTCCTCTTGGATAGATTAATAGGGATTTCACCTTTTTCCAACTTTTCCCCTTTTCCTATCTTAAATTGGACAATCGCTTGTTACATGTTGATTGTGGTTATTGTGATTTGAAAAAATTAATAACAAGTGCAAAGTTGGGTGCAGATCCAAGTTACACCTACAAACGTAGGTGCCCTTTTACTAGGGAGCACCAAAAATGGCCTGTTCAGGTGTAGGTACGTGTTTTGGATGCACACAGGTCCATTTTTCAGTGCGCATACAAAAAAAGCCTTTTGGGGTTGGGACCGGAAATGGACGTGTGGCAAAATTTAAACCAGCATGAGTCCATTTTTGGCCTTAGACCTTACCGTCACCCACTGAGTAAGCGGTAAAGTCTCATGTGTTAACCAGGCGGTAATTGGCAGCAAGTGTACACTGCTGATTATCACTGGGTAAGCGCAATGTGGTCGAAAATTTCTACTGCACGTTTTGGACACACATCAAAAATGGAATTACTGCACGGAGCACGCAGTAGCCGGGTGGTAGTTCCAATTTGAAAGCATTGGACATGCGTAGGTGCCTACGCTCCTTAGTAAAAGGGCCCCTAAGTAGTTAATGAGCTGTTAATAATCAAAAATTGTTGTTACTTGCCATTCATTTGGAGTTAAGTGTGGGTCAGACTCAGAAACCAAACGAAGCAAGAAGACTTTGACTGGCAGGGGTTGGGGTCCCCCGCCAGCAAAGGTAGCAGACAGCGACGGCAGGTTGACGGTGGGTTGGCGTCAGGAGGGGGTGCGGTTGAGAGGGTCATTGGCAGGGGGGTCCAGGGCCAAATCTATGGATCCCTGGCCCCCGTGGCCCCATAGCAGTTACGCCCCTGGTGTTCACTCCCAAAGAAAGACACTAGAGTCACACTAAGCTAGTATTATGCCGAGCACCCTTTGCAGAATACTAGTTTAGCATGGATCTTTACAGCACCATTTACTGAATCCCACCCCCCCAGGCCAGATTCTATATATGGTGTCTAAAGAATAAGTGCAGTAAAGATTTCTACCTAAGTGTATTCTGTAAGTGGCACCTAGATTTAGGTGCGGTATATAGAAGATACTTAGGCAGAAATTCTACAGCTTAAAACAATGCACATCCATTTAGGCCAATGAAAATGTGGCCTAAATCCCTGCACATGGATTTACGCACACTGGGCCATATTCTATATCTGCGCACATAAATTTTGAAATGACCACAAAATGCCCATTTCCCTGCCCATAGCCACAACCCTTTGGAACTGCACACATTAGAGTTTTGGCGCAGTTGACTACAGAATACACTTAGCGAGTAGTGGTGAGTAAATTCTAATTATTGCCAATTAGTGCTCATTATTGCTTGTTAAGTGCTGTTATCAACGCTGATTAGCTTGTTAAGCCAATTAAATTATGCACATTGTTATAGAGTATGCCTAGATTTTGGCGCGGATCTTTAGGCTCACTGTATAGAATCTGGCAGTAAATGTGTAAGCATCAGGTTTTAGCAGCTGTTCTGTAATGACATGTAATGAGTAAATCCAAAATATAGAACAGGAAAAGTTCTCTACGATGACGAATCACAGAAGGCAAAAGTAGAGACTAATAGACGATTCACCACTGGAGACGCGAGTCCAACAGTCTTTATTATATCAGAGATAACGACCCGACACAGGCCGTGTTTCGACGCTAAAAAGCGTCTGCATCAGGGGTCAATAAATACACCAAGTAATGAATGCAAAACGAAGATTCCTACTTGTATATGTGTTGTCAACTCACTGATCACGTAGCACCAAACAGAATATGCTGGATACAAACTATCAGAGCAAATGATAGTAATGAGTAAACCCAGGACTGGATTAACCCTTTCAGGCAAATCTGGATCCAGTTGGCAACCTTGCTTAAAAGCCCTACTTAAAATATGAAACTTAGCCATAAAAGAGGCATATTTTCAAAACACTTAAACTTACAAAGTTTCACAGGTCACTATGAACTAGTCTAAGTGTTTTGAAAATGAGCCCCTCTACTGGTTATCAGTGGAGAGCTTACCTAACTTCAATAACATGATCTCATAAGCAATGCTATAGTAGTATTTGCGATAAACCTAAATACAATGTGTGGCAGAGGCAGTAGCACAGCTCCAAAGAAGCTACTGCATGGATACAATGCAAGCTGGAGAGAATCAGAAACAAATTTAAATACTGAATAATATCATGATAAAAATATATGCCCTTTGCTGTGCTTGTCACTTACATGTCAAGTGTGAAGCCTGAATCCATAATAACTCTCAAATTGCATATATTTGGTTTCACTGGAAAAATTATCACTAATTATCAGTATGAATGATTCAGGTACTGAGGTAGACTGAGACAAACTCTGAGAAACTTAAGAGTATTGCCTTGTCTGGATTTATGTAAACGTGTTAGCTGTAACCCAATTCAAAATAACTGAAAGTCAGGCATTAATAGTTTTAATGGTGTGCTTTGGCAGTGGTCCAAATATATAGGGGCTCCTTTACTAAGGTGCACTGAAAAAATGGCCTGCGCTGGTGTAGACATGTGTATTGGATGCGTGCAGGTCCATTTTTCAGCGCGCCTGCAAAAAACTATTTTTTTTGCCAAAAGTGGACGTGCAGCAAAATAAAAATCAGCGTGTATCCATTTTGGGCCTGAGACCTTACTGCCACCCATTGACTTAGTGGTAAGGTCTCACATGTTAACCGGGCAGTAATCATCAGCATGCATACCCTGCCGATTACTGCCCAGTTAGTGCCATACGGTAGAAAATAGAAATTATTTTCTGCCAGTGCATTTTGAACACATGTCAAAATTAGAATTACCAGCTGGGGCATGTGGTAGCCGGGCGGTAGTTCTAATTTGTCACGCATTGTACTCCTATGCGCTTTATTAAAAGGACCCCATAATTTTACATAAGTGTCTAATAATGTTGCCTAATGGCATAAAATATACATCTACTATAATAAAACGCAGCCTCAACGTTCTGAGGACACTGACGTCACTGAAGTCACTCACACACCGGTTCGTGGTTTCATGGTGGTGAAGCCACACAACATCTTCATGCCGTGCCCTCGCGTCACACGTGATGATGTCGAGGGCGCAACACGAAAACAAGGCTAATTAATGCAAGGGGAGCAGTAGGGAAACATGCAGAGCGTGTTTCCCTACTCCTCCCCTTCCAAAAAATCCCAGCCGCCCAGGATGTCCACATCAACCCGTCCCCTTTCCCCACATAGCCCCGCCCCTTAGAAGTTACCGCCCCACCCACGGTACCACACTCACCCTCAGCAACGTCCCTCCCCCCTGTCACCTCCCCTCCCCTTCCCTTCCGCCTGTCTCCCTGGTGGTCTAGAGGTACCTGTTCAGTGGGGGCAGGAAAGAAAGAGCCCCCTCTTTCCTGCCTTTAGCGGTGGTGGTAGCATCCTTGCTACATCGTGTGGGAGTCCGGCTCTCAGCGTTTCAAAATGGCCGCCGAGAGTTCAAGCTGCATTGCGAGACTTCAACTCTCGGCGGCCATTTTGAAACACCGAGAGCCGGACTCCCACACGATGTAGCAAGGATGCTACCACCACCACTATGGGCAGGAAAGAGGGGGCTCTTTCTTTCCTGCCCCCACCGAACAGGTACCTCTAGACCACCAGGGAGACACGCGTAAGGGGAGGGGAAGGGAGTCCCCTGCCCGCTAGCGCCCGTTTCATCGCCGCCAAAAACGGGCCATTTTTACTAGTTAAATAATAAAGGAGGTAAAATTGTAATGTTGGGAACCCCATATGATTAATGATTAATACTTTAAAGCAGAGATAACATTTCCCTAAACTAACCTATGATTAAATAACATGTTGAATTCTGTAATTTAAAAAAATGATGAAAACCAGTCTAAAATGGAACTTTAGAAACTGGCCTCCGACAAATCATAAATCAGACTACTGTAATCAACTGTTCCAAGTACTATAATGTAAGATTGGGAAAGATACATGACCACTATCAACGTAGCAGTGACAAAGCAGATAATCTTGTAGGACCACAGATGAGATTTCCATATAACCCAGAAGGCACACATGGAAGAGATGGCTATATTTAATAAAATGCTACACCTGATTCATTAGTACATGCTCGATGACTTTTGGCATAAACAGTGTTTTAGAGGATGGCTTAAAATATTCAAAAAAGAGTAGTCCATTGTTATTTTTTCTGTAGTGGTTGTTTTCAGACACGTAGGTTGATGCTGTTTTCTAAGGAATCATTCGCAGTGGCTTCACATATCAAAATAATAAGAAAAGATCCCAGGTGCTCCTATTAAACAGTGCTCCACTGAGGGATTAGGGAAGGTACTGCAGTCATCCACCAGTGATTGGTGCCCCCTCCCCCCCCAAAAAAGTGCAACTGACAAGGGATGCTGAGTTCTGTGACAACTTCAGGAAAAACAGACTTGCGTAAGACCCTTTTATTAAAGTGTGCTGAAATCTGGGCATAATGTGGCTTAAGAGTAGCCATACTGGGTTAGACCAATGATCTATTTAGACCAGTATCCTCGGCCAAGACAGGTCACAAGTACCTGGCAGAAATCCAAATCATGGCAACACTCCATGCTATCAATCCCAGGACAAGAAGTTGCTATATTATCCTGCTCATAATCGAAAAACGCCTATATTTCAACCCAAATCGGGAGATGGGCGTTTTTCTGGAAAAGGCGCCCAAATCGGTATAATCGAAAGCCGATTTTGGGCGTTTCCAACTGCACTCCATCGCGGAAACGAAAAAAGTTGACGGGGGCGTGTCGGAGGCATGGTGGAGGCGGGACTGCGGCGTGGTTATCAGCCGAGGAGAGATGGGCGTCTTTAGCTGATAATCGAAAAAAAGGCGTTTTTACCACAATTTTGGGTCACTTTTTTGGACCCTTTTTTTCACAAACAAGTCCCAAAAAAGTGCACCAACTGCCCAGATGACCACTGGAGGGAATCGAGGATGACCTCCCCGGACTCCCCCAGTGGTCACTAACCCCCTCCCACCCAAAAAAAAAACACTTTAAAAACTTTTTTTCAGCCTCTATGCCAGCCTAAAATGCCGTACCCACCTCCATGACAGCAGAATATGTTCGATCCTGTCACAGCCTTTCCCTGGGTCAGATGTGGCTCTCGGGTGCACTACAGGGTCACATCAGCATTGCATTGTGGTGGGTGTAGGGTATTGGGCTCTGTGATTTCATTAGTTTCTGTTACAGTCTCACGATATTGGTAGTTGGTAGGCTCTTCTCCCTTGGTGCTTTTCCCCCTGCCTACTGGGTCAGAGTGTGCCCTGTTGTGTTTCCGGTAGTCCATGAGGTAGTGGCCATTTTTGTAAGCCAGTTTTAGATCCCTTCCATGTGTTAGCTACGTTAGAGAACTTAGTTCTTACCTTGAATGTGGCTGAAAGAGGGCATTGTACAGCATTCTGCCAGCTCTGACCTGCTAATCTCACTACCAGGGAGATTCGTTGCCAGTGGTGGGGCACAACCTCTGATCTGCAGTTAACTGTGAGTAAGCGTGCTTATTCCAATAAAGGACGTTTTCGGAGAGATTAGTCTTCAGGTATAAACTGGTGTGCCAATGTTATACAGCAGTAACAAGTCCTAGAGGCCTGCGTGTATGCAGGTCCCTGGAGCACTTTTAGTGGCTACCGCAGTGCACTTCAGCCAGGTGGCCCCAGGCCCACCCCCCCCCCCCCACCTGTAACACTTGTGCTGGTAAATGGGAGGCCTCCAAAACCCACTGTACCCACATGTAGGTGCCCCCTTCACCCCTAAGAGTTATGGTAGTGTTGTACATTTGTGGGTAGTGGGTTTTGGGGGAGGGGGGTTGGGAGCTCAGCACCCGTGGTAAGGGAGCTATGCATGTGGGAGCTTTTTCTGAAGTCTACCGCACTGACCTAGGGTGCCCAGTTGGTGTCCTGGCATATCAGGGGGGTGAGTGTACTACGAATCGTGGCCCCTCCCACGACCAAATGGCTCAGATTAGGACGTTTTTGAGCTGGGTGTTTTTAGTTTCCATTATCGCTAAAAAAAAAAGAAACGCCCAGCTCAAAAACGTCCATTTTTTTCAAAAATACGGTTCGGCCCGCCCCTTCACGGACCCGTTCTTGGAGATAAACGCCCATGGAGATAGGCGTTTCCGTTCGATTATACCCCTCTATGCCTGTCTCAATAGCAGACTATGGACTTTTCCTCCAGGAATTCTTTAAAAACCCAGATACGCTAACTGCGGGATTTTAGCATGTGCTAAGCCCAGATTTAGCATGACACTTTTTAGGTCATTTTCCATTTTTTAAATTTCAGGTTGTGTGCTATTATTTGCAGTAACACTCAGTACCTGTAAAGAGTTAATGCAGAAGCCCTTACTTCCTCATATTTAGGATATGGTAAATGTTCCTGTGTTAACTCTCAGTTAGTCAGCTAGCATATGCTAAAGCAAATGCGCTAGCTGGTTGACACTTCCACATCTATTCTCTGCCTATAGCATGCCCCCTCCAAAAAATATTTTTGAAAAATACCTAACGTGCAAGTTAGCGCATATAATTTTTACAGACTGAAAAGTCCACGCTTTACTTGGATAGCACCAAGCGATCATCTTATTTTGTGAGAACTTTTGCAGGAACATCCGTATATGCCAATTTGTAGACCCCTGAAAAAGGCCTTTTTGGCTGAAACACGGACCGTGTAGGGTCCTAATAAATCATTTTGCTTTCTCCAAATCTGTGATTTCAGTTTGGTCTTTCTGGATATCTTCCGCTTGTTTTGTTGCTTTCTTGTGTTTTTTTGCGGGAGATTTGGACTCTCTTTGTTGTTCTTGTTGTTAGTTAGCGCATATAAACAGGCAAAATACGGCAAAACGCTTGAACGCATTTTGCGGTAGCTTGTTTTCCTGCACTAAGCGTGCATTGGGGCTTAATGCCCTTTAGTTAAAAAGCCCCTACATTTCTAAAATCGCTGACATTGCTGTTTTTGTTCTAGCATATACAGTGGTGGAAATAAGTATTTGATCCCTTGCTGATTTTGTAAGTTTGCCCACTGACAAAGACATGAGCAGCCCATAATTGAAGGGTAGGTTATTGGTAACAGTGAGAGATAGCACATCACAAATTAAATCCGGAAAATCACATTGTGGAAAGTATATGAATTTATTTGCATTCTGCAGAGGGAAATAAGTATTTGATCCCCCACCAACCAGTAAGAGATCTGGCCCCTACAGACCAGGTAGATGCTCCAAATCAACTCGTTACCTGCATGACAGACAGCTGTCGGCAATGGTCACCTGTATGAAAGACACCTGTCCACAGACTCAGTGAATCAGTCAGACTCTAACCTCTACAAAATGGCCAAGAGCAAGGAGCTGTCTAAGGATGTCAGGGACAAGATCATACACCTGCACAAGGCTGGAATGGGCTACAAAACCATCAGTAAGACGCTGGGCGAGAAGGAGACAACTGTTGGTGCCATAGTAAGAAAATGGAAGAAGTACAAAATGACTGTCAATCGACAAAGATCTGGGGCTCCACGCAAAATCTCACCTCGTGGGGTATCCTTGATCATGAGGAAGGTTAGAAATCAGCCTACAACTACAAGGGGGGAACTTGTCAATGATCTCAAGGCAGCTGGGACCACTGTCACCACGAAAACCATTGGTAACACATTACGACATAACGGATTGCAATCCTGCAGTGCCCGCAAGGTCCCCCTGCTCCGGAAGGCACATGTGACGGCCCGTCTGAAGTTTGCCAGTGAACACCTGGATGATGCCGAGAGTGATTGGGAGAAGGTGCTGTGGTCAGATGAGACAAAAATTGAGCTCTTTGGCATGAACTCAACTCGCCGTGTTTGGAGGAAGAGAAATGCTGCCTATGACCCAAAGAACACCGTCCCCACTGTCAAGCATGGAGGTGGAAATGTTATGTTTTGGGGGTGTTTCTCTGCTAAGGGCACAGGACTACTTCACCGCATCAATGGGAGAATGGATGGGGCCATGTACCGTACAATTCTGAGTGACAACCTCCTTCCCTCCGCCAGGGCCTTAAAAATGGGTCGTGGCTGGGTCTTCCAGCACGACAATGACCCAAAACATACAGCCAAGGCAACAAAGGAGTGGCTCAGGAAGAAGCACATTAGGGTCATGGAGTGGCCTAGCCAGTCACCAGACCTTAATCCCATTGAAAACTTATGGAGGGAGCTGAAGCTGCGAGTTGCCAAGCGACAGCCCAGAACTCTTAATGATTTAGAGATGATCTGCAAAGAGGAGTGGACCAAAATTCCTCCTGACATGTGTGCAAACCTCATCATCAACTACAGAAGACGTCTGACCGCTGTGCTTGCCAACAAGGGTTTTGCCACCAAGTATTAGGTCTTGTTTGCCAGAGGGATTAAATACTTATTTCCCTCTGCAGAATGCAAATAAATTCATATACTTTCCACAATGTGATTTTCCGGATTTAATTTGTGATGTGCTATCTCTCACTGTTACCAATAACCTACCCTTCAATTATGGGCTGCTCATGTCTTTGTCAGTGGGCAAACTTACAAAATCAGCAAGGGATCAAATACTTATTTCCACCACTGTAAATGCCTATGTTGCTATTTCATAACATAAACGTTCATGTTCTGCCACAGAGAAATGTATGTTCCTATGTTGATTCACTGATATTTTAGATATCTGTTTTTCTAAAATGAATGTTAATGTTGCACCTGAAAGTCCATTTCACTATGAGGTCCTTTTACAAAGCGCCGGTAAGCCTAGCGTTGGCTTACCGCTTGCTAAAAAGGAAGTACCACTGAGCTACAGCAGCAGCTCAGTGGCAGTTCCCACCCCCAGTGCGCGCCTACAAAATTATTTTTACTTTTTAGCGTCGGTGTGCACTTGGTGCTAATAGGGCAGTGCCACCTGGATGGGTGGCATTAAGTGCTCCCCCTCCGAAACGGCTGTGCGGCAAGTGCTTCACTTGCCGCACGGCCATTTCTTGAAAAAAACCCAAAGACATGCCTTTTACCCGCTGCGGTAAAAAGGGGCCTCAGCTCGCATCAAAAACACACTCTGATGCCAGCACAGGCCCCCTTTTGCTGCAGCTTTGTAGAAGGACCCTTATATATTTTAGAACAGACTCTGACAGTGGATCCTGGTCAAAGATACTAGTTGGACTTCAGACATCTTGACTTGAATGTTTAAATTCCGACTTGAATATCCTTTCTAGCATGCCGCTTATTACCATTAACTGTGTCTATTTAGGCGTCACAGCAAACTTGTGTGTAATTTTTTAAAAACTTAAATGGTAGGGTTTTCTGTTTGAGCTATTTGTGCAGAAAAGCAACACTTTTTAGCCTTCTAATCTCTTTCTTACAAATGAATTGCAAATATTAACATATGTTTCCAACACCAGCGGAGAACTAGCTGGAAAGCAGCCATGTACTTCAGATTATTTCACCCCATGGCAAATGGGATCAAATAGCCCTTCTATGGGAGGATGATCCTTGCTAGCAGCAGGATTTCCAGTTGAGAGAGCTTTATATTTTCTTGTTCAAGGGAGCAGCATGATTATATCTGTTCTTGCATGTACAGAAAATGGAAGTATGTGTATATTGGCCTACACTATTATTCAGATTTACTTCACTTTTCCAATAGCAGTTCTAAACAAGGTATATTTAAGCATTGTTAACTTTGTATTTGAGGCAATGGAAGATAGAATGTGTTTCCACAAGGAGTGTCAGTAGAATTTGAGCCTTGATTTTCCAGGTTGTAGGATTGTTGCTATAACAGTGGCGTTCCTAGGGGGGCTGACACCGATGCGCCCCGCCCCCCGGGTGCAGTGCCCCCCCCCCTGGAACAGCGTGATTCCCCCCCCCCCGGTGAAAGAACCCCCCCGGATGCACGCCGCTGGGGGGGGGGGGGTGCTGCGCACCTGCCGGCTCTTCGTTTTCATGCTCCCTCTGCCACGGAACAGGAAGTAACCATGCTCCCTCTGCCCCCCCAGCGGCGTGCACCCGGGGCGGACCGCCCCCCCTTGGTACATCACTGTGCTATAACCAGCACGCTACTTCTCCACTCTATGTTTCAGACCACTGCAGCTCCTATCACAATTTTCTATAACATATAAGCCTTTTATGTAGAGCAGAAGAGATGGCCCATATTGTGATAAAAGAACCAAATGCATTCTGGAAAAAATATTGTATTATAAATCCTAAAGCTATGACTGATAGACAACACAGATAATACTGTGATTAAAATGTACCTGTGTATTTCTGTGATCTCTTTCTGTCACTTTCAGCTGTTTCTGTTTAGCCTTTTCCCCGTGCTGACATCAGTATTCAACAGCTCCTGGAACAGAAAGGAAGCAGCTACCTACAACTGACTGACAGTTTTGCTAGGAATGTAATAAGATGTGCTGGAAACTGTGCCTGTTTCTTTCTTGATTGGAAACCTAGCAAATGAGCCTTCATAAGAAGACATGCACTCCAGGATTCTATAAAGGTTGCCCAAAGCTGGGTTACAGATCCCAGAGCCGCCTAAAAACTAATTAGCTAGTGGGCCTTTTACAATGCATGCCAATCAGGCACTACCGCCAGGCTCCAGCAGTAGCCTGGCGTTAGTGCCTGCTCACTCTCTGTGCCATTTCTGGTGCATCAGTTTAAAAAAAAAATTCTTTGCCAGGTTAGTGTAGGAGCCCTTATCATCTCCAAAATAGGTGGAAGTAAGGGCTCTTCCTGGAAATGGCCACTCAACATACAGTTATCTTGCCACACGGCCATTTCTTTAGAACAAAACAAAATGCCTTTTACCTGCTGTGGTAAAAGAGGGCCTTGGCACATGGCAAACGCATGTGCTGATGCCACAGCAGGCCCCCTTTTATTGCAGCATGGTAAAAGCAGTGGTGTAGCCAGACCCAATATTTTGGATGGGCCCAGAGCTAACTTAGATGGGCCCTTCCACGGCACAACACTCCACAGCCCCCCCCCCCCCCCCCCAGAGATATTTTAAAACTTATAGATTTTTTCACCTACCTTACATCAACATCTCTCCTCTTCCGCAGTGTCCCAGCATCTGCCCACCTGTCGCTGAACCCGTCCCTCCCTGTTGCATCTTACAGACGTCCCCAGCACCTGCAGTGATTCAATTATTGCTGCCTGCGCTGGTCCTGCAGGCTTCCATTGGGCGGGTCCCACCTAGGGTTACCATATTTGCTCCCCCCAAAAAGAGGACACATCCCCAGCCCCCACCCCCACTCCGCCCCTGTCACATACTGCCCCTGCCCCATCACACACACCCACGCCCCCTTGTCACATACCCCTAAGGGTGTTCTATCCTCCCCTCCCCTTACCTTACTATACTGCCCTGGTGGTCTAGTGACCTCTTCAGGGCAGGAAAGAGCCCCCTCTTTCCTTCCCGGAGTGGCTGCATACTGTTCCTTGCTGAATCTGGTCCTGACACCGATTCAAAATGGTCGCCGAGAGTTGAAGCAGCTTCGCAAGACTTCAACTCTCGGCGGCCATTTTGAATTGGCGCCGGGACCGTCAGCAGGCGCTGGGGGCAGGAAAAAGGGGGCTCTTTCCTGTCCTGGGCAGTATAGTAAGGTAAGGGGAGTGGAGGATAGAACACCACTAGGCCTGCCCGGAAATCCAGACAAATGGGCAGGCTGGCAAAACCCACCCGGATGCCCGGCCATGTCCTCAAAAGAGGACATGTCTGGGTAAAACTAGACATATGGTGACCCTTTTCCCACCAGACAGGAAATTATGAAAGCGAAGGCGGGACCTGGCCAATGGAAGCCTGCAGGCAGCAATAATTAAATCATTGCAGGCGCCAGGGATGCTTTTAAGGTACACCAGGGAGGGATGGGGTTCAGCGATGGGTGGACAGATGCTGGGACATCACGGAGGAGGAGGAGAGATGTTGATGTGGGGTGCCACCACTGGGTGGGCCTTAGCCAAGACTGGGTGGGCCTGTGCCCACTCAGGCCCACCTGTAGCTACACCACTGGGTAAAAGGAGCCTGTAATGAGCCAATAACAATCAATTATTGATGTCAATTGATGTTAATTAGGACTTTTACACAGATCTGTCCATGTACAGCTAAGTTGTCTCACGCACAATTCAAAAAAGGGGTGTGGCCAGGGGATGGAATGATCAGGTCAGGGACATTCCTAAAATTTTGACGCAGTGTTATAGAATTGGGTAATTTACATACCTAACTGCTATTAGTTGCATGCCAGCATTTACACCAGGTTTTAGCATGCGTAAGTCTCATGGCAAGCACTATTCTATAAAGGTTGCTTAGCACTAAGTGACCTATATAGAGTTGGCAATTAGCATGGATATAAATGGCACCTAACTTTGAGCTACTATTAATACATCTAGTCCGTTATGTTGATTTTATATCTTCTGCTTACTATACATATCTGTTAAAAACCAGTCTTGAACTTTTTCTCATAACCAGTTGGTGAACTTGCTACCAGTAAATGTGGATCTTCACCTGCACCTGGATGTTGGATGCTGGAGGTATTATCAGAAAGATAAATAATATTGTGCTGAAATCTACCAATGTTCATTTAATCCTGTAACAGTACAAATTTTATAAGGTATCCAAAAAGTAACAATAACATAAGAGACATTTTTGAAAGGCCGTCCAACTCAGAATAGTGATGTCCAAGTCAGAACTTCCCAAATGGACGTATGTATTTTCAAACAGGAAATATGTCAGGATTTCATGTTTGAAATACGTCACATGGATGTCCATACGCTGGAAATGTCCAGCATGAACATCCATTTTAGAAACTGGAATAGCCAAAATATTAATGGGGGAAACACAGGACATGGACATCTGTATGGCAACATTCTTTGAAAATGGCCACACAGACCGCCATACAGAACAAAGGAGCACCCTAGTGATTATTGCAGTGGACTGTAAACCAAGGGACTCAGGTTCAAATCCAATTTTAACTCTTGTAATCTTGTATCTTGTAATTGTGAGCCCTCCAGGAACAGCAAAATACATACTGTACTTGAATGTACACCACTTCAAAAGCCTTCAGGCTTGCAGGTCGCACATATATTTAGGCATAGTAGGTATTTTTCTGTTTCTGGAGGGCTAACAGTTGCAAAAAAAAAACAATAAATAAATAAAACAAGCTGAAGTGAGATTTGAAGCTGGGTTGCTTGGTTTGCATTCCACTGCACTAACCACTAGGCTATTCCTTAGACTAGCTTCCTGCTTTGTTAAGAATGCCCATAATACCTGAAGCTGTCATAGAGTCTGCTATCCTTTTTCAGTCTCACTTTCAGGGAGCAGGAAGAGGACAGTATCCACTGGGGGATTAAGGAGATGTCATGCCTAACTCCTTCAATGGACTGTTGTTCAATAAGGGCACCTTTTGTATCCTGGACATGCCTGAAACAGGTCTAAATGAGGACATCTATCTTTTTTAGGCATGAATGTTTCTTCCCCTTTGATAATCACTCTTGGATGTCCAGATTTCATCCTAATATTGTCCCAAACACACCCACAACACATTGCCTTGCAATTTGGACTTACTGCAGTATTGGACGTCCCTTTTCTGCCTTTGCAAAATCGGTACTTGAATGTTTCAAGCACATGGACACCCATTTTGGCCTTTTAAGATGTCCATATGCTTGAAAATAAGTAACATAGATGGCAGCAAATAAAGACCAACAGTCTCACTCATTATTGATTCATGATTATACTAACAAAGAATGGGGGTATAAAATACAGATTCCTGATGCTGATCTCTCTGTGCCATTTTTGGGGCACAGACCATAGATGTCCGTCTGGCATTGTCCTTACGTTCCAATTATTGGAGTTGCTGTCAAAGCCCTCTTCAGCACATCCTAATTTGTCTTGCCATACGTGGAACACAGACTGCAGAAGTCTGCCCGGCATTGGCTTTAGTTCCTCACAGCCCTAGTCACTGTCTAAGCACCACTCACCATAATCAACATGCATGCAGTCATTTAATTTTTGTTTTATATCATTCTCTTTCTAATTAGGGATCCTCTGAGTTCATTCCACACTCATTTAGTAAGCAGCAGGGTAGAATAAATCAATGGTGATCCTTTAATGATTTGCATTTATTTGAAAATGAACTGCAAAATGCAACAAAGGAGGCTATTTTTAGGTCATTTTCTTTTAAATGAACCAACTCATGACTGGTACAAAACGAGACAAGAATCATTCATTTTTAGCATCATAATAATTTATGAGGAAGGAAAATAGCACTACCAAAACAGAGAAGAGGCACAGTGAGGTGGGACTAGGAAAAAACAGGATTTACTTGATGTATAATCTTGACACTTTTTTCAAAAACAGCCTAAGAAGCCTGTCCCAGCCTTCCTTCTTGCAAATCCCATAGCTGAAGATGTCAACATGACTGAAGTAAAGTTTGCAGTTCCTTTCTTATGATTTCTTTTATGTAATTTTATTTGGTTGTAAACCACTGTGAACAGCAGAAGTAAAGTGGTACAGAAAATTATAATAAATATAAATATTTTATTTATTGGGATTTATTAACTGCCTTTATAACGAGATTCATCCGAGGTGGTGTACAGTAGGTACAGTTTAACATCATTCTTACAATTTTGTTAACAGCATAACAAAAGTAAAATGAACAAGTATAAACAAATGAGGTAAACTTGAAATCAGCAAATTGAAACCTAATAATATGATTACCATGGATAAAAATATGCACATTTAACAGCACTGAAATTCAAATAACAGAGATATAATATGATGTAAGCATAATAGTGATGGAATATCTAATAAGCACACAATTAGAACATTCAAATAACTTTGCTATGATCCTAATGCTTTTCTACAATACAGCTTACCATATAGCAGATATATAGATGGGGGCAATATGTATGTGTATATATTGGAGAGAAAGAGAGAGAAACCTCACCAATCAGTCAAGCACCAAATTTTATCCTTTAGAGTGGGTGAGTTTAGGAAGGTGCTAGCTTCAAAGTTAATTTACTGAAGTGAAAAGGGATTAAAAAATAATGAATCAAGAAAGTACATTTGACACAGACAGGGAGACAAGCAAACAGTTATTGTGTTTCTATATCTTAGAAGGTTGGTTTTAAAAAATCTCTTAGATTTTATTTCTTAACCAGAGAAAAAAAGAACTCAAAGAAGAGCATAGACAGGACATAGGCAGGTAGACAGTCACTGGGTTTCTGAATCTGTGAAAAGTTAATTCATTCAAGTTTCTTTGAGTTCATAGAAAGGGGCACAATAGAAGCTATAGAAGCTGTTTCTCTCGGACTAAATTAAACTGCTTGGAAGACTTAGACATAGGAATGGTGGGAGAGGAAATGGAAATTAAAAAAAGATCCTCCTGAGAGATTTAGGGCCAATAGCAACACTGGTAGTGATGATGAGAGAGTTGAGTTTTAGAGCTAGTCATTTTTTAAGAGGAAAGTATGAACAACTGCAGTTGAGGGTTTAAGTTGTCTGTTCTTATCTCCACACAGGGACAAAAGAAGGCAGAGACAATGTAAAGCGAGAGGGAGGGGGAGGGGGCTGCAGATCATTAGCAGGTAAAGCCAGCGGAGCACAATATTAGGCATACCTTGATTCCAACTGGATTTGGCAGATATTTAATCAGATGAATCATCATCTAAGAGATTTTCAGAAACAGAAGACATGAGAAGGTAAATTTGTATAGGTTGAGCAAGAGGGGCATTTTTGATATGAGGTTAAAGTAGGGAATGTAGCCATTTTCAAAATAGAAAAACGTCTCTTTTTTTTTTTTTTTTTTTTTTCAAAAATTGCTATTTGCTAGATGTTTTTGTGCTCTGTGTGTTTATCTTTTTGGTCCATTTTTGAAAAAAAAAAAAAAAAAACACCCAAGTGAAAAACACACAAAATCAAGCCAATGGGATATAGGAACCATTATCATTCTTAGCAGACTGGGCACACAGACATCCCAGGAGAACAATGGGGCACCCTAGGGGGAACTGCTGTGGACTTCAAATAAATGCTCCTAGTACACATCTCACTATTGCTCCCTTATCTTGTCTGCTGAGCCCCCCCCAAAACCCACTACCCCCAACTGTACACTACCACAATAGCCCTTATGGGTGAATGGGGCACCTATATGTGGGAACAATGGGTTTCTAGTGAGTTTTGCAAGGCTCACCGTTTCCACCACAAGTGTAACAGGTAGGGGGAGATATGGGTCTTGGGTCTACCTGTCTGCAATGCACTGAACCTGCCACAAGACTACTCCAGGGGTCTGCATGGACCTGAGTATGACATCTAAGGCTGTCTGTCCTCCTGTCTCAGAACGCCTCCCTGCTCTGTACCTTAATGTGCATCCAAATTTCAGTAGAGGGCATCAGGCAGCGGCAGCGATTTTCATATTCCGTCAGCTGCCAAGCCCAGACCCTTCTCGCTGCTGTGGCCTGCCCCATTTTGATGTCACTTCTTGCTTCTGAAAGGGCAGGATACTGCAGTGAGGAAGCTCTGGGCTTGGTAGCTGACTTGATATGAATATCGCTGCCGCTGTCTGACGCTCTCTACTGAAACGTGGTGGAAGCACATCAAGGTATGGGGTGAGGCGGGGTTCTGAGAGCTCTAAACCTCCTTTTACACTATGATAAATTATGGCTTATGGTGGTGGGCATGAGTGGGGGGGGGGGGGGGGGGGGGCACTGAACTGGTCTGCACAGGGCCCTGCAGTTACTAAGACCAACCATGCTAGGGTGGGAGTACTGGCTCTTCTAAGTGCCTGGCCAGAAGAGGGATATGGGAACAAGAAGAACTGGCCAAGTGATTTGATAAAAAATCATCCTACTGCAGCGTAGAAAGTACCAGCAGGTAGCTAACATTGGAAGCAGGAACTAGTCATACGACATACGAGTGAATATTTCCATGCAAAATAGGCAGTGTCTCATTGGTATAAAAAGTATAACCTGCAAGTGATATGTGTATACATGTATAAATATAAATCTATCTATCTATCTATCTATCTATCTATCTATCTATCTATCTATCTATCTATCTATCTATCTATGTGACCTGCTGAGCAAAAACAGTACCAAAAACCTGGGTTACAAATAACAGAGATAAAGGCTATAAAAGTTAGAGGGATAAATTTAGGAAATTTTCATTTTTGTGTAAAATAGGGTCTGTAGAAAGGGACTATT
The DNA here is from genome assembly GCF_901765095.1 of Microcaecilia unicolor. Taxonomy (NCBI): domain Eukaryota; kingdom Metazoa; phylum Chordata; class Amphibia; order Gymnophiona; family Siphonopidae; genus Microcaecilia; species Microcaecilia unicolor. The sequence goes on along the minus strand of NC_044031.1, from coordinate 441,749,310 downwards.
CAAAATCTTATCTGTAACTTCCTATGGATTACAGAGATATAGATGTTTTAAGATTGCTATTTTTCAAATGTATTTTTCTCAAAAATGTACTTTTTTATTGATAAAGGTTTCTCATTTTTTAAGTCCATATCTGAGGCTGAAATTTTGCAGGATTATTCCTCTGATATCCCTCTATCTTGTGGTATAAAAAGTTACGTTTGATACCTTTTTGCTGAGCGGATCATATGTATATTATATATATTTGCAAGATACTATATCCTCCCATTCTATCCATATATATTCTAAAAGCTATTGAAGTGATGTATATTCAGGTACTGTAGATATTTTTCTGTCTCTGAAGGGTTCAGAACCTAAGGACCTTGTTTACTAAGCTGCACTATAGGTTACGTTAGCATTTTTAGCATGCACTAATGCTAGAGACACCTATAGGCAGTGGCGTTCCTAGGGTGGCTGGCACCCGGGGCGGATCGCCGATGCGCCCAGCCCCCCGGGTGCAGCACCCCCCCCCCCCCCCCCGGAACAGCACGATGCCCCCCAGCGAAAGAACCCCCGATTCCCCGGCGAAAGAACCCCCTTGGGTGAACGCCGCTGGGGGGGGGGGGTGCCACGCGCCTGCCGGCTCTTCGTTTTCATGCTCCCTCTGCCCCGGAACAGGAAGTAACTTGTTCCGGGGCAAAGGGAGCATGAAAACGAAGAGCCGACAGGCGCGCGGCACTCCCCCCAGCGGCGTGCACCCGTGGCAGACCACCCCCACTGCCCCCCCTTGGTACGCCACTGCCCATAGGAATATATGGATGTCTCTAGCGTTTAGAGTGTGCTGACAATGCTAGCACACCTTAGTAAACAGGGCTCTAAATTTATAACTGAGGCAATGAAAAGTTAAGTGACTTGCCCAAGGTCACAAACGATAGGATTTGAACTGGGTTCCCCTGATTCTCAGCCCACTGCTCTAGCCAGTGGGCTGCCCTCCCTCTGACACACAAATGTTCCAGTATAGTATAGTTCTATTATAGAAAGACTGCCATTAACTAAGATTAAGATCTCTGTAGTATTGGTGCAAGGAAGTACAATATGAAAACACCTTTTGTAAGTACTCTGCCTCAACAACTAAGAAGCTGACCATCTTAAATTCCCAACCTGAAAAATGCCCTCCATGCTGTGAAAATATATAGGGGCATAGGTCTGACAAGACATGTACCTGTTAGTGAAGGAAGAGGCCAGTTAACTAGGAGAGTGCTCTCTGATCTCATCCAATTGCTTGGAGCACTTGGCTTTTCCTTTCTTAGACTTTCCACTTGAGAAAACAGTGATATGGATCAGTGCACTGGTCTTGAGACAGAGGAGTGAGAGAAGCTGAAAGAGTAGGAATATGATACAGATCTGAACTCTACTTGACACAGATGAGTGATACATGCCATGTTATGAGGTTGCATTCTGGATCTGCAGGAGAGGGAAGGTGAAAGGCAGAGCAATGAGGATACTTTGAAGGTTAAAAGTAAAAGAACCATTTCAGTTGTTCCATGAAGGATCCAGCAGTAGATATATGTCAACCAGTGACATACAGTTGCCAGGTGGCCATACTTCACATAGGAGGAACCAAATAAGGATGTAATAGTAGAAAGCATGTAGTAGCGTATGCTGACAGTACACAGGGAAAAATCCATGGTCATGAAGTTTGAGGATCAAGGAAAACCCACAGGATAATATGTACAAGAAAAATCTCTGAATGCATCAGTAGGAAATCTAGTACCCACATATATATTGCCACTCATTCAAATGTCTCTATGTTGGCCCCATAAAGATCACTCAGAGGCCTAAATGGACTTATTTCTTTCACTTCCATCTTTCTCTCCTTCTCTCTGAAGCTATAGGAACTGACGAAGTGGGCCTGGTTCTTGTGCCTGCATGAGGCAGAATAGTTGGAGGCGGTCTGAGCCCAAATGACAGAAGAGCCATGTGTGTACCAAGTCCTTATTAAAGGATTGCACATGCCTTCTTTGCCAGGGAAGGAATGGCTCTATGGGAACCCTAATGGACCTATCTCCTCTGATGGCTCATGTAGGGTGACAGCTACTGCTACTACCACTTAACACTCTTCACTCTTTCTCTGAGTTTCTTTCTCATTTGGGCTAACATCATGTGCTTTTCCCAAAGAAACAATAATTAGGTCTAAGTATAGTCGAGAAAAGCATACTAAGTGGGGCCTCCAAGTGAGGCCCCACTTGGAGTATTGTGTTCAGTTTTGGAGGCCGTATCTTGCTATAGATGTAAAAAGACAAAGGTGCAAAGAAAAGCTACAAAAATGGTATCGGATTTGCGTTGCAAACCATACGAGGAGAGACTTGCTGACCTGAACATGTATACCTTGGAGGAAAGGAGAAACAGGGGTGAATATGATACAGACGTCCAAATATTTGAAAGGTATTAATCCGCAAACAAACCTTTTCTGGAGACGGGAAAGCGGTAGAACTAGAGGACATGAATTGAGGTTGAAAGGGGGCAGACGCAGGACTAATGTCAGGAAGTATTTTTTCATGGAGAGGGTGGTGGATATGTGGAATGCCCTCCCACGGGAGGTGGTGGAGATGAAAACGGTAATGGAATTCAAACATGCATGGGATAAACACAAAGGAATCCTATTTAGAAGAAATGGTTCCGTGGAATCTTAGCGGAGATTGGGTGGCGATGCCGGTAATTGGAAACAAAATGGGAGCTGGGCAGACCTCTATGGTCTACGCCCTGATCATGACTGAGTAGATAGGGATGGGCTGGATTGTAAATTTTAAGGGGCTTCGATGTTAGCTTCAGAACTTAGTACAAGAACAGTACTGGGCAAACTTCTATGGTCTGTGCCCTGAGAAAGGCAAGCACAAATCAAACTCGGGTATACATATAAAGTATCATATACCATGTAAAATGAGTTTATCTTGTTGGGCAGACTGGATGGACTGTACAGGTCTTTATCTGCCATCATTTACTATGTTAATATGTTACACTATTTGAGCAAAGCCTTTTAGAGATCACCTGGGAAACATTTTTTCCTGCTGCTTATTCTAAGGGCCCCCATTAGTTCTTTATGTCAGTCCTCTCAATGTCTGGACATGGAGTGCTGATGTCTTCCTCTGATGTCCCACATGAATCCCACAAGAATGGTTTTGGATACTGAGTGTATGGACTGAAGTAAGGTTGCCTTCACAGTAGCTCTTACCCTCACAGTGTCCTAGTCCCCTCTGGGTGCCTGCAGTCTCCAGTATATACCCAAGCTCTCATATCACCCCTCTCCTCAAGTCGCTTCACTGGCTCCCGATTCGTTACCGTATTCAGTTCAAGCTTCTCCTAACGACCTTCAAATGCACTCAATCTGCAGCCCCCCATTACCTCTCTACCCTCCTCTCCCCCTATGTCCCCACCCGTAACCTCCGCTCTCAGGACAAATCACTCCTATCTGTACCCTTCTCCACCACTGCTAACTCCAGACTCCGTCCCTTCTGCCTCGCATCACCTTATGCCTGGAACAGACTCCCTGAGCCCATATGCCATGCGCCCTCCCTGCCCATCTTCAAGTCCTTACTCAAAACCCATCTCTTCTCCCTTGCTTTTGGCGCCTAACCACCTTCCCCATTCATGATACACTGACTACACTGACTACATAGTTTGTTACCTTTAGATTGTAAGCTCTCTTGAACAGGGACTGTCCTTCCCCATGTTTTAACTTGTACAGCACTGCGTAACCCTAGTAGCACTATAGAAATGCTAAGTAGTAGTAGTATATACCCAAGCTTCTTTTAAGGATGGTCTTTAAAGAAGGCAGATGCTAGAACACTCCTAACACAGAGGGTCTTTTGCTAAGGTGCACTCACGTTTTTGGTACGCGCTAAAGTTGTGGGTGCACTAAACATTACAGATGCCAGTGCATTCTTATGGGCATCTCTAATGTTTACTGCACTCACAATTTTAGCACGCACTAAAAACGTGAGTCTGCCTTAGTAAAAGGCACCCTAAATGTGTTATACTATTGATACTTATGACAATTTATTAGAAAGGGCATTTGTTAATTTTAAGTTTTTGAAAATATTTAGAGAACTGACAATATTACCATTCTTTCCAGAACTTCATACTCTTTTTTGCATCTAATGATCACACGTAATGAATTCCACAACTTGGAATTACAGTATTACCTGTATTAAAACGTTTCCTGCAAGTTGAATCCAGACAAGCACAGGAAGTCTCTGGCAATTTGAGTTTATTTGAGTTTAATGAATCTGACAACTAGATACTAGATTGAGTCTAATTTTCAATAAAGAGATCAAATAAGCAGAACATCTACCATGCAATACCTTGAAAGCTAAACACAGAGTTTTAAAATCAATGCATGCCTCCACAAATAACCTAGTACTTCTCTCTCCATCTTGTCATTCTCTAGGCAATTCACACCCATTGTTTTCTCTTCTCTTTCTCCATGCACTTCAGCCTCTAACACACATAACTTTCAGTAGACTTATATATACCAAACAAACTTTACAGCACACAAGGTCTGTAAGGCGTGCCTCATAGCTTTATTGTCAGTATCTACTTAGGGACAAATTCTATATATGGCACCTCAAAAATCAGTGCTGAAAAAAAAATGCGCTTAGCATGATTCTATAAAACATGCCTAAAGTTAGGCGTAGTTTATAGAATATGTTTAGCAGACATTCTTGTGCCTAAAATTTAGGTGCTCCCATTAAGGCCACCTAAAAAGGCCACCTACAGCCAAGTCTTAATACCCGTGCCTAAGTTAGGCACAGATAGGGTGTATTCTATAACAGTACGTACGCTTTTTAGAAACACCCATTCTACACCCATGGCCATGCCCCATTTTCAGGTGCACACATTAGAATTGATGTGCAGCACTTTATAGGATGCACCTAGAACGTTGTGTGCCTAAATTCTAATTATTGCTAATTAATGTCACTAATTGGGTGTTAAATGCCAATTATTGGCTGATTGTTATTTAAGTTGTGCACAAAATGTGACCGTGCAGCAAAATTATCATGCACAACATAATGTGCCATATATAGAATTTGGGGGTTAGCCTATCCTTTCAACTCTATATTACAGCACCATTGAGGTGCTGTTGCACGCTGCCATTTCGCTGGAGTACAGTTTGTGCTCTTTCTATTAGATCTCTCCATTCGCCACCTCTCAGTTTTATATGAAATTATGCACAGGGTGCATTTTCTTGTTGAACAATGATTTTATGCACCAATATAGTGATGATTTGATATATTTTTACTTAAAAAAGTAAAGCTAGAGATGATTTGCTATTTATTACATATGTTTATATTGTGTGTGTCTATCAGCCTTATTTTCAAAAGTGATGGGCGCCCATATTTCGACCCAAATCGGGAGATGGGTGCCTTTCTACGGTGGGCGCCCAAATCGGTATAATCGAAAGCAATCTGTTGCGGGAATGAACAAAGTTGACGGGGGCATGTCGGAGGCGTGGTGAAGGTGGGACTGGGGCGTGTTTATCGGCCGAGCAGAGGTGGGCGCCCTCAGCCGATAATGGAAAAAAGAAAAGCATTTTTAGCGAGAAGTTGGGTCACTTTTTCTGGACCCTTTTTTCTCACGAACAAGCCCCCAAAAAGTGACCCAACTGCCCAGATGACCACCGGAGGGAATCGGGGATGACCTCCCCTGACTCCTCCAGTGGTCACTAATCCCCTCCCACCAAAAAAAAGAACTTTAAAAACTGTTTTATCCAGCCTATATGCCAGCCTGAAATGTCATACCCAGCTCCATCACAATAGTATTCAGGTCCCTATAGCAGTTGTTAGTGGGTGCAGTGGACTTCAGCCAGGTGGACCCAGGCCCATCTCCCCCCTACCTGTTACACTTGTGGTGGTAAATGGGAGCCCTCCAAACCGCCCCCAAAACCCACTGTACCCATATCTAGGTGCCCCCCTTCAGCCATAAGGGCTATGGTAATGGTGTAGACTTGTGGGCAGTGGGTTTGGGGGGGAATTTGAGGGGCTCAGCACCCAAAGGAAGGGAGCTTTGGACTTCGGAGGTATTTTACTTTTTATTTTAAATTGGTACAAGTGTCCCCTAGGCACATATTGCTTGTTATACTACTATCTTGCTTTTCATCATCATATTGCCCAAGATTCCTCTGTAACACTAAATGTCTATTTCCTAATGCCTTCCATTTTTCAAGATGTGTTGTAAGCCACATTCAGCCTGCAAAAAGGTGGGAAAATGTGGGATACAAATGCAATAAAATAAATAAATAAATAGGGTGCCCGGTTGGTGTCCTGGCATGTGAGGGGGACCACTGCACTACGAATTCTGGCCCCTCCCATGACCCAATGCTTTGAATTTGTTCTTTTTTGAGCTGAGAGCCTTCGGTTTCCATTATCGCTGAAAAACGAAACTGCCCAGCTCAATTCCACACACATCCGATGCATTTGCCCGGCACAAACCATATTTCGAAAATACGGTCTGTCCCACCCCTTCACGTACCCGTTCTCGGACATAGACGCCCATGGAGATGGGCGTTCGCGTTCAATTATGCCCCTCCACATGATTTATGTATTTATACACTATTTTAAGTATTATGTTCCTTTTAATTTATGATTTAAATACATGGTTTTACGTTGCATTATATATTTTTCTTGTCATGGTATTCTTATATTATTTGATTAGTATTAATTAAAGTATCAGCTGATTCTATTTTATTGTATAATTTTCATGTTTATATATTTGTAATTTTATGTTGTTTATTATTTTGTAGCCCCTGACACAGACCTTGTGGGTGAAACATGGCCTGTGTTGCACAACATACTAGCTTGCAACTTTACTATTAAGTTTGTATATATCTACTACTGATCTGCTTCCCCCTTTTTTTCACTGCTGTTCTAATAGACCTGAGTATAACATCTAAACTTAGCATACAGGCTGGCAAGTAATATTTTAAATCACATTTTGAGGGTCTGGGAGGGTTTAGTGACCACTGGGGGAGTAAGGAGAGGTCATCCATGATTCCCTCCAGCGGTCATGTGGTCATTTAGGGCACCTTTTTTTTTACCTTATTCATTATAAAAACAGGTCTAGCTCAAAACATCTTAGTTTTAGTCCTGGGTGGTTTTGTTTTGTTCCATTATGGCTGAAAAACAATCATGTGTTAGGAATGCCCAGATCCCGCTTAACCTTGACACGCCCTCTTGTGATTTGAACGCACTTCTGATGGACTTCGTAGAAAAACGTCTAAAAATTGGTTTTGAAAATACTAATTTGGATGTTTTTGTGAGAAATAATTTTTCGGATGCGCGCATTGAATGAGTACCAAAAATGAAATTACCGCAAGAGCCACATGGTGGCCAGGTGGTAACTCCATTTTGGTGCATGTTGGGCGTGTGTAGACACTTATGCAGCTTAGTTAAAAGGCCTCTAGATGTTTAGGGTCCTCAACAATAGCAATTTTTCTTATGGGGAAAAAAGTCATTTTTGAATAGGGATCTTTGTGTTTTCTACATCAGTAGGAAGTAAAGAATCATGATTAATAATATTATTACTAATAATTATCATTTCTATAGCTTTACAAAACATGCAGAACACTGTATACAAATCTATAGGAGACCATCCCTGCTCAGTGCTTACAATCTACTCAAAATCGACCAATAGGAGAAAAAAAAAGACTAGGGAGTTTTATTTATTACGAGAATGATTAAAACAATACGGGAAGCTTCCTCAACCCCTTCCTAATATGTCTTACTGATTGTATTGAAGTCTGGCAACCACAATCAGTGAAAGGATATAAAATGCTCTATTAACCTGGTAAAGGGAGAGCTATGATGAATAGTGAGGCTTCTCATCTGTTAATATGATAAATGGGTAAAACATGCCTGGTAGGTATCTATTAATTGACACATATTGATCCAATAAGAAAACACTGCAGTTTCCAATCTTCTGATGTGCGCAGTGATTTGTCATTTACATGGAAACAAGAAAGTGAGAGGAAGTTAAACTTTTACTGATGGAAAAGTTTTATATAGCAACCAAAAGCTACAAGAGCAAGCAATAATTTCCAAGGAGATTTAGAAGCTGGTATAAAATAACAATGGGCTCAGTCATGAGAGATGAATTAAACAATAAAAAAAACCTAGCAGGTCATGTACTGCTGTCTAAAAATTATACTCCTCAGGTACGCCGTGTGACAGGAAACCAAAAGCTCAGTCACTGCAGTCACTAGAAAAATGTAATTCTGTGACAACAATACAAAGTCAATTATCCCGCAATGTCATTATGAAATACAGCTGTGTTCTTAAAAATTATATTTAATTCTATCTCTATGGCATTTTGGGTTGCTTTTATCACACTACGATAAAAGGGGGCCCATGGTGATGTCAGCACAAGGGTTTGCCATGCACTGAGGCCCCCTTTTACCACAGTGGATAAAGGGCTTTTTAATTTTTATTGAAACAAGGAATATCCAACAAAGAATCCTGCAACAATACAGAGAACATTACAGGAGTTCACAATCTACCCCCACCATCTCCCTCCCAAAATGCTTTAGACTACTTGAATTAGGAATATAAATAACTCTTTAAAAAAAGTCAACATATGGCCAAGTCTGTCCACTTGATTTTGCCTAAGAGCCATCTTGGGTTCCATTATAAACACAAAGTGTAGTCTCTGTTGCCATTGTCCCAAGGAGGAAGGTCCAGAGGATTTCCAGTCAGCAGCAATGATATTTTCAAAAGCTTAAAGAGCGAGGGGTCCAGATGTGGAGGACAACTGTTCAAAAGGCACAACTCCAGAGTAAAAGGAAAGGGCACACTGAGGACTCCCAACAGGGCCCCCTGAACAGAACTCTAAAATAATGAAACCACCGGGTAGGTCCACCACATATAGAAGCCAGACTCGACCCAGTTCCTCCAGCACTTTGGAGTGACCACCAAACCCCTGCATTGGAGCTGTAAGAGATTAACATACCAACGCAACAGGGGCTTCAAAACATTCTCTTTAATCCGAGCCAATACTGAAAATGAGTTAGAAGACTATACCACCACATCCTCCCAGTAGCATTCAGAAAAAGTGAGAGAGAGAGAGAGAGAGAGAGAGAGAGAGAGAGCTCTGATGTCCACACTTGCATATATGGGACCAACTGGAAGTAATACTCCCTAATTATTTTATAGAGAGCAGATATTAAGCCTCTAGTGAGCCCAGGCTGGACCCAGAGATCTTCCAAGGGGTGGGGTACAGTTGCGAGGCACAACAGCCTTATATAAATCAGAAGACAGTGTCTAATATGCAAATACAAATAAAAATGAGTCTTAGGCAAAGATTTGAGATGGCCATGAATATACAATTGCATTGCATAAGGAGTATCAGCCCCTTGCTGCCCAAGAGGCAAGATACAAATCAAATTGAGGCACCTTGCCCCCCAGGAGCAAGGAAACTGGAGTCAGCCAAGACCGCCACCAATCACTCAGCACACTAAGAGATACCAGCCTCCACATGTTCAATACAAGCCCAAGAAAGGGGTTATCAATCTCATTATACCATGTAGAGGGCCAATACCCCCAAGGGAAGCCCCCCACTTAAAGAGAATGAAGATAATGTGGATCTATGTACACTAATGGTTTCAACGGATGACCCCCCTTGCAGTCCCATAAATGCCTGACCTGTGCTGCTAAAAAGTAAGATTTAAGATCAGATACCCCCATACCCCTGTGGTACTTGTGAGTACACATTACTGCCCTTGATATATGTGGACACCAACTCTTCCAAATAAATTGAGAGAATAAGCATTGTCAGTCAGTGATTAGCTTAAAGTGTATGGGTATGGTTAGAGCCTGAAACAAATACAGAAGCCTGGGTAGGACATTCATCTTCAAAATAGCGATTTTATCCAACCAGGAATGCACTCTTCTATTCTAAGGTCCATCTCTATTTGTTTGAGAAGTGGGGTAAAATTAGCAAAAAACACGTCTTCCAGGCATGGAGTAACCCTAACCCCCAAGTATTTAAGATGGGAGGAGACCCATTTAAAAGGAAAATTAGCTTTAATTAGCTTTAACTTCAGGGGACCTGTAGGGGTATTTCCCTGTGATCTAGCCTAAGCTGGTCTTGGCCTATACAAGCCTATGACATCTTGGTATAATAAGATGGCTGCTGCAACATCTCTGTGTCAGCAAGATCCAGCTTCAGCTTGTGGAAAATCACTGACAGGCTTGCTGAAGCCAAGGACATTCTGTGTTCCAACCATCCCCCTTCTATCTCTGAGATGCTGGGAAGGGAGTCATACTCATGGCACTAGAAGTTACCATCTTCAAGATCATAAAACAAAGAACTCTTCTTACCCATGCACTGTACTGTATGAGGAAAATTGGTCCAGGCTATCACCGAGAGAGGTCGGAAAGAACGGGGAGAGAGTGAGAGAAGAAAGTTAGTCGGAGACCCTCGGAGGAGGAGTTCCTGTGAAGGACCTGAGAAATCCAGCAAGGCTCGGGGTGAGCTAGAGACTGTATGATACCAACCTTGTGACCTGCATAACTGGTGCAAATACCTGTGGCAGAGATATTGGCTCTGATAACCAAAGGAGAGACGGGAACCTGCTTGTTTGCTGATAAAGACCTGCACTACATAAGACACAGACAGCTAAGATAGCGTCTGGGGAGGTTCTGCTCTGGTCTTATCCAAAGCCGTTATCAGGACAGCGTGGTAAGATCACAGTGATATATTTCCTGGTCTGGGGTTAGGCAGTGGTTTTATCTAAGTACGACTGGTTTATGTCAGCTCTTGGTCAGAGACAGCTGCTAATGTGTATTTTGCATAAGATGTGATAAGTTTTCATAAGGATCATTAGGATATCATTTGTACTGTTCTAATCATTACTGTACGTAGTCTCAGGATAATCAGAGTGTAGTTAGACAATATATTTTGTTAGTGCATATCAGTAAGAGATATTTTATTGCATATAAGCTAATGCAGAGTGTCTGTTTTTCTACCTGTAATAAATAATATACAATTATCATCTGTGACGTGGCTTTGGTTTTTTTTGGGCGAAGAACAAAACACTGGCAGGGTGCCAGCACAAGGTTTCTTTATAATTTCCCCTAGACTGAGCGGAAACCTTGTAATAAGTTTTATCAGGGAATAATTATTGCCCTAATTACTTATTTTCATCCTACAGACCCACTGATACATTCAGCGCTTCAGTTTTATTTACATGTTTGATTTAGTCTTACTGTACACCACTTTGAGTGAATTCCTTTAAAAAAGCAGTAAATAAATATTTGCCTTGAAGCATGACAGTCTCCCATAGAAACATGACAGCAGATAAGATCCAGACTGCTCATCCTCAGTAACCACTAACTCTTTCCTAAAGGATCCCATATACCTGTCCCATGCTTTTTAAAATTCTGAAACAGTCCTCATCTCCATGACCTCCACCTGGAGGCCATTCCATGCATCCACTGTGAAAGAGTACTTTCTTAGATTCCTCCTAAGCCTATTTCCTCTTAGCTTCATTGTATGCCCCCTCATTCCAGAGTATTCCTTTTCAAAGCCAATGCTACAATCAATGTTCCTGGAAAAACTTTGCCCATCATGGAAGTCTCTAGGAATACAAGGCCATTCAGAGAGTCAGTTATTTAGCGAGTTCCAAAAACATCACCTTCAATCTTTATTTTTTTTTCTCACATGAAGATAGTACATTTTTGAACTAGATGGTAAAGCTCAGGAAATTAAGAATTTGCAACAATATTTTTTAAACATATTGTGAGGTATTGATAAAGGAAAGTAAAGAAAATTGATGATATGTAATTCAGAATTCCTGGATACATTCTCTAGGTTCTCTATTTTGCTACTAAGAGAAAGCCTATCTTTAACAACTGTATTATCAAAAGTTGAATCAATTTAACTTTACTATCCAAGGTTTACATAGATGATTTTACAAACTGTAACTCTGTTTCTAACTTAGCAATCTTTTCTGTATATTCCTGCGCAGCTCTTACCAAAAAGCAAAGTCTGGCCCAAATCTGCAATGACCTGCTAAATAGCCTCAAGGGAAAAAAACAATCAGATGTACCAGGACAAATTCAGTTGGTACTCAGACTTCCGTAGAACCAGACAGGGGAACAGATGAAGCCACTGCTGAAGCAGCTTCACCAAGCTAGACCTTAGACAACATACTATCTCCCAAACCATGATCCTTCATTCCCTTCTCCATTCCAAGATGAGAAGCTGACATTTCTTGCACTACTGAAGACAGCAGGACAGGCAAACTGCAAGATTTTTCTGCAACAGCCGTCACAGTCACATCATCTCCAAGTGACGCTACCACCTGCAGCCAAGTCTCTGCCACAACAGCCACAGAGGTGAGGACTTAGAGATGATTCAAATCCGAGGTTTGGTGTTGAGCAACCTGGCTCTGACATCAAAGCAGCTGGAACCATATCTGAAGTAAGCTTGAGAGTTACCAAATTTAGAACAAATGAATTGAACTGAGGATGGTCGAGGGTCTGAGGGAAGAGCCTGTTATTAATCTTTCCTCTTCAACTTAATTGAAGAAAGAAGGTAATTGGTCAGAGAGCTTCAGAGAGTGCTGCTGCCGTCATGTCTAGTAAAAACACATACTAAATTAAAAAAATATATACAAGGTGCATGTACAGGACAAAAATTCATGGATAATTTTTTACTTGTATAGGTATTTTTTGCCCAAGTTTTTGATTTCTTTCAGTTTATTTATTTTACTTTCCATTATTTAATAAAAACACCTCACCATAATACATTGATTGTAATAGACATTTTAAAAATTAACAAATTAAAAAACATTTTTTCCAGCCTCCATGCCAGCCTCAAATGTCATACCCAGCTCCAGCACAGCAGTATGCAGGTCCCTGGAGCAGTTTTTAGTGGGTACTGCAGTACACATCAGGTAGGTGGACCCAGGCCCATTCCCCCCCTACCTGTTACACTTGTGGTGGTAAATGGGAGCCCTCCAAAACCCAACCAAAACCCACTGTACCCACATCTAGGTGCCCCCCTTTACCCTTTAAGGGCTATGGTAGTGTTGTACAGTTGTGGGTAGTGGGGTTGGGGGGGTTGGTGGGCTCAGCACCCAAGGTAAGGGAGCTATGTACCTGGGAGCAATTTGTGAAGTCCACTGCAGTGCCCCCTAGGGTGCCCGGTTGGTGTCCTGGCATGTGAGGGGGGAACCATAGCACTATGAATGCTGGCTCCTCCCATGACCAAATGGCTTGCATTTGATCGTTTTTGACATGGGCATCCTCGGTTTCCATTATCGGCGAAAACCGAGGCCGCCCATCTCTAAGGTCAACCATCTCAACATTTAGGTCGACCATCTCTAAGGTCGACCGAGATGTTGAGATTTGGGCATCCCTGACCGTATTATCGAAACAAAAGATGGACGCCCATCTTCTTTCGATAATACGGGTTTCCCCACCCCTTCGCTGGGACATCCTCAGAGATGGGCACCCTGAGAGATGGGCTTCCCCATTTGAAAATGCCCCTCCATGTGTTCGCTGGCTCCAAAAACCCAGACATAGCCCATCATTGAATTTCCAGGTTTAACACCTGTGGCAGTCAGCTGAATATTTTGCCAATCCTGTTTTATTCATATAGTGGTCTTTCCTAAGACTACAGCAAGCTTTGAAGATTTCAAGCAAAGCAAAAAAAAAGGCTGGTTAAAATCCAAATCTGAATCCATTGTATAAGCTGGTTCATAAATGCTCTTTTCTTTTATAATGGGCAGAAAATGGGAAGCAATGCTATTGTGATTAATGAGATGTGGAAATATAATAATTGCTATTCCTAACTTTTATATTGGTTGCACTTTGAAACAAGTGAGAAGGAGATTACTTTCTGAACAACCCCTAGCAGCACAGAAAAATAAAATAATATATCTCTCTCTCTGGGGCATTCAATCAGGAAACAAATTTATGAGTTATCACACTATACCAGATATTGCTGTATCAGTGTAGAATTAAATCACGGTTTAATTTCCCCAAATGATATTTGTCGTTTAAATGTATCCAAGTTTATATAAACTACTGTAGGTCTCTTTTTTATTATCTAATTAGAGTAATCTCTCCCCCCCCCCCCCCCCCCCAAACACACACACAGGCCTTCTTGTTCCCTCTGTCATATTATACATTTAGAAAATTGCTCACATTAAACTGCATAATGAAATGTTAACTGGTATGCTGTACTGTTGATCCTCTAAATAAGGATAATATTGTATTGTATATTATTTCTTGTGAATGTATGATAGGATAAGCTATCCAATTTAAAGGTGCAATAACAGTGTTTGCTACAAAAATACTACCACACATATTATTGCTTTTCATAAACACGCCTATTCTTATGATTTTAAGTGATAAGTCATTATTGGCAGCTTAACTTAGCCATGTTTTTGCTGCACTCTCCACATGAAACTAGTTACCATCTTGTTTTTAGCTAGAGGCACTTTCATGATCTGGATGCTAATCTATCTTTTTGGAGCTTTTTTTTTTTTTTTTTTTTTAGTATGAATCCAACTAGCTGTTCTGAGACCACAGTAAACTCCTTTTTTTAACAGTGAAGTCAGATGCCTAACCTACCTTAATCCAGGTTGGGTTAATTTGGCATTGTTTGAGAAAATGGCAGCTTGACACAGAAAGTGGGACTTTCTCTCTGTTGCTGTCTCCACCTGCCTTGTGTTTAAAGGTTAAGTCCAGATAGCGCTTCAAAATAATGCCCTCAATCGTATTACAAGTTTATCAGTAATATAATCATAAAGAATATACTGCTCAATAATTATTACTGAATATTATCTCTTCAGATGCCAGGACACCAACCGGGCACCATAGGGGGCACTTGTAACAATTAAAAAAAAATTAAATACCTCCCAAGTCCATAGCTCCCATCTCTTGGGTGCTGAGCCCCTCAACCCCCCCCCCCCAAAACCCACTACCCACAATTCTACACCATTACCATAGCCCTTATAGCTGAAGGGGAGCACCTACATGTGGGTACAGTGGGTTTTGGGGGCGGTTTGGAGGGCTCCCATTTACCACCACAAGTATAACAGGTAGGGGGGATGGGCCTGGGTCCACCTGGGTGAATTCCACTGCACCCACTAACAACTGCTCCAGGGACCTGCATACTGCTGTGATGGAGCTGGGTATGGCATTTGAGGCTGGCATACAGGCTGGAAAAAATAGAAGTTGTTTTTTGTGGAGGGAGGGGTTAGTGACCATTGGGGGAGTCAGGGGTGGTCATCCCCGATTCCCTCTGGTGGTCATCTAGTCATTTAGAGCACTTTTTTTGGGACTTGTTCGTGGAAAAAAAGGGTCCACAAAAATGACCCAAATTCGCGCTAAAAATGCCTTTCTTTTTTCGATTATCGGCCGAAGGCACCCATCTCTCCTCGGCCGATAAACACACCCCAGTTCCGCCTTCACCACGCCTCCGACACCCCCCCGTCAACTTTGCCCGTTTCCATGACAGATTGCAGTTGAAGACGCCCAAAATTGGCTTTTGATTATACCGATTTGGGCGCCTTTGCGAGATGGGCGCCTATCTCCCGATTTGGGTCGAAACCTGGGCGCCCATCACTTTCGAAAATAAGGCTGTTAATCTTCCATTGCCCCAGGTACAAAATACATGGAGTGGAGGAGTGGCCTAGTGGTTAGAGCACCGGTCTTAACATCCAGAGGTGCTTGGTTTATATCCCACTGCTGCTCCCTTTAATCTTGTGCAAGTCACTTAAACCTCCATTGCTTCAGTTACAAACTTAGGGGTCCTGTTTACTAAGCCATGTTATAGGCACACTAGCATTTTCAGTGCACGCTAATGCTAGAGACACCCATAGGAATATACGGGTGTTTCTAGTGCTAGCGCATGCTAAATTTTAGCACAAGCTAAAAACAGGGCTCCTTAGTAAACAGGGCCCTTAGATTGTGAACACTTCAGGGACAGGGAAAATACCCAGTGTACCTGAATATAATTCACCCTGAGCTTCTACTGAAAAAAAGGTATGAGCAAAAAATCAAAATAAATAAACAAATCCTATATATAATATATAAACTGCTTTAATTGTAACTACAGAAAGGTGGTATATCAAATACCATCCCACTCCCCTTTCCTAGATGACTGATAATCTGCCTCCCTCAGAAGCTTTCCTTCTGGCCTGTCCTGCTTTCTCTGACATCACTTCCAGTTTCTGCATGGGCTGCTTGGGTCAAAGGTAAAGCTAAGGACCAGGATATCTGTGCAATGCTGCTGTTACCAGGGAGTAACTGAAGACCATCTTTAAAGTAGACTGGCATGGTGGGGTTGATGTTGAATCACGAGTGTGGGAAAAGATGCCAGATTTTGTAAAATTGTAATACATTTGTTTATTGAGATGAAAAATGCATTAATTGCAAAGTTAGCTGTGATTAACCTGCAGCCCTAATACTTCTACACAGCTGACCTTGGATGTTGGTTTAAGTTATCTTCTATTTTTTCCAGTATATATCTAAGACATATTATAAATGTCACACTTTTTCTTATGTAGTTTATAATTCTAACAGTACACTTTAGCACAGTGTAGATGAATAAATCTTAAGTGACAACCTTGCTTCTATAAGCAAATAAGATTGCTTATGGAAAAATACTCAAAGTGATTTTGGTGCTTGGAAACTGTGAAATTCAACACATAACTTTCAATCTGAATGACCTAAAATGCCCGCTAAGCAAATTATTCCAAATTAAACCAAACTATTTTAATAGGCTGTCTCCATGCCTGAAATCCTCACTTTCTAATTATAACCCTTAAAAGCTAATTAGGCACAATTAGCATTTTAATTCAAGATTGCTATAGCCAACATTTAGTTGTGGTTTTTTAAAAAGTTGTATTTAGGTAATAACAAACAGCTTGCTGGTAAATTGGTTTATAAATGAGATATGATATATTCAGATCATGCTGGGAGTTGATTTCAAAGTGGGTTCATTAGCATGAACAATATTGACATTGGTTGTGTTTACAGTGAAAATGGCTAATTTGATCAAAATGTTTCACATTGTTATTTCTAGAAATAACTGAGTGTAGACTTGAATAACTTTCAGCACATGATGGGATTACATGCTGTCATCATGCAGGGTTTATTCATCTTTTTTTTTAAATTTCATTTTGTTTGTTTTGATTTGCATTGTACTGTGCCTATAGGAATAAATCTCTCCATTAATTAGATTCAGAGATACTTGGGCTAGGAGAAACTGATAAATAGCCTGATTCTTGTTGCCAACTAATTAAGATACAAAAATACTCTGATTGCTTCAGATTACTTAAGAATGTTGGAAAAAGGCTTACAAAAGTATGAAGTACAAAGAAGCACCAAGGGCTATTCAAGGTTGGGGTAGTCAAGAGTCCTTTATTAGTAGACCTGACATGGGCCGTGTTTCAGTGTCAAGCACCTGCATCAGGGGACAATGAAGTAAATCTATACTTTCAAAATAAAAAGCTGAAAAATGTGTCTTCAAAGAAAGCAAAAGTATGTCATCGCTAATGGTCCTCATGTGGTATGTCCAATATGTTGCCTGCAAGTATGGGGTCCTCAGATGGTACACCCAAGATGTTGCACTGTACTTCTCTTTCACACTCTGATAGCAGTTTCTCCTTGGGATACTGCAGCAGGGCTCTGCTGATATGCAGGGAAGGGTCCTCAGATGCTATGCTAACGGTGTCCTAAAATTGGAACCTATTGGAACCTGAGTGCCCAGATTCCATTTTAGAATTCCAGCATCAGCATACTCAACATTATTGAACCTACAGTTACACCAGCCATAGACTTGGTGCAACTGCAGCTGTATAAATATGGCAGAGATGTTGTACTGCACCCAAGATGTTGCACTGCACTTCTTTTTCAAACTCTGATAGCAGTTTCTCCCTGGGATACTGCGGCAGGACTCTGCTGATATGCAGGGAGAGTTCCTCATATGGTATGTCCAAGATATTGCCTGCAAGTATGAGGTCCTCAGATGGTACACCCAAGATGTTGGCTGCAGGTATGCCTGCACTGCACTTCTCCTCCACACTTGGATAGCAGTTCCTTCCCAGTAATGTATTTTAATCTGCTTACTGCAGCTTAGTAATTGGGCCCTAAGTCTAGCTTTACTGTGGCATACTTTGTAGGCTTTTTCTTTTTTTGCAGGTCATGTGTTAATATTCACATTAGCATACAGTATCTACAAAACACTAATGTGAAAGGACTTACCACTTCCAATTTAAGAGGCACTAAGGGCTTCCACATTAACTCTGCGTTGTCCAGTTCATGCATGCTAATTGAAATACACTAACTAGATAACACTGCATGTTCATTTTCCACCCCATCTCAAAAATGTAACCCCCCCCCCCAAAAAAAAAACCCAGCTAATATGTGGTTTAGCATGTGCTAACAGGCAACATACTACAAAATGCTTTAACATGTTTTGTGTTAAGCTTTTTCTCACACACCAAATGCAAGTTAGGGTGTAATAAAGTAAAGAGAGTTCAGTGGCGTTCCTAGGGTGGCTGACACCCGGGGCGGATCGCCGATGCGACCCCCCCCCCCCCCCCAACGAAAGGACACCCCCGGGTGCATTTTTACCTGCTGGGGGGTTGATGCTGCGAGCCTGTCAGCTTCGCTCGTTCCCTGCTCCCTCTGCCCCGGAACAGGAAGTAACCTGTTCCAGGGCAGAGGGAGCAGAGAACGAGCAAAGCCGACAGGCGCGCGGCACCCCCCCAGCGGCATGCACCCGGGGCGGAACGCCCCCACCCCCCCTTGGTATGCCACTGAGAGAGTTAAGTGGCTTGCCAGAGGACCCAAGGACTGTCAATGGAATTCAAACCTGATTCACAGCCTGCTGATCTAACCACTAGGCTACTCTTCTACTTTTCTGATGAATCTTCTCCCCATACTGAAAGTTTGATAGAAGAAAACCAGGGTTATGCTTTGTATATATTCTTTTCAATATTTTTAATTCTTCATACTTTCCCTTATTTCCTGTGTAAGCATCATTTTGCTTGTTCAAAGTTTATAAACTGATGAAGTAAAAAAAAAAAAAAACACCCATTTTGTTATTATTTTGAAAAGTTGTACAAACCTGATTCCTCCTTACTTTTTGAAATGTTTTATTTAAGAATCTTATAATACAAGTCACAAGCTTGTCCAAGAAAAATAAAAGAAATGAAGTAAATCAGATTAAGTAAAAAGGTAAATATAATCTGTCATGCAAAGGACATTTATAATCAGTTCACAATAATGAGGACAATTAGCCAAGCTATCAAAAAGAAACTAGAGTATAGCACTGAAATATAAATCAACAGCTAAACAATCTTGTCTTATGTGATAATTGGATAGTCATAGCCTGACCAGAATTAGTGGGAACTCTCTGCTGAAGAAAAGTGTCTGGATTTATAAAAAATCTGTTACCCAAATAATTCACTTTTACAAGGAAATCTTATAAGAAAGGTGGCCCCTAGAGCCAACACCTCCTGCTTCCTACTTAGGGGTCCTTTTACTAAGGTGCGTTGAATAATGACCTACGGTAGT
The DNA here is from genome assembly GCF_901765095.1 of Microcaecilia unicolor. Classification (NCBI taxonomy): domain Eukaryota; kingdom Metazoa; phylum Chordata; class Amphibia; order Gymnophiona; family Siphonopidae; genus Microcaecilia; species Microcaecilia unicolor. Next base: position 441,729,745 of record NC_044031.1, on the reverse strand, counting down.
GTGCACACATGCTTTGGGCATGTGAAGAATCATTTTTCAGCGCACCTTCAAAAAATGGCTTTTAAAAATTTTTAACGAAAATGGACATGCGGCAAAATGAAAATTTCCGCGCTTCCATTTTCAGTCTGAGACCTTACCGCTAGCCATTGACCTAGCGGTAAAAACTGATGCGGTAACCGGGTGGTAATGACCTACTCGCATCAAATGCCATTTGGCGTGCACCCAATACGCGTGTCTAAAAATAATTTTTCGGAAGTGTGTATCGGACGTGTGGCAAAAATGAAATTACCGCAAGAGCCACACGGTAGCTGGGTGGTAACTCTATTTTTGCATGAGTTGGGCGCACGTAGACGCTTATGCAACTTAGTAAAAGGGCCCCTTAGAAAATCCTTCCACCTCCATTGAAAATCTTGACAGAGATCATGGAAAATAGAAATCCTAGCTTCCAGAAATATTTGTTCCTTCCCTCCTTACTTCTCCTAGTACATTCTCTTTAACATCCTTCCATTTAATATCATAGACTATATTTACAGCATGAATGAATCATTTAATTCTATCTTACTTTTACTTTCCCAGTTAATTCCAAGGATTTAGACAAAAATAGATGTTTTGTGCATATTCAAATGAGACAGTATAGTGATTGAACTGTGAGCAAGTGATGTTCATTTCATGCCTTTTATTTAAACTGGCAGAATGAGCATGCTGCAGCGGGTTTCTTTCACTTAAATTCAGAAGCTGAAGATGTCAAGAGAGTAGAAATGCATATCCAATAGAGAATAATGAGACTCATGCATATTGTAATGATGCTGATGGTATATTTTGCAAGTCAGAGTAGAAACCAGCATAGAAATCTGAATTTAGTGGATGTATAATTTTTTGAATAAATATGTAGAGGTTCAAAGATCTGCATTTTTTAGGAGAACATTTGAATTTTTTTGTTTGTTTTGCTAAGGTCAATTCATATCTTTCAAATATACATTTTTCTAATTTCTGCATTTAGAGAACAGGCTATCAAACAGTAGTTTAAAAATATAATTTTCAACATCTATGACATGTAAGTAGAAAAGAGGTCTATCGCATGCCTTAAAATATTTTCTGCTTCTACTGTAAACTAATCTAATCTGGGTTTTATATACCGTAATATCTTCAAGTAGGATCCATAATGGTTAACAAAGATAAAATCTAATACATATACAGGTATATTTTCAAAGCACTAAGGGTCCTGTTTACAAAGACACGCTAGCTTTTTTAGAGTGCACTAAAAATTAGCACGTACTAACTGTGTAGATGCCCATAATATTCCTATGGGCGCCCACACAGTTAGTGTGCACTAAAAATGCTAGCACATCTTTGTAAACAGTGCCATTAGACTTACATAGTTACATGAGGCGTATTTTCAAAGCACTTAGACTTACAAAGTTCCGTGGAGGGGCATAATCGCACGGCACCGGCTAACTATATGGCTGGCGCCGCAAAGAGCAGCCCCGAACCGTAGTATCGAAAAAGATGGCCAGGCATCTTTTATTTCGAAATACAGTTGGGGCCAGCCAAATGTCAGAGATGGCCTGGTTTGAGATGGCTGGCATCGGTTTTCGCCGATAATGGAAACCGAGGCCGGCCATCTGAAACCCGGTGAAATCCAAGGCATTTGGTCATGGGAGGGGCCAGCATTTGTAGTGCACTGGTCCCCCTGACATGCCAGGACACCAACCGGGCACCCTAGGGTGCACTGAAGTGGACTTCAATAGTTGTTCCCAGGTGCATACCTTCCTTACCTTGTGTGCTGAACCCCCCCAAATCCCCCCCAAAACCCACTCCCCACAACTCTACACCATTACCCTAGCCCTTATGGGTTGAAGGGGGGCACCTACATGTGGGTACAGTGGGTTTTTTGAGGGGGTTGGTGGGCTCCCTTTTACCACCACAAGTGTAACAGGTAGGCGGTCTATAAAATAATGAGTGGAGTGGAACGGGTAGATGTGAAGCGTCTGTTTTCGCTTTCCAAAAATACTAGGACTAGGGGGCATGTGATGAAGCTACAATGAGGTAAATTTGAAATGAATTGGAGAAATGTTTTCTTCACTCAACGTGTAATTAAACTCTGGAATTCGTTGCCAGAGAATGTGGTAAAGGCAGTTAGCTTAGCGGAGTTTTAAAAAGGTTTGGACGGCTTTCTGAAGGAAAAGTCCATAAACCATTATTAAATGGACTTGGGGAAAATCCACTATTTCTGAGATAAGCAGTATAACATGTTTTGTACTTTTTTGGGATCTTGCCAGGTATTTGTGACCTGGATTGGCCACTGTTGGAAACAGGATGCTGGGCTTGATGGACCTTTGGTCTTTCCCAGTATGGCAATACTTATGTACTTATGTAGCATAATATAGTTGAGACAGAACCAGAGACTGAACCAATACCGCAAATTGTGGTTCATAAAAATAAGAGCCTTCAGTTGTTTCAACTTAAAGAAACACTTTTTATATAAATGATTTATTTGCGCTTCACAAGATGAAAATGAATCAACCAAGAAACCCAAAACCTTGGTTGAATTAACTATATCCAAATTATCCTTCCCATTCATAAAAACAGAAGAAAAAAATGGGTGATTTGTTTCCCAACCAAAGATTTTTTTGTCTTGGTAGCATTCAAGTTTAATTTATTGAAACAAGCCCAAGCTTTATTGAAACAAGCCAATCTTTTCAGTGCTAGACACAATTTTAGATTTCCATGACAAAAAAATCTCATGATTAGGTGAGTATTAAAAATATATCATCCACGCAGGAATATAGGTATTTCCCCAAGTCCAATTTTCACCATATAAATAGTGAAAATAATATGTGACAAAGGGGAGCCCTCAGGAACTCCACACAGTGAACACCAAAACCCAGAAATATTTCCATCCTTTTTCACTGTGTAAGAGTGATTAACCCAAAATTTCTTAAACCCAAACATTGTGCTTCCAAAACCACATTCAGACAATCTATACAAGAGTATTTCATGATCGACCATGCCGAATGCAGCTGATAAATTGCAACAACACAGCTTCACTTCTTTTGCGTAAAATGATATTCACTGAAGTAATCATTGAGAGAAGCAGAATTTCTGTGTTATGCATGTTTCTAAATCCATGTTGAAAATTTTCCAGAATTGTATATTTATCTAAATACTCTATCAACTGATTATTTGTGCAAACAATGGAATACTAGCATTGGGTGATAGGAAGATGATCCAGACTTTGCTAAAATTTCAGATTTTAAAATCGGAGATAAAACTATCTTAATAAGGGGTAAATACTAGGGATGCCCATAGAAATACATGGGCATCTCTAACGTTTAGCACATGCTTATTTTAGCATGCGCTAAAAACACTATTGTGCCTTTGTAAAATTACCCCCTAGTGTTGTAGAAAAGTGACCAGATTGTAAAATGGAATTCATGAAACCTGTTGTCCATAATAGAACTATAAATCTAAATCCCAATATTCCCACCACTGTTAATTCATTACAAGACTTTTGGGGAAAAGACCTCTGTGTCTTCATAGGCCAATAATGGGCATATTAAATGCCTCACAATAAATCCACCATCATTGGTCTAAAAAAGCCACATTTGTTTCTGTCTGCCCCACGTCTTCTTATATTTTGATACAGTCCTCGTCTTTATGACCTCACCGTGTGCCCTGTTAGCAATAGACCTTTGTGAGAAAGATTTTGTATGGCATTATAGGGCAATATGCCTTAGTTAATGATGTGAGTCTATTGAGCCTTGAAAAAGTAAGTTTTCCTTTGCAAGTTGCTAAGTTAAGGGACTCTTTTACCAAACAACAGAAAAAGGTGGTCTGTGGTGGTGTCGGCGAGTGGGATTGCCATGTGCCGAGGCCACCTTTTACAGTTGCTGGTAAAGAGGCCTTTTCTTTAAAGGGCCCATAAATGGCCATGCGGTAATTAAAAAATTGCCAAGTGGCCATTTACTGCCAGAGTCCTTATCACCTCTTATTTAGGAAGTGGTGAGGACTCCAGCAGAAACCTAGTGGTAATTGAGCAATACACGGTGCTGCTGCCTGACCACCCTCTGGACACCCCCCCCCCCCCCCCAACACTAGAAAATACAAGTGTATTTTCTAACTCTGGAAATGGTATGCAGAAGACACAGAACTAACGCTGGGCTCCTGGGTGAGCCCAGCCATAGGGCAGAATCACTGTGCACCAAGCCAGCACACCTCCTACTACCCTTTCGTAAAAGGGCCCCTAAAGGTTTAAAGAAAGAAATTGATTGAAATTTATAAAAATTATGATTAGCCACTGGGAGTTTTGAAAATAATCAGTTGTAATGTATGGATATGATTTCAAAGATTAAACAGATTGGTTTTTTTTAGACCAATGATGGTGGATTTATTGTGAGGTTTTTAATAAGCCCATTATCAGGACATGAAGCCACTGTGGTCTTTTCCCCACAAGCCTTGTAATTAATTAACAGTGGTGGGAACATTGGGATTTAGTTTTATAGATTAGTGATTATGGGGCCCTTTTACTAACCACATAAGCGTCTACACATGCCCAACATGCGCCAAAATGGAGTTACTGCCTGGCTACTATGTGGCTCTTGCAGTAATTTCATTTTTGTCACACGTCCAATATGAATGTCCAAAAAAAATAATTTTAATTTTCAGACGTGAACCAAGTGGCATTTGACATGCACAAGTCATTATCGCCTGGTTACTGCATGAGACTTTACCGCTAGGTCAATGGCTGGCGGTAAGGTCTCAGACCCAAAATGGATGCACGGCAATTTTCATTTTGCCGCCACGTCCATTTTCGGCAAAACTTTTACAAAAGGCATTTTTTACAGGTGTGCTGAGAAATGATTCTGCACATGTCCAAAACATGTGTCTACACTACCGCAGGCCATTTTTCAGCGTGCCTTTGTGAAAGGGCCCCTAAGCAGATAGGTCTCAGGTTTAATCATATGTAAGAGTTGCTGAGTCCATAATAGAACTTCCATAGAAGTAAATCTTTTGTAGCTAAAAGTGATATTTCCATCAGCTGACAGAATAAAATTCAGAGGGACTAAATAACATATGAATCAAGTATAATCAGTTCAGCAGTTGAATTTTGTTATTTTTATTACAGAACCATTTCTGGGTTCCTCTTTGTCAAAAATATATCGACAATTGAACTGCAGGTTTTTTCAGACAAACCTTGTCATAATTCAATATTTTTTTAAATATGTCTTAACAAGAACAGAAATGAAGCAACAAGCATAGTCAAACCTTCTAAACTTGCACAATGTAGATAAAAGCTCAGTATCCATATTGGCAGACTGGCATCAACTTAAATAGGTGTTGAAAAGATAGAGCACTTTTCTCTGCTTTGAAGCTTGGGAATTCAAGAAAATTCACCTTTGCTTCCAGCTTCTGTCACTTGATTCTTGAATTCATATGGGACAATGTGTTGTATTTGCCATAATCTATTTGATACAGTTTTTAAATCCTGTACTTTCCACTACCATTAACTCTAGTAATTAGAAGAAGCTCCCTTGGTGCCTAATTCAGCACTTTCAATACAGAAAGTCACAATGTAAGCAGTTGCAAGCATATACACCAGGTTCTCAGTCAAAATAGGGTTTTGATTCCTTATCCTTTTGACCTTAGAAAGGTAAAGAATGGTTAGAATCCATGGGATTCCTTAAATTCCTCTTCTTTTTTGCAGTCAACTCCCTCCTTTTCTAACAATAAATCAATATATCTACTCTTCAAAATCCTTTGACGCTGCTTCACAGACAACTGACAATCTAAATGGGCAATTTCACACAGAGTATGCCCCCTCCTAGAAACTTTGGCAGCACTTTCCACACCACCCTGGACTGCAGGCATAACTCTTCCCTGAGGGGAAACCATATACGAGTATCAAGAGTCAGATGACTCCCAGTCATCGGGCCCCCATCATGCCTATGCCTCGCTCTCTTTTCAGAATCCAAATGCTCTATCACATGCTGTTTTCTCAAAAACATCTTGTCCCAGAAACACCTTCACAAAGATACATTAGCAGATACCCCAACTTCCTTTACTGGATCCCTTTGATTCCTAGAATTTCCTCTCCCCTCACAAACAACAACAGCACACAATTCTCCAGAACACTCACCGCCAGTAGCAGTCAAATTCCTTGCAGTTACAGGAAAATTTGCTCCAGATGGCCTTGGCTGAGATGAGTCCACCTCAAGAGAAGACCTGTGAGATGGTCTCTTGTGTGACCTGGCAGCCTCAGCCCCCACTGCTGCCTGTGCAGCCTTCTGCTTACCAGGCTGCCTGTGAGGTGGGGCCTTCTTACCACTGGATTTGCCTGCTTCCCACAAAAAAATGGACGCATTACCACCGCTCTTTAAATATCAGCATCAAAATGACGACATAAAAAACACTGCAGCCTCAGCCCAGTCACTAAGGCACTGTATGCTACTTAAAACCAAGCCGTAATAATGCTGACACACCACCTGAGATGATGCCAGTGCAAAATAGGTATGAAAATTGTAACTGAGTAGCAACTAATACAATCTTTACTGAATTAATTAAATTTAACTGAATTTGAATCCCTTCTGTATCATTTCACTGCTGACAACCCTTTCCTTCTCTTCACAACAAAAGCCCACCAACTCCTGAACTGTTCTCCCTCAACCCCTACCCTCCCAGAGTTACTCTGCCAATCAGTAAACTTTCTCACTCCTAATTAAATCACTGCTCTACTTCTGCCTCCTCTGTCATCCCCAGAAACAAGTGCCTTATTTCTCACGCCTATATCATCCCCTTAACCACCTAACCTTTTAAAATATTTTAATATTCCATACAACTATAATTTTATTCCCCAATACCATCCATTTACTAACTTCTTCCTTCCAATTCCTTAATTATCCATATCAATCCCACTTTTCTTGAATACTTTTATTTGCTTTCCTACCATTCTCCCTACGATTTCCCATACAACTACCCATACTCCAGCAGCAAGGCCAGTGTTATCTGGCCCTCAGTTCAATCCTCAGGTCCTCCTTACCACCCTTTACTCTACCTAGAATTGCTTAAACCATGTCCCCAGGACTGCCTATGTACAGGTTATATAAATTAGGCATATATTTGCTGTGTGCTTATTTTTCACATGTGTATGTAGTCACATGATTTTTTTAAAACATTTTTTTCTACCTGCAAAATAAGATTTACATGCTTAATCACTTTATAAAATTATGCTCTACTAGGTCTGACTAAACGCCAATTGAAACTATATTCTGTCTGTCAATGGCCAACCAGGTCACAAGTATGTGGCAGGATACCAAAGAATAGATCCATTTCTTTGGTGTTCACACTCAAACATAAATAACGGCTCTCTCACATCTACATAGCTAAAATTTGTTTATGGCCTTGTCCTCTGGGAACTTGTCTGGATCCTATAAAACCCACCTACATTAGCTGCTTGGTCACATCATCTGGGGTCAAATTTCACAGCCTGATTGTGATTTGAATGAAAAAAAAAAGGGTTTTTTTTACTTATTTATTTTAAATATGCTTTTAGTTTCATCATATATAAACACCAGCTCCCTACTTAACCATTCTTCCCTACTCATGATTTTTTTTATAACTCTCTCATATCTCCTTTTAGCCATCTCTCTTCAAGATGAGGAGCCCTGACCTGTTTAGTGTCTCTTGATAGGGTAGCCGATACATCATTTTTGTTAGATCTTTTTTGAGATGAGTTGAATAGAATTGTGCACAGTAATAAAGGGGAAAAGATGCACCTTTTACTCTCCATTCCTTTCTGAATAACTATAGCATTCTATTTGCGTTTTTTAAGCATGGCGTAAACAAGACTAGAGGACAACATGGACTCTGTTGCTTTCATGGTAAGAATCCCCTTTTACTTACTTTCAATAAACCTCTTAGATATGGGTTTTATAAGTTGCCAGGAGGATTGCTTTCTCAAGTTCAGCATCACTTTTGGAGATAAGTTTGCTGCCTGACCTGCAATAGCAAGAGAGCAATTTGTTCTGCCTAGCCCTGCAAAATCAAGAGGACAATTGTGCTACTTCTTCTACAGCTGCAAGGGCAAAGTCTGCTGCACAGCTTAGATATATTTCTTGCCAATGCAAGTAGATGCTGTATACTGCTTCCTAAAAGGATTTGATTATACTTGAATGCAGTCAATGCTAACCACTGGTGTTTTAGTTGTTTTGACTGCAGTCTCTGTAGACAAGGAGTCATGCTTCACTGCTGCTCATATTTTAGCAGATTTGAGAGATACTGCATCTGAGATTGAGGACCATCTCTCAGAGAGGAGCTTCTCCATTTCTGATGAGAAAGGGTTTCCATCTGGGCCTGTATAGGAAACAGCATGAGGGAGACAAGCAGCCTATGGTGGTCCAGGAAGAGTCAGAAGAACCTCAGCCCTTCACTACTGCCAGCAGTCCCATAAAGCATTATAGAAGGAAACTCCATGTTAGAGTGCAGCAGAAGAACTTAGGACTAACAGGCCTAAAAAATCGGCACCAAAATAAAATGTACCTAGGCATATTCTATAAAGTACGCCTACATTTAGGCCTACTTTATAGAATAAGCTTCAATTTCCACGCGGTTTATAGAATACGCTGAGCACCTGTCCATGCAACTAAATTTAGTCGCATGTAGTTATGCCCAGTAAAACTTGGTGTAAATGCTGACGCCTAAATTAGGTGCGGACCTAGTATATTCTATAACAACTCATATAGATTTTAGAAACACCCAAGACCTGCCACTTCTATGCCCAAGTCCATGCCCCTTTTCAACTATGTGACTTAGAATTTATGCACATCACGTTATAGAATAAGCTTAGACAGTTCTGCATATAAATTCTAATTAATGACAATTAGTGTCAATAATTACTTGTGCAATTATTGGCACTAATTGGCTTGTATTACACTGTGTGCGGAAATCCAGAATGCAACATGATTTGTGAACATAACAAGTCACACTGTAGAGAATTTGGGGGATAGGACTAGATTCTATATATCATGCCTACAAAATCGGTGCCAAAACAAAATATGCCTAGACATATTATATAAAGTATACCTAAATGTAATCATTCTTTATAGAATAAGCCTAAATTTCTATGTAGTTTATAGAATAAATGCCACATATAAATAAATATGCTGAGCGCTATTTAGAATCTGGGGGTTAGTGCCCAGCTAATGTAATACAGCCAAAAGTATTGTTGATGACTGTACTGGACCTAAATGAAATAACAAGAAGAAGACCATCATTAGTATATTCTCTCTCTCTCCATGTTAGTCTAAAAGCCTAATACAGAAGAGGAAAGAAAGGTCAGAGTCTGGAATGATAGCCAGGAGGTTTAACAGGTCAAGCATTTGAAAAACCAAAATGGCAAGCAAGCAAGTAAATAGATAGGTTCAAACGGTATCCGGTGAGTAGCCACCCTGATAGTTCCCGCCAGACAGTTCCCACCCACTGGGAACTGTCCAGATGGGAACTGACCTAGAAGCATTCAAACTCCTCAAGAGAATAGAAACAAATGAACATGATTGAATTTAATGCCTATTTTGGCCTCCTTATTCTCATTGAAATCTACAAAATAAATCATGAAGCTGTGGATGAATTTAGGAGCTGCAAGGTGGTAGGTAGACACCTGTACTTTTGTACCTGATGTTTCTGGGAGTTTTCAGAAGGTAGCATCTATCTTTGGGTCTGACAGTAAAGTACCACAGCCCCCAAAGAAATGCTGCTGATAAGCTTGTAGCCTTATGAGATGTATGGGCTTGATGTGAATGATACCTTGTCGACCATTACTTTCCAAAAATGTATCTCACAGTAAGTGAACTGTCACTGCCACTGCCATGATTCAAGCCAAATCACCTCCCCTGGGCAGGGGGCATTGAGGTCAGGCCCTACAGCCCTTGCGGTCCTTGCTGTCATGCTGCCACTTGTCCTAGGTGCGGTCGTCTGCGGCAGCCTGTGGTTTAAAGGGCCAGCAATGGGAAAACACTGGGTTACTTGAGAGATGATGCCACAGGCCTGGGCGTGACCTCACATATTTTAGGAAGGCCCAGTGCCTCTGCAACAGGTCTCTTGTGGTGCCTTGCCCCTAAACTGCTAGCCTTGCCTTGCCTTTTGACCTGCCTGCCTTGTCTACTACTACTACTAGTACTACTACTACTACTACTACTACAGCCCACTCTACTCATCTCCAGTCCAGCTTGCCTTGCTTCACTCCAGTTCAGCCCTGCCACTCTTCTAGTCGAGTCTTCAGTTCCAGCCAAACATAGTTCTGTCTGTCCTGTGCCTAGCCTGGGTGACTTGCCTGCCACCAGTTGGGGCCCAGTTAACCCTCAGGTTGACCGGGCATCCCCAATTTAGCTGCGGCCCAAATACTCAGTTCTCTGGAACCGTGACATGACTTTTTTGTTGCTTTCGGGTGTGATGTATATTCAAATGATATAGCCTGATTTTATAACAGGGCACCTATAATATGTTTGAGATCTAAAAAGGTGTCTATTTTTAGCCTATTTTATAAATACAGTCTATGTCAAAAGAGAATACAATGTTTTTAGGGACCTCCATGGCCACACTAGATAGATGCAAAGGGTCCAGGTCATATTTCTAGCACATATATATAAGGCTTTAGTGCAGTGATTCCCAAAACTGTGTTCTGTGAGCTGGAGTAACCTAGTGGTTAGTGCAGTGGACTTTGATCCTGGGGAACTGGGTTTGATTCCCACTGCAGCGCCTTGTGACTGTGGGCAAGTCATTTAACCCTCCATTGCCCCAGGTACAAAATAAGTACCTGTATACTGTATATGTAAACCGCTTTGAATGTAGTTGCAAAATATCACAGAAAGGTGGTATAAGTCCCATTTCCCTTTCCCTCCTTAGGGGTTCTGTATCAGTCGGGTCAGGAGCAATTATGAGCTGCTCCTGCCAATGCAGAATGGCTGCAGGGGCCTCTTGTAATATTTATGTGAACTATGATACTAGAACTACAAGACCTTACCTTCACCAATAATATAAATGAATGATGGACCAAATGTCAGACAAGATTACTCTGGGCTGACACAGGGCTTGTGAGGGTATGGTGAGACAGGTATTCACTTATACATAGTTTTCAGCAGCCCTATGGTTAGTAAAACATTAGTATAATCATCATCTTGCTCAATTTGAACTGGCTCTATTTATATCAATTCTATTTCCTCTAGTTTTATTTTATGTTTTTGATAGAAGTATGACTGGATGCCTTGAAACCATATCTTTTAAAGGCAACATAGGAGATCTTTTACAAAAATGTGGCAAGTTTTTGCAGTTGCTGTGTGTTAGTTGCAAAATCTAGTGCATGGTAAGTGGAAAGTCTATGCAATAAATGCAGGGGATATGCACAAACACTTAGTGCAGCACAATGTTACCTGCAGTGCCAGATAACATAGCAAACAACGTGACGCAAGCCTAACCATAAATAAATAATAGCAATAAAGATTTTCTATAATGGTGCTCCCCATACCCATCAACAACCCTCCTCCATCTAATCCCCCCTCCCGACTCCTCTGAATCAATCTCCCCAACATTCTACAAGATACTATTTTATATGGAAAGATGCCCCCTAGTGGTAATATATTGAGACTAACATTAGGGAATATGGCAGCCATTGTGAGTCCCAGAGCCAGAAGGGGCAGAAGCAGAAGAGGACTTCTCCTATTACAACCCACTAGACTACCAGGGATCACCTTTGAGTAAGTCCAAATGGTGGTAGGGGGCAGGATGCCTAGTGATAGAAGATAGATTCTTTGCCAACTTATTCTAGGGGCTTTGGTTCAGGGGAGGGGTTTATCAATGGGAGCCAATTGGGGTGATTGGAGGATCAGAGGAAGAGATATGATTAGGAAGTCAGGGATTCAATAAGGCGCAGGGTGAGTCAGAGAATCAGATCAGGAGTGTCAGGGGTAATAGCATGTTAGGAAAAAAGGGTCATGAGAGGGATCAGATATGGGGGAAGATGTCTGCAAGAGAGCCAACTGGGATGGTTAAGAGGATATGCTTAGGGGGTCAAGGGATACAATCAGATCAGGGGCTGTTTGGAGGGGGGATAGGATGTCTGGAGAAAAGCAATGGAGGGGGTTTAAATCTCCATCATTTGGTCTGTGGCTACTGGTAGTGCAGTTGCACATAGCACCTCCTGTTTAGGTGGAAGTAAGTGTAGTCACACTATAAATGGTTGTAACATCCAGTGTGCAGCACTGATCCATACATTAGATGTCATAGCTGGTCATACCTCTGACCTGCCCATGACATGTCCAACTCTTGCCCCTACCTGTGTTTGGCAGCTAGCATGGTTTTGCTACTACACTACTGGTTTTAATGTGGGTTAGACATTAGCTCAGACTATTAGTATGACTTAGGAAAAGAGTCCCATAGAGGGGCATAATCGAATGTGAACGCCTATCTCCATGGGCGTCTATGTCCGAAAATGGGAACGTGAAGAGGTGGGACAGACCGTATTTTCAAAAAAAATGGACGTTTTTGAGCTGGGCTTTTGTTTTTTTTAGTGATAATGGAAACTAAAAACGCCCAGCTCAAAAACGTCCTAATCTGAGCCATTTGGTCGTGGGAGGGGCCACGATTCGTAGTACACTCGCCCCCCTGACATGCCAGGACACCAACTGGGCACCCTAGAGGTCAGTGCGGTGGACTTCAGACAACGCTCCCACATGCTTACCATGGGTGCTGAGCACCCAACCCCCCTCCTCCAAAACCCATTACCCACAAATGTACAACACTACCATAGCTCTTAGGGGTGAAGGGGGCACCTACATGTGGGTACAGTGGGTTTTGGAGGCCTCCCATTTACCAGCACAAGTGTTACAGGTAGGGGGGGATGGGCCTGGGTCCACCTGGCTGAAGTGCACTGCGGTACCCACTAAAAGTGCTCCAGGGACCTGCATACACGCAGGCCTCTAGGACTTGTTGCTGCTATATAACATTGGCACAGCAGTTGACACCTGAAGACTAATCTCTCCGAAAACGTCCTTTATTGGAATAAGCACGCTTACTCACAGTTAACTGCAGATCAGAGGTTGTGCCCCACTGGCAATGAGTCTCCCTGGTACTGAGATGAGCAGTAGGTCAGAGCTGGCAGAATGCTGTACAATGCCCTCTTTCAGCCACATTCAAGGGAAGAACTAAGTTCTGTAACGTGGCTAACACGTGAAAGGGATCTAAAACTGGATTACAAAAATGGCCACTACCTCATGGACTACCGGAAACAAAACAGGGCACACTCTGACCCAGTAAGCAGGGGGAAAAGCACCATGGGAGTAGAGCCTACCAACTACCAACATCGTGAGCATTTGCCACAAGCTAGTGGAATCACGGAGCACCATACCCTACACCCACCACAATGCATTGCTGATGTGACTCTGCAGTGCGCATAACAGAAAAGGTGTCACACTCACCCGAGAGCCACATCAGAACCATGGAAAGGCTTTCACAGGATAGAACACATTCTGCTGTCATAGAGGTGGGTACGGCATTTGAGGCTGGCATAGAGGCTGGAAAAAAAGTTTGTGAAGTGGGTTTTATTTGGTGGGAGGGGGTTAGTGACCACTGCGGGAGTCCGGGGAGGTCACCCCCGATTCCCTCCAGTGGTCATCTGGTCAGTTGGGGCACTTTTTTGGGACCTGTTCGTGAAAAAAAAGGGTAAAAAAAAGTGACCCAAAATCGCGGTAAAAATGCCTTTTTTTCCGATTATCAGCTAAAGACGCCCATCTCTCCTCAGCCAATAACCACACCCCAGTTCCGCCTTCACCACTCCTCCAACATGCCCCCATCAACTTTACCCGTTTCCACGACGGATTGCAGTTGGAAACGCCCAAAATCGGCTTTCTATTATACCGATTTGGGCGCCCACGGGAGAAAGACGCCCATCTCCCGATTTGGGTCGCAATATAGGCATTTTTCTCTTTTGATTATAAGCTGGATAGTCACCTTTTCTTTCAGGAAAGTAGCCAAACCTTTTTAAAACCCTGTTAAGCTAATTGCTTTTACCACATTTTCTGGCAATAAATTCCAGAGTTTAATCACATGTTGAGTGAAGAAATATTTTCTCTGGTTTGTTTTAAATTCACTACTTTGTAGCTTCATTGTTTGCTCCCTAGTCCTAGTCTTTGTGGGAAGAGTAAACAAGCGATTCACATCTCCCATTCCACTCCACTCAGTATTTTATAGACCTCTATCATATTTTCCCTCAGCTGTGTCTTCTCCAAGTTGAAGAGTCCTAGTCACTTTAGCCTTTCCTAATAGGGAAGTTGTCCCATTCTATTTATCATTTTTATTGCCCTTTTCTGTACCTTTTCTAATTCTGCTTTATCTTTTTTAAGATGCAGTGACCAGAATTGCACACAGTATTCGAGGAGCAGTCATACCAAGGAACAATAGAAAGTCATTATAACATTCTAGTTTTTAATTTCTAATCCTTTCCTAATAATTCTTACATTCTACAGTAGAACTTCAATATAAGGGACTTCTGAGGACTGATCAAAATTGTCCCTTACATCTGAGGTCCTTTATATCCAAACTGTTGCATTAATGAACTTGTTTACTTAATTACAGCTAACAGCCTACTGTTGTTTTATCCTTGGTTTATTGTTAACAACAAAACATATAGTATATGTAAATGCAAAGAAGTTTAACAACACTTACATTTCAATTAAAACAGACCATTAGAGAAGTTTGTTTAAGACAGTTCAGTCATAGCACAACTGACTTGTCAGTTTCTTATATACACGGTTCAATGAAGCCTTGGGACTATGCAAAATGGTTGTTATAACTGGAAGTCCAATATAACCGAGTCCACTATAACCAAACTGAAATACATGAAATGTCCTATTCTCTCAACTCGGACTAAAAATTTAGTCCACTATATCTAAGTGTCCTTTATATCAGGGTCCCTGTTATACCTCAATTGAGGGTTGAGGGTGCAAAATAATACAGCTGGACAAAGTTATATAAATGAAAACAAGTGTTTCATTGAATCCTGAGACCCGTTTCATCACAGGGCCAGGAACACATGATGAAACATCTCTGTAGTTCAGTAAATGCAGTCTCAAGTAGGCCTCTGGCTGCCAAAACATAGTCTGTGGCTGATGGGGCTGCCATGCCCCAAATGCAACTGTAAGTTCTTCTCTGTCCTTCTCAGAGTTCCAAGTCTTACTTCAGCCAGACCTCAGAGCAAAGCTTGCAAGTCTAAAATCAGGAAAAAGGGTAGCTTACCTCAACCAGGTCATGATCATTAAACATAAGTTATAGTGACATATGGTAGGGCTTCAGTTCTTTCTTCCCTGGGCTCCTTAACCTCAGTCTTGCCCTGCCTTTATACTTCCTGGTTCTGACTCCACTTCTCCGGGGGTGGGACTAGCAACCTTAAGGTAGTTCAGGCTATCTGAGGCATCCTTCTTAAGAGTGAGGGGCTGTGTTCTGTATATCTCCTCACATACCCTCCCCCTCAACTCAGCCCTACCCAGTTGAGTGCCTACCAAAATCAGGGTCCACCTCCAAGATAAAAACCCAGCTGGATGTTGGGTATGTGACCCCAGTCACAGAGGTAGACAGCTGGATATAGACTTCTCCTCTTCATCAGTTCTACCCTTTTCTTCTACTGCATTATATCCATCAGTCAGCCAGATCCTGGGTCAGAGTCCGTGGCTTCCTGATCATCTGCATCAAATCCATCATCAGTGGGCCCCTCATCCATATCTTCTTCTTTCAGGATAGTCTCCAGTCCTAGAGCTAAACCTAGCAACCCATAAATGTCCATGGGTATTGAAGACTCAGCTCCAGGGACTTGCTGCATCACCTGTGAGGCATTATGGTCCACAGTTGGCTTGCTCCTCTGGAACCTCCAGGAAACTCCCCACAAATCATTCTGGGCATGTAATCTGGCATAGACAGGTTCTGACTGTGGCATGAACTGTGGCCACCCTCTTGGGGGTAATGACAGCACCTACACCTGGACTCTTACACCTACAAGGGTCTGTTATAGTTGCTTGAAAGTCTAAGTGAGCCAATGCCTGTTTGGTTAAGCTTTTTGGCACATCTGTTGTGGGTGCTTCTGGGCACATTCCAACCACTGACAATTCAGTAAGGCTTCTTGGCAATCTGGCAGTGACTGTGTCTTCATTGTGGTACCGGCCTCTGCTGCACCTGTCATTGGGTTCCTGGAGTTTTCTACTTTTCCATGCCGCTTTCTTAGGTGTACTTCCCCATAATGAAGTTGTCTAGAAGGTTTTATCAGATCACTGAAACTGGATTACCTGTTAATAATAGTCAAAATTTCCACTCCCAAGCAGTGGGCCTTGAGTGTTTTCTGTTCATTTTCCATGGTTTGTGTTTCCCTTCTGTGGCTCTCCTCATCCAATTTGTCCCTCCTCTGGGAAGCCTTCCGCTAAGCCTTCCAGCTCCTGTGACATCTCTTGTTGAGACACTTCTGCCTGGTCAGCTGAGTTTGAACCTCCTCCAGCTAGTTTCACAAAACTTGTGTGGTATGATCTAGGGCTTCTACTCTTTGATTATACAGCTGGTCATCGTACAGAATCAAATGTTCCCAAAATAGGAATAACTCTAAAAATGCAACATTCACACTCAGTACCATAGTCCTGCACCAATCTGGCAATGCCTGAGCACACCATGCATCTTGAAAATAGATTCCAAACCCATGACTTCCAGCAGCATCAAAATCATTGCTTGACACTAGAGGCTGAGGCCACGCTCTCACACCATTTAACCTGAAGCAAAAAACTATTCAAGAGCTGCAGAACTTCCCGAGCACCTCTTGAAATTCTAACTTTGCTGTACTACTTCTTTAATCCCCTGGATAACAATGGGTACAAAATTAAAATGCACAACAAGGCCAAGAGTTAGTGGGGACTAATCCTGCCTTTCTTACATTAGACCATCAGGGACTCTTAAGGTAGACCTAGGAGATCTACTGTGCATGTGGTCCTTCAGAAGTGGGGCAATGCTCATGGGGAGGGGGAGCTGTTTGGTGGGGGGGGGGGGGGGTTGAGAGAAGCTCTTATGAGGAAAATGGTTCAGGAGGGGTGTGTGGCATGATAGATAAGTCAGGATGGAGAATTAGATTTAGAGGAGGCAGGACCAGGTAGATCCCCTTATGTGAGTACTGGCTGAATATTGTATAAGTGAAGGCATTCAGCATATGTCGTCATATCTAGACATTCAATGTTTGTGCCTGGACATAGCCTGACATTGAACATCTGGGTCTAACTTAGCCAGTGAAGGTCAGTGCTTAAAAAACCTCTGACCAACACAGGCTGAATATAAAATGAGTGATGTGCTTTTACTGGTATGTAGTTATCCTTCAATACGAGCAAAATGATACCACAGGATGATGGTTAAGATATCAAGTGGCTACTTTGATCTCTCATTTGAACATTCTTATATGTTTGTAGCAGATTACATTCTTGCAGTGTTTGGTGAAGTCAACGTATAATTTCTCTGAGCAAATTTTCTATTTCAATGAAATGGCACATTGTACATGCTACCCAAAAGCCACAAACCTGGAAACCTTGGCAGACCAATCATATTTGGTATTGGCACACTTACAGAGGAAATATCTGGACTTGAAGAGGAGATTCTTAAACTCTTCGTGCACAAGACAAACAACTTCATTCAAGACACCACAGACCTTCTGAATAAATTTAAAAATCATCAAGCAGTTACCACCAGGTGCCCTTCTGGTCACAATAGATGTAGAATCACTATACAGTAACATTCCCCATACAGATGGCATAACTGTATGTGATAAACTCCTAGAAATATCTACCCTGGACCACCAATACTCACTGGAAACTATTGCAAAATTAATCAAATTTATTCTAACTCACAACTATTTCTGCTTTAACAATGATATCTATCTGTAAATCATAGGCACTGCAATGGGCACCAGGATGGCCCCTCAATATGATAACCTCTTCATGGCAGAACTGGAAGAGACATTTTTGAATACATATCAGAGTAAACCTCAAAATTACTACTG
This sequence comes from Microcaecilia unicolor, assembly GCF_901765095.1. Lineage (NCBI taxonomy): Eukaryota > Metazoa > Chordata > Amphibia > Gymnophiona > Siphonopidae > Microcaecilia > Microcaecilia unicolor. The sequence continues at coordinate 441,711,684 of NC_044031.1, read as the reverse complement.
GTATATTGATGATATTTTCATGATTTGGACTGAGGGGGAAGAGTTTCACAGGTTTGTCAATACATACCATCCTACAATCAAATTCAACATTGACAACTCCCCAGAAAAGTCAATTTTTTGGACACCACAGTTTCCATTAGCAATGGCTTTATACAAACATCTATACACAGGAAATCTACAGACAGATGCAGTTACCTCCACAATTCCAGCTTCTACCTTTCACACACAAAAAAATTCCATTATACACAGCCAAGCCACAAGATACCATCATATCTGCTCTGAACCCATGAGACAAACACCTCAAACTCCTAACTGAATCCTTCAAACAAAAAGGCTGCAGCCCCAAAATAATCTCCAAGAATGTTGTCTCTTCCCTTAAAATACCCAGGGAAAACCCAGGGGTTGAAAGGGACTGAGTGAAGGCTTGGGGTGAGTTATGTGAGTGAGAGAGAGACTGGATGAAGGCTGAGGGGGTTGAGAGACAGGGAGAGGGATAGAGAGAGAAAATGGGTGAAGGCTGGGGGGCAGGTTTTGTGACCTCAGAGAGACTGAGTGAAGGCTAGGGTGTGGGTATTTGTAAGCATGAGAGAAACTGGGTGAAAAATGGGAGATGGGTTTGTGCAAGCATGAGAGACTGGGTGATGGCTGGGGGCAGGCATGAGTGAGCATGAGATAAACTAAATGAAGACTAGGGGTGGGCATGTACAAGTGAGAGAGAGAGAGAGACTAGTTGAGGTCTGTGAGGAGGGGGGTTGTGTGAATGAGAAAGATACTGTGTGAAGTCCACAGGGAAGGAGTATGTGTGAGTGTGAGAGAGGCTGGTGGGGACCCAGGCTATGGTGACACATGAAACAAAGATGCAATTGCCTATCTAGAGGGTGCTGTCACACAGCTGACAGCATGCTTTGGGAAATATTACTGCCTTTTGCTACTGATTTGCAGAGACAATGTAAGGAATTGGTTTACTAAATTGGCTTTGTCCACAGACAGCAAATAGGAAAAAGCCTTAGAAAGTCAGTTTCTAAAAGAGCTATTGCTGATCTGAAAGGGGTTCCTCCCTCCCCCAAATTTATTGGGGACAATGTTGGAAGGATGGGGAAGGAGAAGAGAGGTCTCTGCAACTGGCATCTAAGTTTTTGGCTGGGTCCTAGATTTAGTGCAAATTTGTTGAGGCATGGGTTAAAAATATAACATTCTTCAGATATGTGCTGTGTTCTGTCAGAGTTAAGATGATCAAATGAGGACATTTCCAAGGTTACTTCCTGTCCAACAGAGAATCACTAAGGAATTATTTGTCTTACAGGACTGCACATGGGGGGAGACACAACGAAGAAGATGGATGGAAAGAGCATACTAAAGAGTTGCATTACATAGTTCCCACACAGTACATTGTGTATGCATTTGAAATAGGATTTGAAATGAAATGAATATCATTTAGAGTTCTAACATTCATTCACATGCTGGGTATGGTTTTTCAGATTTGGTTTGGATTATGTAATATATGGATAAGTTCTGGGCCTTGCACTAGCACTTCTGAAATAAATACTGAAAATATTTAAAAACAATTATTTGTTAGGTTTCTGTTTAGTTGAATGTGGCCACTGTGTGACACATATTAAAATTTATAAGGTTCATGTTGTCAAGGGTATAACTTAGAAAGAAATATTGTCTTTTGGTGAAGAAGTTTGAGGTTTATGACAGTCATTTCTCGCCCTCTGGAAAGCTTTTTTTTTTTTTCTTTTCTGAAATAAAATATGGAACTTAAACCAAAATCTATTCACTTTCAAAGGCCTGTTAATAAACCTAACATTGCAAGCTGTTAAAATATGTACTGTGAATCTTATGTTAAAATTTTATTTTCCTTATATACAATTAAATCAAAATATATCTTGTTTGGGGATATATTCAATAACCTTGTGCAGGCATGTTAAAACCCTCTTGAACACTCTAAAAAGAGCATGCCTTTCAGGCAGGGGAGTAGCCAGACAGCAGATTTTGGGTGGGCCTAGGCAAGAAGTGGGTGGGCACCAAATGTTCTCTCCCCCACCCCCACATCAAAAACATATCTCAGCGGGTGGGAAAATGCTTCTCTCCAGTCTTCACCTTGGTAGTCTGCAGCAGGCATGCACTGAAAACTGAGCATGTGAAGGTGCCAGTATTGTGGAGAGCAGCATTTTCATTACCATGTGCTACTGTTGGATGGGCCTGAACCCTAAGTGGATGGGCCCCGGCCCACCCAGGCCCACCTGTGGCTACGCCACTGCTTTCAGGAAGGAATTTTTATGAATGCTAAAACGGGCAAAGAAGATGATAGAAGGAGACTGCTAAAACAGAAGATCTGCATGGGTTAATGAAAGAATATCATAGTCAAATGAGAGATTAGCTAAAAAATAGTATGATATACTCTTCCTCTACGTCATATAACCACACATTTAACACAAACCTCTTACAATGTATTACATTTTTAACATGTTCACAGAGGTAAAGTAAATGACCTAATTTATTAGGGAGGATTTTGTTCTTACCCACATACTCCACTAAGGGAATCCTTTTTCCATGCCAACATTTTCACTTCAAAACAATCTTAAATCTTTTTGCAGAGTCGATTCCCTTCCACATCACCTCCACCATAAAGATGTATAGAGGGCTAACTTATTATTTAAATACCCTGGCCCATTTTGTCTGAGGACCTTGAAAATCAAACATAGATTTTTAAATTTAGCCCTGTAAGGTTCTGGCAGCCAGTGTAGCTTTTGCAGGAAGGGTGTAATGTGGTCACACCACTTGCAGCCTTCTATCAGTCGTGCTGCAGCATTCTAAATTAGTTGGAGCTGATACAAACTCTTTTTGGTTTGGCCAGCGTACAGGGCATTATATTAGTCTAATCATGATGTTATGGCATTGACCACTGTGGTCAGACTCATATTTTCAATATACGGAGAGAGATTTCGTAGCTGCCATAGGTAATAGAGACAATTTTTGAAGGTTGTTTGAATTTGTAGGATCAGAGTGAGTAATGAGTCTAGCAGTATCCCAAGATTCCTGAGCTTCACAGAAGGTATTTTGAAGTTGGGTATTTGTCCACTTGTGTTTGGTACCCAAAGAGTCTCTGTTTTGTTTGGGTTCAGGCAAAGTTTGTTGTTGCTCACCAATTCCTGAGTTGCGGTTGGGCAGGCAGTCAGTTTACTCAGAGCTGTGGGTAGATCTGGTTCAATGGGTATGAGTAGTTGCACATCATCAGCATAGATGTAGAAGTTTGTATGTATTGACCAAAGCACCTCAGCCAGGGGCTTGAAGTAGATATTAAATAAAATGGGAGGCAGTATGGATCCCTGTGGCACCCCACAGTCCAGTGCCCAAGGTAATGATGTGCCGTTGCTGAAAAGAACTATGTATTTCTTTATTTAATCATCATTCTGTTTAAGCTCAAATTGATATGCAATTGCAGTTTAAATTAAGGACATGCTTAAATGACACATGTAATGAAAAGTGTATTACTAAAACCATAATCAGACCTATTCAGGTTTTATAATAGGCATATACAATCATATACTACTACTACTTAACATTTCTAAAGTGCTACTAGGGTTACGCAGCGCTGTACAATTTAACATAGAGGGGCGGTCCCTGCTCAAGGAGCTTACAATCTAAGAGACAAGTGAACGGACAGTCCGATAGGGGCAGTCAAATTGGGGCAGTCTGGATTTACTGAACGGTAAGAGTTAGGTGCCGAATGCAGCATTGAAGAGGTGGGTTTTAAGCAAAGACTTGAAGATGGGCAGGGAGGGGGCTTGGCGTAAGGGCCTAGGAAGGTTGTTCCAAGCATAGGGTGAGGCGAGGCAGAATGAGCGGAGCCTGGAGTTGGCGGTGTTGGAGAAGGGTACAGAGAGGAGGGATTTGTCCTGTGAACGAAGGTTACGGGCGGGAACATAAGGGGAGATGAGGGTAGAGAGGTAGTGAGGGGCAGCAGACTGAATGCATTTGTAGGTAAGAAGGAGAAGCTTGAATTGAATGCGGTATCTGAGTGGAAGCCAGTGAAGTAACCTGAGGAGAGGGGTGATATGAGTATATCGGTTTTGGTGAAATATGAGACGTGCCGCAGAGTTCTGAACAGATTGAAAGGGGGATAGATGGCTAAGTGGGAGGCCGGTGAGGAGAAAGTTGCAGTAGTCAAGGCGAGAGGTAATGAGAGCATGGACAAGAGTTCGGGTGGTGTGTTCAGAGAGGAAAGGGCGAATTTTGCTGATGTTAAAGAGGAAGAAGCGGCAGGTCTTGGCAATCTGCTGGATATGCGCAGAGAAGGAGAGGGAGGAGTCAAAGATGACTCCGAGGTTGCGGGCAGATGAGACAGGGAGGATGAGGGTGTTATCAACTGAGATAGAAAGTGGAGGAAGAGGAGACGTGGGTTTTGGTGGAAAGACGATGAGCTCGGTCTTGGACATGTTCAGTTTCAGGTGGTGGTTGGACATCCAGGCAGCAATGTCGGATAGGCAGGCTGATAACTTTGCCTGGGTCTCTGCGGTGATGTCTGGTGTGGACAGATATAGCTGGGTATCATCAGCATAGAGATGATACTGGAAACCATGAGATGAGATCAGGGCGCCCAGGGAAGAGGTGTAGATTGAGAAGAGAAGGGGTCCAAGGACAGATCCCTGGGGAACACCAACAGATAGGGGGATAGGGGTGGAAGAAGATCCATGAGAGTGAACTCTGATGGTGTGGTAGGAGAGATAGGAGGAGAACCAGGAGAGGACAGAGCCCTGGAACCCAAATGAGGACAGTGTGGCAAGAAGTAAGTCATGATTCACAGTGTCAAAAGCGGCGGATAGATCAAGGAGGATGAGGATGGAGTAGTGGCCTCTGGATTTGGTAAGGAACAGGTCATTACAGACTTTAGAGAGTGCTGTTTCTGTCGAGTGAAGAGGGCGAAAACCGGATTGAAGTGGATCGACGATGGTATGAGAGGAGAGAAAATCAAGGCAGTGACTGTGAACGGCATGCTCAAGTATTTTGGTGAGGAAGGGTAGGAGGGAGATGGGGCGGTAATGGGAGGGACAGGTAGGGTCAAGTGATGGTTTTTTGAGGAGAGGTGTGACTACGGCGTGCTTGAAGGTGTCAGGGACAGTTGCAGTGGAGAGAGAGAGGTTGAGGATATGACAGATGGAGGGGGTGACAGTATGAGAGATGATGTTAAGTAAGTTGGTGGGGATGGGATCAGAAGAGCAGGTGGTGGATTTCGAGGAGGAAAGAAGGCGAGCGGTTTCCTCCTCGGTGATGACAGGAAAGGAGGAGAAAAAGGCCTGGGTTGGTTGGGTGAGGGAGAGGGTTGCAAGGTGAAGAAGAGATGGCTTGGTAGTGAACTCAAGGTTGATCTTTTGCACCTTGTTGCGGAAGTAATCAGCCAGTGATTGAGGAGAGAGCGAGGGTGGGGTGGGAGCGGAGGGCACTTTGAGGAGGGAGTTAAGGGTGGAGAAGAGATGACGGGGGTTGGAGCTGAGAGAATTGGTCAATTGGGTGTAGTAGTCCTGTTTGGCAAGGAAAAGGGAGGAGTGGAAGGAGGATAGCATGAATTTGTAGTGAATGAAATCTGAATGGGTGCGAGATTTCCTCCAGAGGCGTTCAGCAGATCGGGCGCAGGAGCGAAGGTGACGGATGCAAGGGGTCAGCCAGGGCTGGGGATTAGTACGCTTTGTGGGGCGGGAGGTGGAAGATGCGAGGGTGTCCAGAGCAGAGGAGAGAGTGACATTGTAAGCGGAGACAGCCTTGTCGACAGACTCGGAGGACATGATGGAGGGGAGGAGATTAGAAATATTAGAGGATAGGGTGGGAGGGTCAATAGCCTGGAGATTCCTGGAGGTAGTGGTTAAAGTTGGACGGGGCTGAGGGGGGGGGGGGTGAAGAAGTGTGAAGGTGATTAGGTGATGATCGGAGAGAGGAAGAGTTGAAACATGGAAATTGGAGGGAGAGCCGGACGAGGTCAAGACAATGGCCGTCTCGGTGAGTAGGGGTGGTGGAGCAAAGCTGGAGGTTGAAGGAGGATGTTAGAGTGAGGAACTGAGAAGCGTGAGGGTCGGACTGGTCATCAACGTGTATGTTAAAATCTCCGAGAATGAGGGACGCAGATGAGGGTTCAAGAAAGACGGAAAGCCAGGCATCGAAGTCGGTGAGGAAGGAAGAGAGGGGTTTATTAGGGGGGCGGTAAATGACTGCCACTCTGAGTGGTAATGGGTAGAATAGCCGGATGGAGTGAGCTTCAAAGGATGAGAAGCAGTGAGACTGCGGTAGGAGGAGGGGTTGGAAACTACAGGAGGGCGAGAGAAGTAGCCCGACGCCTCCACCGCAGCCAGCTGGGCGGGGAGTGTGGGAGAAGAGATAACCTCCATGACAAAGGGCCGTGACTGAGGCAGAGTTGTCAGGGGAGATCCAGGTTTCAGTTAGGGCGAGCAGTTGAAGGGAACGAGAGATGAAGAGATCGTGGGTAAAGGGCAGTTTGTTGCAGACCGAGTGGGCATTCCACAAGGCACATGAGAAGGGGAGGGAAGAGGGGGGAGGAGGGGAATAGAAACGAGATTGGAGACATCACGGAATCGTTTGCATGGATAGGAGGAGGACAGGTTAGGGGGGCCTGGATTAGGATTAATGTCTCCCGTGGATAGCAGGAGGAGGAGCAAGAGAGTGCGGAGGAGGGTGGGGGAGGTCGGGCGATGAAGGCGACGAAGACGAGGTGCACTGAGGAGGAATGGTGATGGGTTAATGGCAGGAAGGAGGTGTTGAAGGTTAAGAGCTAGGAAGGAGGAGGGGGCCAAGAGAGATGGTGAGGTGGTGAGGGATGCCGTAGCGAGCAGGACGGGAGGGTACACGGGTGGGCAATGAGTTCCAGCGGTAGACAGCGGTAAGGGGAGGGGAAAAAGATTAGGAAGGGACAGAGCAAGGAAGAGGATGTGGACAGGGGCCATAAGTAGTGAGTGCGGTGTAACAGGTGTATGTGTAGTGATAGAGGTGAGAAGCAGATAGATAGAGCAGATAGCTGGATTGGAGGCTTGGAATTGAAGGGATTGATGGACTGGAGAGCAGGTAAGTCAATGGCTGACAAGTTAGCAGCAGGCAACTTGCAGGCGGGCTGGAGCAAGCTGGTGCAGATGGACAGGAACAAAGTCAATGGCTGACAAGTTAGCAGGTAGGCAAGTAAGTCAGTGGCTGAACAGCTAGCAGGCAGGCTGGAGCATACTGGTGCAGATGGACAGGAACGAGCAGGGAGAAACTGGAGAGCAGGTAAGTCAATGGCTTAGAAGTTAGCAAGTTAGCAGGCAGGCAAGTAAGTCAACGGCTGACAAGCTAGCAGGTGGGCTGGAACAAGCTGGTGCAGATGGACAGGAACGAGCAGGGAGAAGCTGGAGCAAGCAGGTGCAGATGGAAAGGAACGAGCAGGGAGAAGCTGTAGCAAGCAGGCTGGAGCAGATGGACTGGAGCAAGCAGTGAGAAGCTGGTTAGGTGGACTGGAACATGCTGGAGCAGATGTACTGGAGCAGGCAGGCTGGAGCAGGTGTACTGGAGCAAGCAGGCTGAAGCAGATGGACTGGAACACTGGAGCAAGTGGGGGAAGCTGGATCGGCGGACTGGAACAAGCCAGGATCGGGCGGACTGGAACAAGCAGGCTGGAGCAGGTGGACTGGAACAAGCAGGGGGAAGCTGGTTTAGGCGGACTGGAACACGTTGGAGCAGATGTACTGGAGCAGGCAGGCTGGAGCAGGTGTACTGGAGCAAGCAGGCTGGAGCAGATGGACTGGAACAAGCAGGGAGAAGCTGGAACAGGCGGAATGGAACACTGGAGCAAGCAGGGGAAGCTGGATCGGCGGACTGGAACAAGCTGGGATCGGGCGGACTGGAACAAGCAGGGAGAAGCTGGTTCAGGCGGACTTGAACACGCTGGAGCAGATGTATTGGAGCAGGCAGGCTGGAGCAGGTGTACTGGAGCAAGCAGGCTGGAGCAGATGGACTGGAGAAAGAAGGGAGAAGCTGGAACAAGCGGACTGGAACACTGGAGCATGCAGGGCAAGCTGGATCGGCGGACTGGAGCAGGCTGGGATCATGCAGACTGAAACGAGCTTGGAGCAGGCGGAACAGGTGGACTGGAACACACTAGAGCATTTGGACTGGAGCATCAGGCTGGAGCAGATGGACTGGAACAAGCAAGGGGGAAGCTGGATCGGCGGACTGGAACAAGCTGGGATCAGGCGGACTGGAACAAGCTGTGATCAGGCAGACTGGAACAAGTTCAGATCAGGCGGACTGGAACACGCTGGGGCAGTTGGACTGGAACAAGCAGGCTGGAGCAGATGAACTGGAACAATCAGGAGGGACGCTAGATTGGCGGACTGGAACAAGCTGGGACCGTTGGACTGGGGCAGCAAGCAGAGAGAAGCTGGTCGGGTGGACTGGGGAAAGCTGGAGCAGCTGGGCTGCTCTCAGAGCAACAGACCGTTGGACTGGGGCAGCATGCAGAGAGAAGCTGGCTCAGGTGGACTGGGGAAAGCTGGAGCAGCTGGGCTGCCCTCAAGCAACAGAGCAACCAGGGCGCCTGTGGAAGATTGCCTCCCTGAGTGTGCGCCACCCCAACAGTCCAATCATATAAATCAAATGAACCTACATAAGGGGTCAGACCAATAGCTTGGTAGCACTGTTGCAGTTTACCATGTGAGAGACCTGGATTTGATGCCCAGTTCAGATCTGCTCACCTGTTCAGCTGGGACTGGGGATGCTGTAGAAGTAGAGATCACATTTCTTGGGGGGGTGAAGGAATCATAGTCAAGTAATAGTGACTAGTTTTAAAAAAGGAACCGAGTTTTAGCATTTCAGTGATTAGGCTAAGGGGTCCTTTTACCAAATGGTGGTAAAAGGTAGACTGTGGTGATGTTAGTGCACAGGATTGCCACACACTGGGGCCACCTTTTACTACTGTGGGTACAAAGTCATTTTGATTAAACGAGCGAGTACTAATGAAACACATTGTGAATCCTTAAAGTCTCCTATTTGGGAGGCAGTGAGAGATCCAGTGCTAACCTAGCGGTAACCAGGCAGTGATTACTGACGCGCAAGCCCCTGGTGCTAGAAACATTTTAAACATTTCCTAGTACTGGAAACAGTGTGCCCAAGGCCCGAACTACTACTGAGCTCCTGAGCAAGCCTGGCAGAAGGGCCAATTTTCCACACGTAAACTTGATGGTAGCCCTACCACCGGGTAGTAAAAGGACCCCTAAATATGAGAGGGGGTATAAAATTGGTGAAGGGGAATCTCAAGATAAATTGTGAATGAAGTCTCCTAGTACCAGATCACCGCCCTGGCTCCAACTGAACTAGAAGCATGAAGGAGCCCAATGAAAGTATCAGACTCCACAGCCCCACTCTCCCCTCCAAACATAAATAAAGAAATAAATATATAGGAATGCACAATGCTTCAAAACACCAGATTAATCTTGCATGCAATAAAATAGCTGATTTTCTTTTCCCCTGGGAACACTGATATCTGTATTACTAATGGAGAGCAATTGGCCTGACATTTTAGGTAAATTGTCCATTTTTTTTATTTCTTAGAAATATTTTCTTCAGCACTTAATGCAAGCCTGCAGATAAAATACAATATTAATATGGTTGCCTCAAGCCAATTCTACTTCTGTTTGCATATTAAGTATAATTGCTGTGTTGTCTGATATTAGCTAAAAACAGATGTTACTGGATTTTGCTTAGGTTTGTCAATGCTAGAGACTATTTACCAAAAGCCAAGACATAGAGCAATTTATGACAAATAATTTTATGACAAATAATTTAGTGAGGGATACTTTTACTTACTAAAGCATACTAAAATATGGACTTTCCTGTGCACTAAGTTAATATTTTACGTAGCATTATATTAAGGAGGGTTTTTTTTCAGGTCCTCTGTTAATTTTTTTCATTAGTACACAGGACTTGCAAAAATAACTATCAGAGCAACGCTTACCATGCCCATCAAGAGGATGGGATCAAAGCAAAATAAGTGACTTAGGACTCCTTTTACAAAGCTGTGGTAAATGAGGTCCTGAAGTAGTGTCAGTGCATGGATTTGCCATGCACTGAGGCCCCCTTTTACCGCATGGGTAAAAGGCTTTACAAAAAAGAGGAAATGGCTGTGCGGTAAGTGAATCATTTGTTGTGCGACCGTTTCCCCAGGGACCCCTTACCGCCATGTATTTAGGAAGCAGTAAAGGCTCCTGCGCTAACCCAGTGGTAACCAGGCAGCACGTGAGTATTTTTTAAGCACCAGAAATGATGCATATTGGGGGTAGGCACTACCACTGGGCTCCTGTGGTAGCTTGGTGGTAGTGCCAGGTTGGCACACAGCAAAAGAGCGGTACGGGTACTATCATTCTGTAAAAGGGGCCCATAGAGAGGTAGCAAGCATCCAACCTAAACAAAGACACTGAGAACACAATCTGCATGTTCTGCACTGAGCACTAGGTATGACTCTAGCCACCTTGCTGGGTAGTCTAGATGTACCATGCTGGTCTTTTTCTGCCATTAGGTACTATGGAGTCCTTTTACCAACCTGCAGGAAAAGTGCCTTGCGCTAGCGGCGGGGTCGTTTTTCCCTGTGTACAATGGCAGTTTTTATCACAGCAGGTAAAAAGACCCTTGACACACATGGCCTTGTGATGGGGAGCCCTTACTGCCACCCACTGAGATGGTGATAAGGGCTCCTGCGCTAACCCGGTGGTAACTGGGCAGCGTGTGGCAATGCCCTTTTACTGCTGGGTTACCACTGTGCAAGCCATTTTCAGGGGATTTCTTTTTCCCCTGGAAATGGGGCTCGCTCGGGGTGGGACTACTGCCAGCTGCTGCGTTGGGCCGGCGGTAGTCCCAGAAGAGCGAGCAGTAAGCCCGCGTTGGGTTTACTGTTGCTCTGTAAAAGGGCCCCTATGTTACTGTATTACTATCAGGCTCATTTTCAAAAGAGATAGACATCCAGAAAGTGACATAAGTCAGCATGTGGACGTTTATCTCACAGAAGCGTCCAAATCAGGATTATTGAAATCTCTTTTTGGACGTCTTTCTCTGAAGTCCATCAGAAGGACGTCCAAATCTCAAAGGGGCGTGCCATGGGCGTGTCCAAGGTGGGACTTGGGCGTTCCTAAAACATGGATGTCTTTCAGCAATAATGGAACAAAACAAAGATGTCCAAGACTAAGATGTTTTGAGTTAGACTTGTTTTTGTAGCAAATAGCTGCAGTGGGATTCTCTGGTGCCATGAGAGGCTTTCTTTCCAACCAAAGTTTTTACCACACTCAGGACATTTAAATGGTTTCACTCCTGTGTGTATTCTCTGGTGCATTGTGTGGTTTATCTTCTGACCAAAACTTTTGCCAGACTCTATACATTCAAATGGTTTCTCTCCCATGTGGTCTTTCTGATGCACTTTGAGATTTACATTACAACCAAAGCTTTTACCACACTAACATGTGAATGGTTTCACTTTAGTGTGGATTTTCTTTTGGATTTTGTATGTTTTGCATTTGGATGCATTTGTTTGAAAACGGACCAAAAAATAAAACATCCAAATCACAAAACATGTTTCCAAACAGCATTTTCAAAAGGAAAAGAGAGACTTTTTTGTTGAAAATGACTTTTCCTGTTCTGATTTTGGACGTTTTACAAAAAAAGTCCAAATTCAGACTTAGATATCATATCTAAAAATGTCCCTTGTTGCTATTATTTGGGTTTCTGTTGGAAGCAGGATGCTGGACTAGATAGACCGTTGGTATGAACCAGGGGCGTATCTGAGGTTCGGCGGTAGGGGGGGCAGGGGCTAGAGTGAGGGGGCACATTATAGCCCCCCCGGGCCGCCGCCCCCCCCACCGCTGTCAACCCTCCCCCGCCTACCGCCGTAACCTACCCCCACCGAGGTCCGCTTCCTCCAGTCCGGTGCCTATAAAAGTATTACTTCAGCTGGCGGAGGACCCCCAACCCCCGCCAGCCCAGCCGAGGTCTTGTTTTAAGAAGTTCTTTCATCCTCGTGCTATTGAAAACTGCCTGCCTGCATCCCTTCCAGTTTCGGACTGAGTCTGACGTCGCAGCATGTTGTACGTGCAGGACGTCAACGTGCTGCAACGTCAGACTCAGTCCGAAACTGGAAGGGATGCAGGCAGGCAGTTTTCAATGGAAGAACTTCTTAAAACAAGACCTCAGCTGGGCTGGCGGGGGTTGGGGGTCCCCCGCCAGCTGAAGTAATATTTTTAAAGGCACCGGACCGGAGGAAGCGGACCTCGGCGGGGGTAGGTGACGGCGGTAGGCGGGGGAGGGTTGACGGCGGTAGGGGGGTCCAGGGTGAAATCTACGGGGGCCCAGGCCCCTGTGGCCCCACGCAGATACGCCCCTGGTATGAACCAGTATGACTATTCTTATGTTCTTATGTAATGTGCAACAGTAATTGTGACATTATCTCATTAAGAGCAATAAGAAACAATCCCATGGCAGAACTTTCTGTCAGCTTTTATTCTTCATTTGTTTCATTTCTACTGAATACATAAAAAGAAAAATGATAGAACTGAAGGCTCTCATTATTTTCCATGGAAGTAAAAACAAAAAAACAAAAACACATTTTAAAATACAGATTTTCTACGGCAGGGAATCTGTGCAAGAAGACGTAAGGGCCACCTGCAATTATTCTTAGACAAAGAATGTGGGAGTAAGAATAAAATCTAGATGTCCAGGTAAGGGAGAATTACTACTTGGGTGGTCAGCAGATTCCTGTTCTAGAAAGTATGAGCTGGTTCAATCTCCTATATGTTCTGGCTAATATTCAAAAGCAGTTAAGCAACTGGTGGAGGATGATGACTACATAACTACTTAGCTTTTCATTTATGGCTGAAATAACAGATAGCATTTGTCTATATAGTGATATAAATTCAGTGGGATTATGGGCAAGCTGGGGGTAGAGTTGGAAGTTATATTAGAACATAAGAATGGACATGCTGGGTATCAGGTTTGCGTAACCTTTATCTATATAAGTTAGATCAGGCTTGTCAAAGTTTAGTCCTTGAGGGCTGAAAACAGGCCAGGTTTTCAAGATATCCCTAATAAATAAGCATTACTTACATACTCCAAGTAACTACCAATCTTTGTTTAGTAATTATTCCACAAATCTTTATTCATTGCAATTCAATACAAATATCAAAATACCCAAACGTGTTTGTTTAAAACCATTACCTCTCACTTCTTATTCATACCAGACATTCTCAATCAAACCATATTCCTATCTACAATACATATAGTTTAAAATATTAATCACTCAATCCAAATCTTCCTCTGTTGTTACCAACATTTGTTCAGTCTAAACATTTGAGGATTATCATTCAGTTTGTTGATGTTAATTTTACTGCACACACTGCAAACCTATTTCCCCAAATTCCAAAGCTTAATCAAATAATACCAACTCTGCTCTGATCTGATACTTTGCCTTGTATAGGCTGCTGCAAAACTTTTGGTGTGGCAGTAACTTGCCTATAACCAAAAGTTCTCATACAGAGAGCGGAATCCTTTCAATGTGTAGTCTTTTTACGACTTTTTCAAAACTTAGTCATTTCTCCGTTGTGCAACCAATTGTAGCGCCATGTTCTTAGGCTTCCACTAGCGGTAAAACTTTCACAAGCTTTTCTTCTATGATGGAATTAAATCCTCTCCAATGTTTAATCTCTGATTTCCTCAGCAAGCTTGTCAAAGCCCAATACAATCATGTTACGCACCATGCGTCTTCAGAGGCGAAACAAATAATGACGGGAATGGAATTAAACAACTCTACCCCCAACTCTCATTTCTCTTAAAACTATTTCTTAAACATGTCACATGCCTCCAGTGCATTTTTTCTAGCAAAAAGGTGCCGGTACTGAAATGCCAGTCCACCTTTCTGGGATGGGGTGATCACTGAGGGACCCATTCCACATTAGCCAAGCCCCTTGCAACCAATCACAGAATCTATGACAAGGCAGACTTGGTGTATAGAGCCTGAGCTCTTTCATTAAAACTTGGGGATCTTGTGTCAATTATAGCAGACAATGGAAAAGGTGGCGGTACTCAGTACCCCCAAGTACTCCCTCAAAAAAAGCTGATACCTCATAAACAACTATCGTTATTTCAACATATTGCTTCAGTTCTGCCAGGTTAGAATAATCGCCGGCCCTTCATACAATGACGTCAACCCCAATGAGGGACGCCACGCATGCGTAACACAGACTTCTCTCTAGAACCTCTGGAGAAGCTTTACCATTTTATTAACCCACCCATTCCACTGCTCTGTTCAGACCTGTGGGGGTCACTGTTTTCCACTGGAATATTAAATGTTGTTCAACCCATAGCATGGTCTGCAGCAGGTTGCCATCCTTGCTCGTTTCAACCTGAACCAAAACTAAAAATTTTGCATCTTCCATCTTATGACCTGCTGCAATCCAATGTTCCACAAGTGGGGTATCACTTTTTTCCAATTGTATATTTCTCAAATGTTGAACTATTCTATGCTTAACCTTTTCACAGTTTGCCCTATGTATAATAACCCACATGGGCATACTATAGCATATAAGAAAAAATCTGAATTGCAGTCGTTATAAGATTTCAAAACAAACTTTTTAGTTTTATTTTGGTTAGGTATCACTATCCACTGAGTTACCAGGGCATGAGAGCAGTACCTGCACCCACTACATCTGAAATGTCCAGTTGTAGAAATAGTATGTGTCAACGTGTTACTCTTCAATTTCTCTCCCAAATTCAAACCCCTACAATATGTAAAACAGGGAGAAAACTGAAACATTTTATGGACATCCAATAGCGGCCAATGTTTCTAAATGATCTGGTTGACCTTATCTATACTGGGGCATCAACAAACTGAATGATAATCCTCAAATGTTTAGACTGAACAAATGTTGGTAATAACAGAGGAAGATTTGGATTGAGTAATTAATATTTTAAATTATATGTTTTTGTAGATGGGAATATGGTTTGATTGAGAATGTCTGGTATGAATGAGGAGTGAGAGAATGAGGGATGAGAGATAATGGTTTTAAACAAACACATTTGGGTATTTTGATATTTGTATTGAATTGCAATGAATAAAGATTTGTGGAATAATTACTAAACAAAGATTGGTAGTTACTTGGAGTATACAGTATAAGTATTGATGTTTGTAACTAGATAGAATATTGATTCTCAAGCTATACAGTGGTGGAAATAAGTATTTGATCCCTTGCTGATTTTGTAAGTTTGCCCACTGACAAAGACATGAGCAGCCCATAATTGAAGGGTAGGTTATTGGTAACAGTGAGAGATAGCACATCACAAATTAAATCCGGAAAATCACATTGTGGAAAGTATATGAATTTATTTGCATTCTGCAGAGGGAAATAAGTATTTAATCCCTCTGGCAAACAAGACCTAATACTTGGTGGCAAAACCCTTGTTGGCAAGCACAGCGGTCAGACGTCTTCTGTAGTTGATGATGAGGTTTGCACACATGTCAGGAGGAATTTTGGTCCACTCCTCTTTGCAGATCATCTCTAAATCATTAAGAGTTCTGGGCTGTCGCTTGGCAACTCGCAGCTTCAGCTCCCTCCATAAGTTTTCAATGGGATTAAGGTCTGGTGACTGGCTAGGCCACTCCATGACCCTAATGTGCTTCTTCCTGAGCCACTCCTTTGTTGCCTTGGCTGTATGTTTTGGGTCATTGTCGTGCTGGAAGACCCAGCCACGACCCATTTTTAAGGCCCTGGCGGAGGGAAGGAGGTTGTCACTCAGAATTGTACGGTACATGGCCCCATCCATGCTCCCATTGATGCGGTGAAGTAGTCCTGTGCCCTTAGCAGAGAAACACCCCCAAAACATAACATTTCCACCTCCATGCTTGACAGTGGGGACGGTGTTCTTTGGGTCATAGGCAGCATTTCTCTTCCTCCAAACACGGCGAGTTGAGTTCATGCCAAAGAGCTCAATTTTTGTCTCATCTGACCACAGCACCTTCTCCCAATCACTCTCAGCATCATCCAGGTGTTCACTGGCAAACTTCAGACGGGCCGTCACATGTGCCTTCCGGAGCAGGGGGACCTTGCGGGCACTGCAGGATTGCAATCCGTTATGTCGTAATGTGTTACCAATGGTTTTCGTGGTGACAGTGGTCCCAGCTGCCTTGAGATCATTGACAAGTTCCCCCCTTGTAGTTGTAGGCTGATTTCTAACCTTCCTCATGATCAAGGATACCCCACGAGGTGAGATTTTGCGTGGAGCCCCAGATCTTTGTCGATTGACAGTCATTTTGTACTTCTTCCATTTTCTTACTATGGCACCAACAGTTGTCTCCTTCTCGCCCAGCGTCTTACTGATGGTTTTGTAGCCCATTCCAGCCTTGTGCAGGTGTATGATCTTGTCCCTGACATCCTTAGACAGCTCCTTGCTCTTGGCCATTTTGTAGAGGTTAGAGTCTGACTGATTCACTGAGTCTGTGGACAGGTGTCTTTCATACAGGTGACCATTGCCGACAGCTGTCTGTCATGCAGGTAACGAGTTGATTTGGAGCATCTACCTGGTATGTAGGGGCCAGATCTCTTACTGGTTGGTGGGGGATCAAATACTTATTTCCCTCTGCAGAATGCAAATAAATTCATATACTTTCCACAATGTGATTTTCCGGATTTAATTTGTGATGTGCTATCTCTCACTGTTACCAATAACCTACCCTTCAATTATGGGCTGCTCATGTCTTTGTCAGTGGGCAAACTTACAAAATCAGCAAGGGATCAAATACTTATTTCCACCACTGTATGTGATTAATAAATATACATGAGAAAGATTTGTGTGCCTACCACATCCACATGCAGACCTCTCTCTCATGAATATTCATTATGGGGGGTCTTTTACTAAAGATTAACTTGAGTTATCTGCAGGAGGGCCCATAGGAATAAAATGGGACCTGCTGCAGAGAATTCGAGCTAACCTTTAGTAAAAAAAAAACCCCTATAAAATTAGTAACTGTTACTTGCTACTGAATATATCACAATCTCTTTAATAAAAGCTCCAATATACATAAAATTACCTTCCCACAATTTTAATCATGCACCCCTCTCATACATACCAAAAAGACAAAAATTATATAAACATATAAAATCCCTCTATCTCCAGAGTTTAACAACCAGCTGATATGATAAATAACACATATATTTATAAAGCCCTATGTTAAAGTTTAAAATCTTCAATCATGTCAAATAAGAAATAATATCAATAATACAAGGCTCCTCCTTTATACACCACCAAAGATATCAAATCAGAATGGTCATACAGTGTAGCTTTGTAGACTCTAGCAGATGAGAGCATATATTACTTGTTACTACTAATATGTCCATTGGCAAACCAAGTCGCCTCCAAAATATACTGATATATTCACAACACTCTTGTATAACTGCACCAGCTCCCATTTTCTTGTTTAGCAGTCTCTCCCGTCTTCATGAAACCTGACACTGTCACTGCATTTCACTAAGCATTGTCAGGGATTCAACTACATTGTGAAAATCATATACACATTCTCCTAATACCCTAACCTTTATCTTAAAAAATACTTTAACACACCTGAGAACAATTTCTCTTCTCTTACAACCTGCATATTCAGAGCGAGCCTCCATCGGTGCTGGGAGAAAATGATGTATGACTCCTCCAAATGCCCGTGCATGCACATTGTCTTATTACTCTTCTATAACCCTGATAGACATTGTCACATGATAACTCCCAGCCACTCAACTTCTTTATTTAACCCTACTAGGGCCACCATTTTCCATTCATATATTAATCTTTGTTCTTTATTAAACATATTCTGTAAAATGTCTCCGCCTATATTTGCATTATATTGAACCAAAACCACAAGCCTCAAATCACTTAACAAATGTTTAGCCTCCACCCAATGATCGACCAATGGTGCTTCCATTTTTTGTAATCTTATATTGCTCAAATGCTCAACCAAATGGTATTTGATCTTCTTTATGGTCTGACCAATGTACCAAAGGTTGCAAAGACACATGGCATAAATAACAAATGACTCACAATTTGTTTTAGATCTCAGATAAAAAATCATTTTTGTTTGGTTTGGTATTTGAATGCTGGTTGTCACTATAGCATTCTGACAATATATAAATCCTTCACATTTAGAATGATAACCCACCCTTTATTATAATATTGCTCCCAAATTTGGACCCCTAGTGTATGCAAACCTTGGCATAGCTTGAAACCTTTTATGGAGCCCCAACATTAGTCTATTGGCCTTCCAGAAATTATCCCTAAGATTAGGCTTGGTCTTGATATGTTGGAATCATGGGCTTCTGAATTTAAATGCAAGTTAAATCAAGATAAGACTACATTTCTTGTGGTAACCAACCACTTCAACCATACTGTATATAACAATTTACCTTTGACAATGTGTCCTATCCACAAGACACTATGCTTAGGGCACTGGGTGTATTAATTGGCAGTTAACTCACGATTGAGCCTTAGGTTTACTTAGTAGTGAAAAAATCATTTAGGTCGCTTTGGAAGCTGAGGATGAACAGATCATATTTCTTGCCTGACACATTTAGACTGCAGTTCAATCCTTGGTTTTAACATAGTTCGATTACTGCAATTCCATCTATGCTGGATGTAAGGAGGGTGTCCTAAAATGACTACAAGTGGCTTAAAGTACAACAGCTAGGTTGTCCTCAAGGTTTCATGTTTGATATAGCCACTCCATTATTATGCAAGCAGCACTGGCTGCCCATTAAAGCCAGGATTATTTTTAAATTATGTTTTTGTCTTTCAAATGTGATATGGCCTGACACTGGATTAAATGCATCCCCTAATAATTGTACCCCTACACAATATAACATCTGGTTCTAGGGACTACCTTAGCCTTCATCTTCCAGATTACCAGTGTGCTATAAGTCAGTTCACTCCGCAGACTTAAAATACGAAGGTGCTAAGTGATGGAACACATTGCCAATGGCAATCAAGGGTCAGCCTGATTACTTGGTATTTCTCGAGTAGAGAGGTGTAGTAGCCGTGTTAGTCCACTTTTAAAGGTAATCAATAGAAATAAAACAAAATAAAACATGGAAAAGAAAATAAGATGATACCTTTTTTATTGGACATATCTTAATGCATTTCTTGATTAGCTTTTGAAGGTTGCCCTTCTTCATCAGATCGGAAATAAGCAAATGTTGGTAGATGACAGTATATATAGGTGAAACATCAAAGCATTCCAGTGACAGTCTAACAGGATGGGGGTGTATAGGTGAGAGACAGGAAGAGGGACAGGTGAGATATGCATGGAGACAGGAGGGTGACAAATGACAGTTTCTCATTTTATCCTATTATTTGCTGTAGATCCAAAGATATTGTATCACGAGAGAACAGCACTAACTGGGGTGTTAATAACTCAGGGTGGCGGTAAGGGCTCCCTGTCGCATGGCCATGCACTAAGAGTTCTCTTACTGTATGGCCATATGTGTTGAGGGTTTTTTTATCCACTGTGATAAGAAGGGCCCTGGTGTATGAGAAAAACAGCTCCTGCTACCAGTGCAGGGCCCTTTTTTCCGCATCTTGGTAAAACGGCCCCTGAATGTCGGCATAAAGATATTAATGCATATGATTTGGACTCCTTTCAATTTAATACCCAATCATCTTTTATTAAATATCTAGGTAAATTCCTTTGCTGTTCTCTTCAGGAAACCATTAATAAGAATTCAGAAATGCTGTTAAAATCCCTTAACTCCTTATCTAAATGGTCAACTCTGCATTTAAGTTGGTGGGGTAGACTTGAGTCTATAAAAATTACCCTAACACCAAGAATCAACTACTTACTAAGTATGCTCCCAATACCTTTACCATATTCTTTTTTGAAGTCCATTGATGGAATACCATTGTGCTTCCTTTGGAACTCTAACCCCCCCCCCCCCCATGTATTTCTTTCAAGATTCTAAAATTACCTAAAAATAACAGAGTAAATATTCCCAATTTTGTTGTATATCATTACTCTTTCATACTTTCCAAAGGCTTCTGCTGGTATACTTTTAATGAAACATCCCATCCATCTCCTTGGTTTAATTTGGAATTTGTGTTGAATAAAACATATCCCCCACCTATGTTGGACAATTCTTCCCACTTACTACTACATAAGCAAAATTTAGTTAAACCTAACAACTCTGTCTCTTTCATAAGTTGTCAAATGTATTGCCTAAATTTGCTAATGCCCTGGAAGATGTGGTTCTATGAAATAATAAACATATTTTATGGGGTCTTTTACTAAAGATTAGCTCAAGTTATCTGTAGTGGGGCCCATAGAAAAATGGGCCCTGGTCCAAATAACTTCAGCTAATCTGTAGTAAAAGACCCCCTTGGTGAATAAAATAATTATTAATTGGCATATTTGGCAGGGTTGTAATATATGGTTTCTCAGTCAATTGATAACTAATGGTTCTCTTAAAAGTGTTGCACAACTGCAAAATGATTATGCATTGCCAAGTTCCCAGTTTCTCCATTTACTTCAGTTACAACATGCCATTAAATCCATTTAGAACTACATGGGGGTGAAGGGGTCTGGGGGAATAGGGACTAGGGAAAATAGGGGGGGAAGGGAGGGGCTTTGGGGGAGGTTAGAAATGGGAGGGGAGGATAGGAGACTCAACAGGAAGGAAAAAATCTGGAATGGACAGGATAAGACTCAGGGGACTGGAAGATCACAGAGGATAATCAGAGGAGGGGGTAAGCTGGGATACTCCTTCCTTCTAGAGACTGCACACCCATCTGTACACCAGTTAATGGAATTACATAAATAGAGATATGATTGAGATATTGTCCTGGAATGTGGGGGGCATAACATCACCAGTCAAGAGATCTAAGATTTTGCAAGCATTGAATAGACGAAGGGCACATATAGCACTGCTTCAGGAAACGCATTTGAATGCAATTGAGCACAAAAAACTGGGCCGATGGTGGGTAGGTGATCTAGTGGACAGCCCCACAACTAATAAAAAAGTGGGAGTGGTAATTTTATTTCGGAAAGGGCTCCAATATGTCCTGCACTGTAGGGTCACTGATTCTCAAGGGAGATATGTTATTCAGCACATAACACTAAACAACAGGCCACTGTTATTGGTTAATATATATGCCCCAAACCAATATGACAAAAAATTTTTTCTGAATATTATCAGGCAGATACAGAGTTTCGAGCAGATGCCAGTGATAATGGGAGGAGATTTTAATCAGGTATTTGACCCATTGGTAGACAGTACTGGCCTCTCCCGGATTAAACCGGTGAACTACTCTAGGGGAGTGCCCTGGATGTGTTCAGAGTTAGAGCTGCTGGATTCTTGGCGCCTGCTGCATCCAGGGGAGCGTGATTACACCCACTTATCTAGGGCCCATGGTACACAATCACGTATAGACTATTTGTTAATATCACAATACATTACGACTCACCTGGAGGCAGCGGAGATAGGCCCATCACAAATATCTGATCATGCAATGATATGGGTAACATTGAATTGGAATAATGAAACCCTGAGACCTTTTTCTTGGAGATTCCCTAGAGCTTTATGTTATGATTCCCAATTCCATGCATTTATGAAAGAAAGATGGAGAGATTATGGGGAACTCAATAGAGAAAGCTTTCAATCAAATCCAGTACTTTTTTGGGAAGCCGCGAAGGCGGTGCTGCGGGGCCATATAATATCTTACTCCGCTCATAAAAAGAAAATGAGGGAAGCTGAGATGAGGAGATTGGAGGAGAGGGTGCGAAACCTCCGACAGCTATATGGTCAAACACAATCTAATACCCACAAGAAATTACTGATAATGTCACAGATGGAACTCAACCAGCTGATCCATGCCCGCACACAAAAATCCTTGACATATTATAAATTCCAGATGTACAAACATGCCAACAAACAGGGGAAGCTTTTAGCGAGATTAGTCAACCAGACAGGGGGAAGGAGATGGGTGACACAGATCAAAGACGAACAAGGAATTAGACGCCACACTAATGAAGATATTAATAGAGTATTCGAAGCCTTTTATACTCGCTTATACTCGCCGCCGGAGGAGGAGGGCATAGAAGCAACATCCTACTTAGAGGGACAGACCCTTCCCCGACTTGAGAGAAACCAGCAGGAAGTCTTAAACGAGGCTATTACTGCTGAAGAGGTTCAGTGGTGTATACGGGATAGTCCGATGTATAAATCGCCGGGAATAGATGGGTTCACCTCCGAATGGTACAAAATCTTAGTTGAGGATATTGGGGAGTGTTTAACGAAAGTCTTTAATACATATGTGGCGCAAGGGGAACTCCCAGACGCACTGAAGACAGCACAAATAATTGTTTTACTGAAACCGGGGAGCGATCCAACGTTGGCAGAATCTTATCGCCCAATTTCCCTGATATCTTATGAGGCTAAATTATTTGCTAAAGTTCTGTCAAGCAGGTTGGCTAAGTTTCTACCTCAATTGGTACTAGACCCACAGGTAGGATTTGTGAGGGACCGATCGGTTGCGAAAAATCTGAGGAAGATTTTGCTGGCACTGGAACAGATAAAACTTGGTAAGATTCCCTCAGTGCTGATCAGCTTTGATGCTCATAAAGCCTTCGATCGGGTGCGATGGGACTTTATGTTTGCGGTGCTGGAGGCATATGGAATTGTCGGGTTTTTTGGGGAAGCCATAAAGACACTGTATCATGGCCCACTGGCAGAGGTGCTGGTGAACAGAGTGGCATCCCGAACGTTTGCAATAGCCCGGGGCACTAGACAGGGCTGTCCATTGTCCCTTCTCCTATTTGAGCTGGTGATAGACCCCCTAATTCGAGATATTATGAGCTCCGGAGAGGTACAGGGGATACACGTGGGGCCTGAACACTTCAAAATATCCACTTTTGCAGATGATTTGCTGGTTATCCTTAGACAGCTGAGCGTGTCTCTCCCAGTGGTTCTGGAGCTCATTAGAGAATTCGGCGACTTCTCGGGGTTTGGGCTTAATCTGGATAAACCTGAGATCCAACCGCTATATATGGCAGAGGACGACTGGTCTCAATTAGCTTGCCCACTCAGGTGCACAGATAACTCGTTCACCTATTTGGGAATACAATTACCAGGGGATCCCTCAAATTTGTATCAGAAGAACCTGGCTGTCCTGTTTGAATACACAAAACGCCTATTAGAGAGATGGTCTAACTTACCGCTCTCTCTTTTGGGACGAATCACCTTATTTAACATGATACTCTTCCCGAAATGGCTCTATTGCTTTCAGATATTGCCAATATACTTTTTGAAAAGAGACTGGAGAAAACTGATGGGTATGCTTTCAAAGTTTTTTTGGAATAAGAAAAGGCCCCAAATAACCTGGCAAAACCTGTTGGATACTTGGGAAAGAGGAGGAATGGGAGTACTAGACTTAATGCGATATAATAGAGCCTGCTTAATGAGGCACATGGGGGATTGGCTAATGGGAACAGCTTATCATACGCCAAGAGCCGAGGAAGAAAAATGGGTTAGTCCGTTACACCTGCAATACGTGTTGCAAGCCAAACAATCCTCTCCCGAAAACTATCAGGAATAGTTTATTGATTAGACCACTTAGGCTGTTGTGGAGAGACTTAGGCCGCACATGGGCTTTTATGTGCATCAAAATGGGCTACTGCCTATAAGGGGGAATGGAGATTTTCTTCCAGGTATGGACAACTTACAATTTAAAATTTGGGGGCAAAAAGGGATTCATAATTTACAAGATATGGTAGACTCAACTGGTAAGATTAAACGGTTGAACTCATTGGGACTAGGAGAGATAACATGGATGGACACCTTTGCGTACCAACAGCTTTCCCACTATATAGTAGGGATCCCTAAACAATCGCTTGCTATGGATATACCCAATAAAATAGACAAATTTTACGAGATACCAACAGGCGAAGCCATATCAATATCAATACTACACAAACGGCTTCTGCAGCAAGAAAAGCATAAGCACATAGAGCATCTTATAACAAAATGGTTGGCGGACACTAAAAGAGTGATAACACTGCAAATGCTTTTGAGCAATATGAGACAGATCCCCAGAAAAATACATAGTGCAGAACTAAGAGAATGCCAAGGAAGGGTGATTTTTTGAGCCTATACATCTAAATCAAGGCTTTATAGAATGGGAGGAGTGGATTCCCCTATGTGTGAAAAGTGTACTAGGGCCCCCTGTACTTTTTACCATGCCCTGTGGGAATGCCAGAGAATCTAGCGGTTCTGGACTAGGATATTTAGATTTTGGGGATGTTACTGTACATAAACACATCTCACCACGCTCCGAACAGGTTCTCCTGGGGGACGATGCTGTGTTGGGGACTGGGGCTGGCCATTATAATCTATTGATTTATAAAGCATGTTTAATAGGCAAAAAATGCATACTGGGTCAATTGGGTTAAGCCAGAACCACCCACTTATTGGCAATGACGTAATAGATTCCATGCCTTGTTGCTGATGGAATTGCGAGATGTTTCCTTGAGACTCAAAAGGCAAAAAGAATTGTATCTTACCTGGAAGAACTATATACAGTACATATTCTTGCACCTAGAGCCTGCAGTTTTATTCTTAATCGACTGGGAGACCCCCACATTCCTGCATGACATAATCAGTAACACCAGATGGTGATATAGGTCCCCTGAGAGTATGGGAAACTTCCTGTTGGGGAGGGAAAGTGAGGGGGGATGGGAAATAGGGGATTTTCAAGAAGAAGCAATTGGAAAAAACATAAGGTGGGGGGAGGAGGAGACCTCTACTCCATCATTGATAATAAATAGACAGCACACTAATGACATAGGCTGGGATTGGCACTACTGATGGATGTTAATTTTAGGATGATGATTTGTTACTGAGGACACATTATTTTACCTGTCAATAGTTGCTTAGGGGAGTTATTAAGAGTCTTGGATAGCTATAACTGGCTTTGTTTTCAAAAACACGTTGATATAACACTTTATAGTAGAGATGGGAGGGAGGAGGGTAAGGGTATAGATACATAGAAGAACTTGTTTGACTGTTTGAACTAGCTCTGAATGGAGACTATTGTATTAATAATACTAAAATGTTGAATTTTTATGCTTGTATGGTTCTTTTCAATTATCAATAAAAAGATTTGAATAATAAATCCATTAATTGGAACTTTGTTAATATCACATATACAAGGTACATTGACATTTTCATCAAAGGACCCTGATCTGTCTCACACTAGGCCACCACATTTATGAAGTGTTTCAATCCTGCTTTACTAATCCATGTTGAGGCACTCAACAATGCTGAGGAAAAGATACTGGAGAATCTATGTTTGACTCAGTGGGACACAGTCTGGCAAAATGGCCCTACAGCCTCATTGTCTTCAGCGTATAACTATCTTTGTACTTCATGTATCACAGGGCTCTATGAACCTCAAAGAAATGCAAACTGATTGGTTCTTGTTCCTCATATCTTTGTTGGTCATGACAATCTTCTACTGGATCATTGCTACATCTTATTTATTTATTTATTTATTGGGATTTATTAACCACCTTTATGAAGAGATTCACCCAAGGTGGTGTACAGCAAGTACAGTTTAACATAAAGCTTCCAATTTTGTTAACAGCATAACAACAGTAAAATAACCAAGAATAAACTAAGCATAATAAATGAGGTAAACTTGAAAACAGTATATTGAAACCTAATAAGTTTCAATCACCTTTACTATTTAAATATCTTTTATGGAAATCCATATCATTACCTTTTATTTTATCAGTTGATGACAAATCTTTATTTGATTGTTTGGCTCTTAAATTAATAATCTCTCATTGGAAAGATAATTCATCTACTAATATTTATATGTGGTGGAACTGAGTCTTATTATTCAAAAAGTATGAACATTTTTCACTCTTCAGGCATCCCATCTAGATTACGCAAATGGAAAAACGCTAGATGAATATCTTTCTGTCTCAATGTATCTGTGCTAAATGTTTCTTTGTTTTGAACTGTTCAACTATCCTTATTATTGGTATTTAATATTTGTTAATACTGTATTTGCATTCTTACATCAATAAAAATGAAATTAAAACAAAAGATGTCCAGCAAAACATTATGTACTGGCTG
The DNA here is from genome assembly GCF_901765095.1 of Microcaecilia unicolor. Classification (NCBI taxonomy): domain Eukaryota; kingdom Metazoa; phylum Chordata; class Amphibia; order Gymnophiona; family Siphonopidae; genus Microcaecilia; species Microcaecilia unicolor. The sequence goes on along the minus strand of NC_044031.1, from coordinate 441,685,504 downwards.
ATGCCAAAATCTGAGCACAAATGATTTGTGCAGTTAACTGCAAAGCTAACTTATAAATAGCTTTGAATATCAACTTTGTGTTATTCAGTTGTTATATACTTACCCCTTAATTCTATATATGGCACCTTAAGTTGAACAGACTAATTTGGCCAAACAGCCAAACACAACTTATTTAAATCTTCTATTTATAATTTTCATTTTACAAGGGTCACTTGCAAACAGTAATACAGAGATGACTGCACATTAATACAAGATAAGAAGAAAACAATCCCAACTAGATATATGGATTATATACAATTGTTCTCTTTCTTAGACCACAAAGTGAAGAAAAATAGGGAGAGTGAGATAAGACAAGGAGATCAATTAAACAGTAAACAGAAAAAAGAAAACATGGGATTAACCTGATTATCTATCCCCAGATATTACTCATCTAATTCATTATTCCACATTGATCATCTGGTTGGCTTCTTCAAGACCAAATACGGTGTATAGTCAATTCATTTCATTGAGAACATACTTATTGTCCAGATTTTAGTTAGAAATAATACATCTGATTGCATTCTCTCTCTTTTAAAAACCAGAAATTATTTAACAATACATATACTTAAGTCTCTAATTCAAATCCCACTGATTAAAGCAATCCCAGTTTTCACAGGCTTCACTCCTTTCGAAGTAATAATTATAAGTACATAAGTACATAAGTAGTGCCATACTGGGAAAGACCAAAGGTCCATCTAGCCCAGCATCCTGTCACCGACAGTGGCCAATCCAGGTCAAGGGCACCTGGCACGCTCCCCAAACGTAAAAACATTCCAGACAAGTTATACCTAAAAATGAGGAATTTTTCCAGTCCATTTAATAGCGGTCTATGGACTTGTCCTTTAGGAATCTATCTAACCCCTTTTTAAACTCCGTCAAGCTAACCGCCCGTACCACGTTCTCCGGCAATGAATTCCAGAGTCTAATTACACGTTGGGTGAAGAAAAATTTTCTCCGATTCGTTTTAAATTTACCACACTGTAGCTTCAACTCATGCCCTCTAGTCCTAGTATTTTTGGATAGCGTGAACAGTCGCTTCACATCCACCCGATCCATTCCACTCATTATTTTATACACTTTATATAAGGAAATATTTCTGAGGAAAACTTTAGGAGTCATACCTGGAACTCTGGGAAAAGCAATAATCTCGACATTAATCATCCACAATAACATCCACCTTATCATTCAAAGTTTCTGGTCCATTATCATTTTCAGGATCAGCCAAACACAACTTAATTGATTAACAAGCCAATCAGTGCAGATAATTGAATGTTAACAAGAAATTAGTGGCAATAATTGTCTTTAATTGGAAGTTACGTGCACAACGTTCTAGGCGTATTCTACAATGTGGTGCACATAAATTCTAATGTGCACCGTTGAAAAGGGGGCATAGCTATGGACATAGAATGGGCGCAGGTATTTAGGCCTGGTTTTAGGTGGCCTAAGTGGGTGCACCAAACTGTGCTTAACTTTAGGTTTAGTTTATAAAATCACGCTACCTGCATGGTTTTAAGGCGTCAATTTTTAAGGCATTATATATGGAATTTCCCTCTTAGTGAAGACTCATATCTTTATGGGTGAATCATGGCTGAATCGTGAATTGTGTTTATATTCTCATGAACTCCTTTTCACAAGCAGTCAGCCAGAAAACCGGTCTCTGCAGGTGAGAGATGATATTTTTTGTGCTGGTTTCCAGATAAACAGTTTTTTCAAAAAATGTCACACATTATTGCTGAAGCAGAGCTTGTCTTCTCTATTAATCTGCTCAGAAGGTTACAGAAGTTAAAAGCTGTGTCTGCAGCTAGATTAAAACAAATAAGGTTTTCAACTTTTGTAGGATTTTCAGATTAATAATGAGGAACAGTTTTGCTTTAGCACTAATGTTCATCTTCTCTCTGTGACATTTTGAAGCACCTCTAAGCTTGGCTAGCAGAAAAGCAAAATATGTCTGTATTCATTCAGGGTGAGCCAGTCATAGAAGGTTGAAATTAGATGAATTTTTGACAGGGTGTCAATGAGTTTCTCCACGTCTACTTCACTCTGTTAAGATGGGAACTTTTGTATTATCATTCTCTTTCAGTATTCCAGTGCTTATTCTGTTCATATGCATCATTATTAGAGAAAGTCTTGCAGTGTTTCACCTTCATACCACTTGGTACTGTAAAACAAATGAGGCATGATTATCTGTAACCTTTAATATGATCTGGAAGGGGACAGGCTTTGTTTTCAGGTTCAAATGATATGTGGTGCTGTAATTCACGGGTTGTCCTGGGAATGCATTATGCATCCTAAACAGAGTCAGAGATTGTTCATATGACTCCCTAAAGTCAGTCTCTTCAGTAAAATCTTATGATGTGCCAAGTGTGAACCTGGGGCTTATATTGCAATTCATGGCAGGTGGAAAACAGATGCAGTAATATGATTTACTAACTAGAGTAATAGCATATTATATTAAGGTGACCTCTTGTTATTATGATTTGATAATTAGAAACTCAAAGTATAGTCATTTGCACTAAACTTTTGTGGCATTGAGTGCACTGTGCTCACAGTAATTGAATTCCTCTAAGAGCAAACTGTTATGCATTCATTAGATGACATAGCAATTTGCTTGTAAAATAATGTGAGTCTCTTTAGCTTGGTTTTAAGTCAATCAGTCACTATCCAAATTTATTGAATGACGAGGAAAATATAAAACTTTGGTTTTGGCTCAGTTGTTTAGCCTTGAATGTGGGGAAATGTCTTACTGGATGAATACACATTGTCTTGCATTTAAGGTAAATGGACGATGGCCTTTCATTTTATTATTATATATGATTTTTCTTTCCTGGTTTGCACTTTATATTTAGTCTCAGTTGAGCTGGCCACCAGATTCCTAGGTGAACTGCCCTAAATCTTCTTGGAGTCTGATCTGTTCCCCAGAACTGATGTCAGTATGATATGGGGAAAAGTAAGAACTGTGAGTCATATATTCTGTTTCTGACAGGCTTGATTTGAGCTGGGTATCTTTGTCTACTAGCTTCTTCATCTTTGATATAACTTAAAATTCCACCATAAAGAAAATTATTTGGAGGTACAAAGTGAGCCTAATATGTTGAAAAGAATTTCTAACCACTTATCATTAATCATAATAATAATAATAATAATAATAATAATAATAATAATAATTTGTGTTGTCTGTTCCTAATGATACATTCTGCTTCAAACAGTACTGGAACTTACCCAAACCACTGAAACTTTCTTCCCATTCTGTGTCTTCAGAAAAGAAATCTTGATGTATTGGGCCTGTGATGATCATTTCAAAGTTTTTCCAACCACTAATTAAATAGATGGGTCTCAAGGTGGTTAACTTGATAAAAAATTTGATTGACAGATGACAGAAAGTATGATAAATGACATTCGTAATGAAGAAAGAAATGTGAGTAGTAGAGTGCCTCACTGATTGATTCTGCAACTGATTCCAATTCTGCTCATCATCTTTGTAAGCAATATCTCTGAAGGATTAGAATGGATTTTGTTTGGATGAAACAAAGATCTGCAACTGAATGGACACCCCAAAAGGAATATGAAGAATGAGAACTGATCTATAAAACTATTGATTTGATCATGTGCTTGTCAGTTAAGCTTTAATGAAAGACATCCAGAATGTGAACACCTAAGTTATAGGAAAATGTTTTGATTTAATAGTACAGATACCCTATATTTACTCCTGGATTCTATATAGCGTGCCTAGCATTCCGTATCAAAATCCAGGCATATTCCATAACTATACATGCAACTTAACTGACTTAACAAGCCAATCAGTATTGTTAACAGCACTTAAACAATAATAAGCACTAATTGGCTATAATTTGAATTTATGCACATAACTCCCTAAGCATATTCTGTAATGCAGTGTTCCTATATTTTAATTTGTGCAGGCAAAAAAGGGTATGGGTGGGGAAATGGGCATTTTGTGAGCATTCCAAATTTTGCATGCATTCTTATAGAATATAGCCCTCTGCACCTAAATCTACATGCTGGGATTTATGCCATATTTTTGTTGGTGTAAATGGATGTGTGTAGTTTTAGGTGCTAGGATATCAACTAAGCATATTCTGTATATCAAACAAATCTAGATACTGCTTATAGAACACACTTAAGCGGAAATATCTTCTGCACTGATTTTTTAAGTGTCGTATATAGAATCTGGCCCTTTATGTTTCACAGCATTTGATTCTAGATAAGAACAAATTCACAGTTTCTTGAATAGTCTTTGAAAATGTGTATTTGGAAAATAAAGAAACATTGGAGTCCTTTGACTAAAGTGTGGTAAAATCTGAGCTTAATGCATTCTAATTCAGGATTGAGAAAATGTATCATTTAATGCATGGAAATAGAAAAATTACCACCAAGTGCTTTCTTAATTCACAGCAAAAAGCAAACAAAAAATATATATCTTAACGAGAGCTAGCCAAGATGAACGCTGACACGATCACCTTTCAAGCTCCCAGTTCTGCATCAGAGAGAATACTCTCAAAAAAACGTATCAAATATAAAGGCCAATTCATTTCAACCCTATAAACGTGATTATGTTGGTGTTTATGTTGGATGGCTCTCAAGTTAAGTAACAGAGATATTTTTTTGCTGTGAATTAAGAACATTTTTCCGTATGGTCACTGGGACTGATGATTGTACCATGGGAGATTTTTAAGACAGTTTGTCTTATTGCTACCCATTCTGGTGGCCCCTTTGCTATACTTTTGAAGTTGTAATTGTCTGTGGACATATTAGTATAAATAATTTGTGGGTATATTAGGACATATAATTTTCAAAGGGAACATATGTTCAGGCATCTCCTTTGAAAGTTGCTATGAGTACAAAGTGGCCATAGATTTTTGCACTTGCTTGAGTAAAATTATTATGGAAAACAACACTCATGCTATTTCACAACTCTGCCAAATTCTTTCCCCCATAAATACCTCACTTCAATCCATCAAAAAGTACATAAAACCCCATATAGATTAATGTTCTAACAGTTAAATAGTTGTTTACCCTGGGAAATAACCTTGAAATTGCCTTCTGAAGTTTTACCTAGAAATCTAAAGCTATAAACCGAGACAAGTTAAAATTTTACACAGTTACAAAAGTAGACAGAGGAATGATTTTGATAATGTGTTCCAATATTGATTGTAGAAGGTGGGGATGGAGTTTTCATATTGTACATGTTATGCTTCAGTATGGATTTTCTACTAATAATCATAGGATGAGATAGGGTAGAGGTACAGTAGCTTGAAAAGCATATATGTCTGCATCTCTCTTTCTATCATTATATGGTGCTCATGTGATACTGCAATGTTGGCACATGTTTGCATTCTAGTCCACTTGGAACCTAATCGCATACAGACAAGAGAACAATTTTGTTAAAAATAAATAATCTATCCCAAACTCTCCAAACCTTGTACCTAATGCAAAACTGTGGCAATATTTCTATTTTTTTACAAATATCACACAAAAGTTGTAGTTTATCTACAATCATAAAATATGAACAAGGAAGTTTAGACTTAATTTCCAGACACACACATACAATCAAATGGTGATAAATCTCAAATATGTTTGTGTATGGATATGTGTGTGTGTGTGTGTGTGTGTGTGTGTGAGAGAGAGAGAGAGAGAGAGAGAGTGTTTATTTGGGGGGAGGGGTACAGTGCTAAGTGTTATAAGGGAAATGTGTGTATAGAGTATGTGTTGAGAAAATTGGCTTGTATGGAATGGCCCTTATTTTGGAAGTCCTGTTAGTGATATGCATGTGTAAAAGCCATCAATTAAAAATTATATGTAGCATACACCAGGGGCGCATCTGCGTGGGGCCTGGGCCCCCGCAGATTTCGCCCTGGACCCCCCTACCACAGACCCTCTCCACCTCCCCCGCTCGCCCACCCGCCACCAACCCGTCTCCGATCTTTGCTGGCGGGGGACCCCAAGCCCCCGCCAGCCGAAGTCCTCTCTTCCGTGCAGGATGCAAGTTTCAACGCTTCCTGTTCTTCTGAGTCTGACGTCCTGCACGTACAACGTGCAGAACGTCAGACTCAGAATTTGGAATTCAGTCTGACGTCCTGCGCGTTGTACGTGCAGGACGTCAGACTCAGAAGAACAGGAAGCGTTGAAACTTGCAGCGGCGCAGCCTGCATGGAAGAGAGGACCTCGGCTGGCGGGGGGTTGGGGTCCCCCGCCAGCAAAGGTAAGTGACAGCAGCGGGGGAGGGTGTCATTGGTGGCGAGGGGGGGGTCCGGAAATGGCGGGGGGGGGGGGGGGGATCGGTGGCGCCGGGGGGGGGGCTAAAATGTGCCCCCTCCCTCTGGCTCTGGCCCCCCCTACCGCCCGAGTCCAGATACGCCCCTGGCATACACCTGTAAAATCCAAATTTACAAAGCCAGTTTTTACCTGTGCCTATGAGAAGTTCATCTGGGGGCATGTTGTGGATGGGGTCAGTGCAGAATTGAAATCTAGATGTGTAGTCCCTATTTTGTTTACAGAATACACATCTAAGTCTCCCAAGATGTTCATATGGAGTTAGACCTGCACTTTGGCACCCAAAATGTTGCCATCACAATCAACCTCCTCAATTGAATACATCCTAAATCCCAATGAGCACCCCCCAGTATAACCCCTCTCCAAATCAGCATCCCACATATACAAACCCTTCATGAGCAACATACCCTGTGATCAGCACCCACTCTATCCACTCTGTTCCTGTTCCATCTTATGCTGCCTCCAAAATGGTCATGATAACCCCCAGTGGTGATTTTGCGGTAGCATCACTAGGGTCAAGGCATAGAAGAAATATCACAGAATTACCACTAGGGATCATTGTAGCCATTTTGGAGCTGGCACAGGATGAGTCAGTAGTGGGTTGGGTCTGCTTCTGCCTGTGTACACTAGACACCAAGGACCATCTCTTTGGTAAGTAGCTGGGGTGGCTAGGGGTCTAAAAGGATCTGGGGGATGTTGGAGAGGGTTGTGTTCAAGGGGAGTGACTTGGGTTTGGGCCATCACTTATAGGGAAGGAGGAGCATCCCAGGGGAAGTGGGGACCTTCTAATCCGAAGGTTAGCGTGATCAGTGTGTGTGTGGGGATCATAATTGTGGTATGTGTTGTTTACAGTGGGGTTTGCTGACCAGGAAAAGTGTTGTAATTGGGGGGGGGGGGGGGGGGCAGGGGATGATGGTTGTAACAGGAGTTGTACTTGGGAGAGGTGCTGATTGAGAAAGGAGCTCTGGTTGTGATAGTAATCTATACTGGAAGGGGTAGATTGATTTAGAGATAGACAATAAGGTACTATAACAGGCCAGGTCTTACAATACCCCACTGGCTGCCCCCTGTATGATTCCATGGCAGAAATGGCAGAAAGTATAGGTTTGTTAAATAGATATTCTACATGTGTATGAGCTGCCAGTCACACCTGTAGGTTTCCATTTTATAACCTACACATGTTGGTGTAACCACACCTTCATCTAGGTAACCCTACCTTCCATGTGCTTTGGGTTCTCATTTCTTTTTCTAAAATGGGTTCTCCCCGCAAGACATATATCCCTACCGGTTCTGGATGTGTGTACCTGCCAGCACCTTCACATTTGTTTTTTTTTTCATGTATTTTAGAACAGGCTTTATTTTGGGCAGATCTTGTTCTAAATCAATACTGTAATTGTATACGTGAGTAACCTGGACATTTCAATTCTGGTTTATCCTTCCTCGCAAAATGTGCCTGCAGGTGTCTATCTAGTGTATTAAGGATGTGTGTGTGAGGAATTTATGTGTGGAAGGAGAACACATGTGAAATGAAGATATGTGAACAACCAAGATCTCTGATTCTTTATGCAATCTTGTTTCATAATATCAAAGTGTAATATTACAAGTGCAATAATAGTATTTTGTCCTGAGTAATTTATGTTTACATATCTCCCCTTTTCAGCTTTTCTCCTTTCTCTTTCCACTATTGCTGATAAGGGTCAGACATTTTAAGCACATTCCTTTAATGTCTGACCTATTATGTTGTGGCATGTCATCTCTTTGTTTCCTTAATATAAAGAACATTAGAAATTGCATTTTCTTTCACGCTGTTTAAGCCTGTTTGCATTTAGTTTTGGCTAGATAGAGAATAGATCTTGGAGCTCAGAATAAAACACTTTAGCAGATTGACCCCTGGCTTCTATATGTGATGGCTAGCTTTATGTGCATACAAATTAATTGGCTAAGGAGTCAATTAACATTAATAACTGGATGTTAATTGGCAATCATTAAATTTTTTGCTTTCATCTTGCTGCATGCTATTCTATAAGGCATAGTGCTTAACTCTACTAGTGTGTAACTCAAAAGGGGGAATGGACATGGTGTGTCAGGGACATTTTGAAAAATTGTGAATGTAGGGCTGTGCCAAAAAAGGCAGACTCTGGTGTCAGCGCGTGTTTTACATGTGTGCCGAGGCCACCTTTTACCACAGCTGGTAAAAGGGAAGTCTTGCCTTCCTGCAGGAAATGGCTGTGTGGCAAGTAATGCACTTGCCGTGTGGCCATTTCAGGAGGGAGCTCTTACCACCACCCATTTAGGTGGCAGTAAGTGCTCCCACATTAACCTGGTGATAACCGGGCAGTGCGTGGCATTGCCTGATTACCGCTGGGTACACTCCAGCTTACAAAAATAAATACATTTTTGTAGTGCCGGAAATGACAGTGTGCTATGGGTGGGAAGTACTGCCAGGCTGCTGAGGTAGCTCGGCGGTACTTCCTGTATAGTGAGCGGTAAGCCTGAATTGGGCTTACCGCTGCTTAGTAAAAGGAGCCCATAGTTACAGAAAGCTGCTTCAGCATGCCTAATTGGACACCAGCATTCATCAGGCATAAGTCTGGTGCCCTAAAGTTAGGCATGGGAATCACCATTATTTAGCACCAGTTAGTTACCGACACCAAATTCTGAGCACTTTTTTATAGAATTCCCCTCCCCCCATGATTCCGTATGTATGGTCTAATTAGCAAATAAATGTGAGGCAGTTTCTCTCCAATGGGCCGACGATTAAAATATATTCAATGAATTCAAACCTCTCCTTGTGCTCTGCAGTAAAGCCCATGAAGGAATATCCCAGATTCTATATAGCATGACCAAACTTTTCGTGTGCAAATCTGGTCATATTAATTAACAAGTCAATCAGCATCAATAATTGCCACTTAACAAGCAATTATTGACATTAATTAGAATTTATGTGCACAACTTGCTAGGTGTATTCTATACAGTGGTGTGAGTAGATTCTAACGTGTGCTGCCAAAAAGGGGGCTGAAAATCTATGCATATGGTTATAGAATACACCTGCTCAGTGTTACAGTAAGTTTTGCTTGGTGTAAATGGATGTACCTAAAGTTAGGTGCAGGCATGGCTGCTAGGCATATTCTAGAATACACCTAGGTGGAAATATTTATGGTGCCGTTTTTCCAGTCACCACGTGTAGAATCTAGTCCTATATTTGTAAATAAAATAAGGTTTCATCAATTGTTAGGGGTAGATATGTCTTACTGATGCTCTTCATGACTTGGGAAAATCCACTGCGTATTTCTGGGATAAGCATCATAAAATGTATTGAGCTTTTCTGAGATCTTGCCAAGTATTTGTGACCTGGATTGGCCATTGTTGGAAACAGGATACTGGGCTTGATGGACCTTTGATCTGTCCCAGTGTGGCAATACTTACATACTTATTTCAAGTTCACACATAGCAAGCTGAGAGGTGCTGTTGTGCTGGGAGGCTGATGACCAGAGAGAAGAGGCTGACAGAAATTGACCCTATCTTTGTTTGTTTCTTCTGCTGCACCTTTTCATATGACTCAAAGCAAAAGCAGAGTTATCTTATAGGACATGTTCTATACAGCTCCAGTTGACATAATTGCTGGAGAGAATCTGAGAGCATGGACAGAAGCTTCAGCATACTTCATAAGTACATATGTATTGCCATACTGGGACAAAACAAAGGTCCATCAAGCCCAGCATCCTGTTTTCAACAGTGGCCAATCCAGGTCACAAATATCTGGCAAGAACCCCCCAAAAGTACAAAACATTTTATGCTGCTTATCCTAGAAATATTTTTCCCAAGTCCAATTTAATAATGGTCTATGGACTTTTCCTTTAGGAAGCTGTCCAAACCTTTTTTAAACTCTGCTAAGCTAACCACCTTTACCACATTATCTGGCAACGAGTTCCAGAGTTGAATTACATGTTGAGTGAAGAAACGTTTTCTCCAATTCGTTTTAAATTTACTAGTTTGTAGCTTCATCGCATGCCTCCTACTCCTAGTATTTTTGGAAAGTGTAAACAGATGCTTCACATCTACCCGTTCCACTCCACTCATTATTTTATAGACCTCTATCATATCTCCCCTCAGCCATATTTTCTCCAAGCTGAAGAGCCCTAGCCACTTTAGTTTTCCTCATAGGGAAGTCATCCTATCCCCTTTATCATTTTCCTCGCCTTTCTCTGCACCTTTTCTAATTCCACAAACCTACAAGTCAAATTGGGTGAGTTGCAACTATAGGAGTGGCCAGTAAAGGAGAGGAGAGACAGAGAGAAGCGAGTAGGACAATTACTGGGCAGCTTCCACCACTACAGTGAATCTGCAGAGACTGCTTAGTATCAAAGAAACACTGCAAGAGAGACTGGTGCCCCAGCTAAAAAGCCAGAGTTGGAAAAAGACCCTGAATCAGGAAAAAGCAAAGTTAGGGCACATCCATGACAATGAGAGTTCCACTGAAGGAGTTCATGATGAATACAAAGGTAGCATGGGGCATTGGAAAGATGCAGGTGGAGCTCTTATGAGACAGATAAAAAGTGGTCTCTCCTGGGCTAACGTCTTCAAATAATTTAATTGTACACACACCATGATAGAAATGAACCTCACAGGTATATATAGATATGAGCCATGAGTTATGAGAAAGTTTTATTGGAAACAGAGGAAGAAGTACGGAGAGACACTGCTAGAACTCTCTGCATCTGTGAATGTCACAGCATGGGATGGGGGAAAGGGTTAAATAATAATAGACCACTGTGAAATCTGTGGTGGATGATGCAAAATAAACAAAGGATTACCGTATTTTTCGGACTATAAGACACACTTTTTCCCCCAAAATTTGGGAGGAAAATGGGGGGTGCGTCTTATAGTCCGAAGGTAGAGATTTGGCTGGCTGGCTGGCTGGCCGCCCGCCCTCCGAGTTCAGGATCGCCCTCAGGGTTACCTCCTCCCCCCCCCCCCCGGCCCTGTCACCACTTCTGCCCTTACTCACGCGATCTTCCCTGGTGGTCTAGTGACGTCGGGGCAGGAAAGAGCTCCCTCTTTCCTGCCCAGTGCGCTGCTCTCCATCCTCCTGTATGCAGCCTGATGGTCTCGGCGAGATTCAAAATGGCCGCCGAGACTTCAATTCTCGGCGGCCATTTTGAATCTTGCCGAGATCATCAGGCAGCAATGCATACAGGAGGATGGAGAGCAGCGCGCTGGGCAGGAAACAGGGGGCTCTTTCCTGCCCCGACGTCACTAGACCACCAGGGAAGATCGCGTGAGTAAGGGGAGAGGTGATGACAGGGCCGGGGGGGGGGGGGGGGAGGAGGTAACCCTGAGGGTGATCCCGAACTTGGAGGGAGGGATTCAGACAAGACGCACCGGAGCACCTAGGTTTTAGAGGAGGGAAAAAGCAAATTTTTTTTTCCTATTTCCCTCCTCTAAAACCTAGGTGCGCCTTATGGTCCGGTGCGTCTTATAGTCCGAAAAATACGGTAGTATATTTTATGACTGTATTTTAAAGAAAAATCATACAAAAAAAAGTATGTAGATTATACATTTTCAAACTCAGATGAAGGCTGTATGTGGAAGAAAAGTTTGAAGAGGAAAAGTTGATATTAATGGTTGCAAAACTAAACAAAATGCCTTTCCCTTGAAATATTTTTCTCATTTATAGGGAAAATATGATTGTAGGAATTTCAAAAATAGAAGGTGTCTGAAAGTGAAGTAGAAGACTTTGCACAGAGAATTCAGAAGGAAATGAATTCTGTCATCACTTAGAAAGAAAATTCTAACTGAATTTTGAGCTAATTGGAAATGTTTTAACACGTGCTCATAATATATAGAAATAATCATCCTGGTGAATATTTTCTCTGAGAAAAAGGATTAGGTGAGAATATATATAGAAAATAACTTTTATTTTTATATTTTGTGAAGAAGGAGCAAAGTTGCTTACCCCTATTAGATATTCTCCATAGGCAGCAAGAATAATTAGACACACAATCATCCTGGACAGGTGAGTGTGAAGCAATGTCCCCCTCCCCCCCCAGGGATCACAGCACCACTTATGCGCAAGCGCCATATATAGGCAGGGTCATATACAGTGAGTTCCCTTTGTTGTTGCAAAGCAGAACACACATCTCTTGTTCTGCTTTTGTAGACTGCTTTGCATTACTTGTAGACTACTGTTTCTTCTTATGGATTTTGTTGCAGTATTTGTTATTGAAATTTTCATAATGAATAAAAAAACATAGGTGACATCAGAATGTCCAGAATATCCAATGGCAAGCCTGGAACAAAATAGGTGTCCCTTGAAAAAGAGGATAGCTAGTAGACCTTAGCACTACCTCGGTCATCAGTGGAGAAGTCTGGAGCCTCTGACGCAGGCAGTGATAGGCAACTGGCAGCTCTTCTTTCTCCTTCCTTCCTCCCCTCTGATGTTTCTTAGTTTGACAGGGCATGCGTACAAGAGCTGTACTAAATGCACAACTTTTGAGTGCATGTGCCAGACAAATCCTCCCCTTAACATCCTAATGCTCAATTCTAACAGTGCACCTATATTTACATTCTATTAGCATTGAGCAATGAAGAGTTGTTTTGCCATGCTGTTACAGTGCTGTTTTTCCAGCCCATTTCCATACAGCACAGGAGTTTTGAGTACTAGAACCAGTGCTTTTTTTGTGCCGGTACGCAACGGTACGGCGTACCGGCACCTTTTTCTCCTCCTCCCCTCCCCTCCCATTATTTCCAGCGATTCTCCGCCTCTCTCCTGCCCTCCCATCGACGTGCAGCGATTTTTCCGTCCCTCCCCTGCCCTCACCTCTCCCATATCCAGCGATTCTTCGTCCCCCAGCGTCCTTCTTCACTGCCTGCCAGCCAACGTTGGATGCAGAAGTGAACGGTGCAGGCAGCAATTGGCTGGCAGCATCGTAGCTTCCCTCTGCAAGTCCCGCCTACAACTTCCTGTTTACGCATAGGCGGGACTTGCAGAGGGAAGCTACGATGCTGCCAGCCAATTGCTGCCTGCACCGTTCACTTCTGCATCCGACGCTGGCTGGCAGGCAGTGAAGGAGGACGCTGGGGGACGAAGAATCGCTGGATATGGGAGAGGTGAGGGCAGGGGAGGGACGGAAAAATCGCACGTCGATGGGAGGGCAGGGGAGAGGCAGAGAATCGCTGGAAATAATGGGAGGGAAGGACAGGGGAGAGAGAATTGCTGGACATGGGAAGGGCAGGGGAGAGAGAATGGCTGGACATGGGATGGGAGGGAAGGGCAAGGGAGAGAGAATTGCTGGACATGGGATGGGAGGGAAGGGCAGGGGAGAGAGAATTGCTGGACATGGGATGGGATGGGAGGGAAAGGCAAGGGAGAGAGAATTGCAGGCCATGGGAGGGAAGGGCAGGGGAGAGAGAATTACTGGACATGGGAAGGGCAGGGGAGAGAGAATGGCTGGACATGGGATGGGAGGGAAGGGCAGGGGAGAGAGAATTACTGGACATGGGAAGGGCAGGGGAGAGAGAATTGCAGGACATGGGAGGGAAGGGCAGGGGAGAGAGAATTACTGGACATGGGAAGGGCAGGGGAGAGAGAATGGCTGGACATGGGATGGGAGGGAAGGGCAGGGGAGAGAGAATTACTGGACATGGGAAGGGTAGGGGAGAGAGAATTGCAGGACATGGGAGGGAAGGGCAGGGGAGAGAGAATTGCTGGACATGGGAAGGGCAGGGGAGAGAGAATGGCTGGACATGGGATGGGAGGGAAGGGCAAGGGAGAGAGAATTGCTGGACATGGGATGGGAGGGAAGGGCAGGGGAGAGAGAATTGCTGGTCATGGGATGGGATGGGAGGGAAAGGCAAGGGAGAGAGAATTGCAGGACATGGGAGGGAAGGGCAGGGGAGAGAGAATTGCTGGACATGGGAAGGGCAGGGGAGAGAGAATTGCAGGACATGGGAGGGAAGGGCAGGTGAGAGAGAATTGCTGGACATGGGAAGGGCAGGGGAGAGAGAATGGCTGGACATGGGATGGGAGGGAAGGGCAAGGGAGAGAGAATTGCTGGACATGGGATGGGAGGGAAGGGCAGGGGAGAGAGAATGGCTGGACATGGGATGGGAGGGAAGGGCAAGGGAGAGAGAATTGCTGGACATGGGATGGGAGGGAAGGGCAGGGGAGAGAGAATTGCTGGTCATGGGATGGGATGGGAGGGAAAGGCAAGGGAGAGAGAATTGCAGGACATGGGAAGGGCAGGGGAGAGAGAATTGCAGGACATGGGAAGGGCAGGGGAGAGAGAATTGCTGGACATGGGAAGGGCATGGGAGAGAGAATGGCTGGACATGGGATGGGAGGGAAGGGCAAGGGAAAGAGAATTGCTGGACATGGGATGGGAGGGAAGGGCAGGGGAGAGAGAATTGCTGGACATGGGATGGAATGGGAGGGAAAGGCAAGGGAGAGAGAATTGCAGGACATGGGAGGGAAGGGCAGGGGAGAGAGAATTACTGGACATGGGAAGGGCAGGGGAGAGAATTGCTGGACATGGGATGGGAGGGAAGGGCAGGGGAGAGAGAATTGCTGGACATGGGATGGAATGGGAGGGAAAGGCAAGGGAGAGAGAATTGCAGGACATGGGAGGGAAGGGCAGGGGAGAGAGAATTACTGGACATGGGAAGGGCAGGGGAGAGAGAATTGCTGGACATGGGATGGGAGGGAAGGGCAGGGGAGAGAGAATTGATGGGATGGGAGGGAAGGGCAAGAGAGAGAATTGCTGGACATGGGATGGGAGGGAAGGGCAGGGGAGAGAGAATTGCTGGGCAGGGGAGAGAATTGCTGGACATGGGAGGGAAGGGCAAGGGAGAGAGAATTGCTGGACATGGGATGGAAGGGCAGGGGAGAGAGAATTGCTGGACATGGAAAGGGCAGGGGAGAGAGAATTGCTGGACATGGGATGGGAGGGAAGGGCAGGGGAGAGAGAATTGCTGGACATGGGATGGGATGGGAGGGAAAGGCAAGGGAGAGAGAATTGCTGGACATGGGATGGGAGGGAAGGGCAGGGGAGAGAGAATTGCTGGACATGGGATGGGATGGAAGGGAAGGGCAGGGGAGAGAGAATTACTGGACATGGGATGGGAGGGAAGGGCAGGGGAGAGAGAATTGCTGGACATGGAGGAGAGAATCGCTGGACAGGGAGGGGAGGACAGGGAAGAGAGAATTGCTGGACATGGAGGGGAGGGCAGGGAAGAGAATTGCTGGACATGGAGGGGAGAGAGGAGAATCGCTGGATGGGGAGGGGAGGACAGGAAAGAGAGAATTGCTGGACATGGAGGGGAGAGAGGAGAATCGCTGGACGGAGGGGAGGACAGGGAAGAGAGAATTGCTGGACATGGATGAGAGGGGAGAGAGGAGAAATGCTAGAAATGGATGGAGAGGAGAGCAGGAGATAGAGGAGAATTGCTGGACATGGATGGATGGAGGAGTTGGCTAGGAGAGAGGAGAAATGCTGACTTGGATGGAGGAGAGGGGAGAGAGAATTATTGCTTTATATGGATACAGAGGAGGGAAGAGAGATGAGAAATGCTGGACATGGATAGTGGGGAGGAGAGAGGAGAAGTGCTGGACATGAATGGAGGGGAGGAAAGAAAAAAGAAGATGCACATGGATGGAGATGAGGGAAAGGAAAGAGGAGAAAAACTGCACATGGATGGTGAAAATAGGCAAAAGCTGGATCCATGTTATACCTCCTCCAGTCAATTCCATGGAGGAGGACCCAGCTTTTACTTATGGATGCAGGGCAACAAAAGAAGAAGAAAGGAAGAAAGTAAAGAAATAAATGGAAAGAAAGCCCTGGAAATGGAGTTAAGAGAACAGATAGCAGCAGAATCAGAGACTGGGACCAATATGGATAGAAAAACAAAGTCACCAGACAACAAAGGTAGAAAAAATCATTTTATTTTCATTTTAGTGTTTGGAATTTGTCTTATTTTGCACTGGGTATACTGGAGCTGTAACAGCTTACAGAAATTATTTATAATGAAAAAAAATCACATTATTTTTTCTCCTATACTAGTTTAATATTTTCAATGATGTCTGTTTATATGCGCCATGGCTGGTATAAGGGGTGTGACTAATGTGGGTGTGGCTATAATAGGGGCAGTGCCATGTGTGGTGACCCCGCCCACAATGAGTACCGGCACCTTTTTTTCTACAAAAAAAGCACTGACTAGAACCCAGCATTCACTCTCCCAGCACCAGCACACAATCCTCACATAAACATCAGCAACACAATGCATAGTGACAAACTGGGAATGGACAAACAGAGTAACAAGACAGAAGACAAACAGGTAGGGAGTTTGAATGGGAGATGTTGGGGTTTGGGGACATCGAGTTGATGGGGGAAGGGGCAAGATACAAATTAAGGGATGGGTGTGCCTGTGGGGCTACATAAGTATTGCCATACTGGGACAGATCAAAGATCCATCAAACCCAGCATTCTGTTTCCAACAGTGGCCAATCCAGGTCACAAATACCTGGCAAGATCCCCAAAAAGCTCTTATGCAGCTTATCCCAGAAATACACAACTCTTGAAAGGCAAAGCAATTTACTTCAACAGTAATAGATTGTTTGTTGAAGGCGTCTCATATTGTCACATAGACATTCTGTGTCATGCTTATTTCAAGCTTGTACAGTTGTGACTCTGTATAATCATAGAACACCTCCAGCCTACAGTAGTGTACACTATTTGCTCATGGTGAATCATCTATTCCTATGTTTAAATACCAGTGTGCTCACATCAGTTCATTTTTTTAAAAAGCTTTTTTGTGCACTACTGCTGAAATTTTAAGACATAGAAAAGTTATGCCGCTGTGGCACTGTTGCGGTAAACTTGATTATGATGCAAAAAATCGACTTATCTTAATATTACTGGAAGCTGCAAGTCGTATTTTAATGATCTTGAGCCTTTCGCGCTTCCAGGATTCCACTTGCCAAACTTTGATTAAGTCTCCGGTATCTTTGCCAGCCCCACAGGAGCCTGTTTCACGGTCTACTGCTTTATCAAGAGCATGTATCTGTTAAAACATGGAGAACATAAACTTAACTCTAAATTACTCTTTATTTTTGCATACCTTATTCATAAATGGCGTCTGGTCTCACTTTAACAGCAACCGGTACCGACAAGGAGCCGATAAAAATGGCGTTGGCGTTCTTATTTTGAAACCTGAAATCCCCGCCTCTTTCACATTACGTCATAGTTAGCTGTTCTAATTATAAAAAACAATTCCATTGGAGATACGTATTAAGACCATTAGGCTCTAACGTGTTAAGGCGGCAAATCCACTGGGTTTCTTTTTGTAATAACAACCTATCAATATTGCCACCACGGGCGTTTGGAATAATGCAATCGATAACCATACATCTTAAGGACTCGCTTGATTGTTGTTTTTTAGTGCAATGTTGTCCCTGCGGCAAGGTGTACATTGGTAAATCTAGCAGATCTTTACTACTACTACTACTACTACTATTTAGCATTTCTATAGCGCTACAAGGCGTACGCAGCGCTGCACAAACATAGAAGAAAGACAGTCCCTGCTCAAAGAGCTTACAATCTAATAGACATAAATAAAGTAAGCAAATCAAATCAATTAATGTGAACGGGAAGGAAGAGAGGAGGGTAGGTGGAGGCGAGTGGTTACGAGTCAAAAGCAATGTTAAAGAGGTGGGCTTTCACTCTAGATTTAAAGGTGGCCAAGGATGGGGCAAGACGTAGGGGCTCAGGAAGTTTATTCCAAGCGTAGGGTGCAGCGAGACAGAAGGCTGTTCTAACTTCATCTGGGTAGTTACCCAGTTAGCGGATAGAAAAACTGCAGCCAACCATCAACTCCCGGCTCCACCTTGACTCTGCCCGGTACTAACCGGATAGTGCCATGCCGGTCTCCCCAAATATTTTTTATTTTTTTTTTATTTTTGATAATTATAACATTACATTTATGTAATAACATAAATCACACACATCAGGTAATAATATTACACAGGAAATCTTTAAGGAAAAAAAAATAACATTTTAGTCCACAATTGTTGATCCAAGAACAGGAAAATTAAATGACCTCATACTTATCAGAGTAATTAACTTCTTACTTAAGCAGAAGGAACATGAAAATCGCTAGCAGGTATAACGCTTACAATCCAAGATTAATGCAGTATTATTCTTTTGTTGCAATAAATGCTTTTAACTTCTCTGGATCGAAATAAACATAATTTACAGAATTCAAAGAAATATGGCATTTACATGGGAACCTTAACATAAAGGTCCCACCTATACGCAAAACTCTCTCTTTTAATAACAAAAATTGTTTCCTCTTCCTTTGAGTTTCTCGGGCAAAGTCTGGAAATACTTGAATTTTGGATCCAAAGAACAATGAATTAGTGTGGCGGAAAAAGAGTTTAAAAATATTATTGCGATCTAATTGCAGAGCAAAAGTAACTAATAATGTAGTTCTTTCTGTTATAGTTTCTAGTGAGGATTCTAATAATTCTGTTATATTCAGATCATCTTGAGAGTTAACAGGTAATAATTTCCCTTGTGCTCCAGAAATATACATTACTTGAGTAATCGGAGGGTACATCTCAGATGGTATACCTAATATTTCGTTAAGGTATTTCTTTAGCATGTCAATTGCTGGAACCAATGGGCTTTTAGGAAAATTGAGGAAACGTAAATTGTTAGCCCTCATTTGATTTTCTAAATATTCCGTTTTGCGTTGTTGAAGATTACTATCCCTTATTAAAACATTTATAGAAGAATTAATTGTTTTTACTTCTTTATCAAAATTCTCCATTTTTATAGTTTGTTCTGCATTTTTCAACTGCAAATCAGATTGTAGACTCTTTATATCCACCACAGCACCAGACAAAGTACCTGAAATTTGCTGCAAGCTGGTATTCAGTCTTTGGATTGCATCCCATATAGAATCCATCGTAACGGTAGTTGGTTTCATAACTTCAAGGTTCAAGGGCGATTCCCCAGGGCTTTTCTCAGACAAGATCCTTGTCGAAGCTGGCAACTGCACTGGCGTCGACGCGGCCGCGGGGTCTCCACACCCAGCCGTTGAGGACCGACTTCCGGATTCAACGCGCCGTTCTCTCGCAGCCGTCGCCTCTCGTCCTGGTCTTGGAGGAACCGTCAAAGAAGGAGGGCTTAAAGATACTCCCTCAGCGCTTAGGTCTAATTGTTCACCCGGACCGCCATGAGCGAACATTCCGGTTCCCGGCGGTTGGAGTCCCGATTCTTCCAGCGTCAACTGCCTCAAAAGAGGGGGCTCAACCCTGCCTGTGGAGGTAGGCACTGCGGATTTACCCTTCCTCTTACCCATAACGGGTCTGAGAGCACTCAATTGATGCAGTTTTCGGTGTCTTTCAGGAGCTCTTTCCCACACGTCTGCTCAGGCAGCCATCTTGGATCCGAGTCCCCAAATATTATTTTATTTTTGTTACATTTGTACCCTGCGCTTTCCCACTCATGGCAGGCTCTATGCGGCGGGCAATGGAGGGTTAAGTGACTTGCCCAGAGTCACAAGGAGCTGCATGTGCCGGGAATCAAACTCAGTTCCCCAGGACCAAAGTCCACCACCCTAACCACTAGGCCACTCCTCCTCAACGGCACACTCCAGTTATATGTCGCTGAAAATTCGGGGAATCACCTGGTCAGCATGAGATAACCTAACCAATTCTCTCTCACTCAATATCGGCCATCGAGAACTTAGGCAGTGAACACTCGAAGCTGATGGCATAAGGTTCTTTTGAATACCAACCTGCCAGGATGATAAATGCCAGAATGGTCAAGCACAGATCTCGAATAGCTGCAAATAGCTACTTTGTAGCTTCATTTTGTGCCCCAGTCCTAGTAATTTTGGAAAGAGTAAACAAATGATTCACATCTACCTGCTTCACTTCACTCATTATTTTATAGACCTCTATCATATCTCCCCTCAGCCGTCTTTTCTTCAGGGTGAAGAGCCCTAGCCGCTTTATCCTTTCATCTTAGGGAAGTCATACCATCCCCGTTATCACTTTTATCGCCCTTCTCTGTAACTTTTCTAATTCCACTATATCTTTTTTGAGATGCAGTGACCAGAATTGAACACAACATTTGAGGTGGAGTCGCACCATGGAGCAATAGAAAGGCATTATAACATCCTCATTTTGTCGATCACAGCATACTTCTCGATACCCTGTCCTCACTTGGATTCCAGGGCTCTGTCCTTTCCTGGTTCTCTTCCTACCTCTCCCTCCGCACCTTTAGTGTTCACTCTGGTGGATCCTCTTCTACTTCTATCCCTCTGCCTGTCGGCGTACCTCAGGGTTCTGTTCTTGGTCCCCTCCTCTTTTCTATCTACACTTCTTCCCTTGGCTCATTAATCTCATCCCATGGCTTTTCCTACCATCTCTATGCTGATGACTCCCAAATCTACCTTTCTACCCCTGATATCTCACCTTGCATCCAAACCAAAGTTTCAGCGTGCTTGTCTGACATTGCTGTCTGGATGTCTCAACGCCACCTGAAATTAAATATGGCCAAAACCGAGCTTCTCATTTCCCCCCCCAAACCCACCTCCCCGCTCCCCCCGTTTTCTATTTCTGTTGATGGCTCTCTCATTCTCCCTGTCTCCTCAGCTCGAAACCTTGGGGTCATCTTTGACTCTTCTCTCTCCTTCTCTGCTCATATCCAGCAGATTGCCAAGACCTGTCGTTTCTTTCTTTACAACATCCGTAAAATCCGCCCCTTTCTTTCCGAGCACTCTACCAAAACCCTCATCCACACCCTTGTCACCTCTCGTTTAGACTACTGCAATCTGCTTCTTGCTGGCCTCCCACTTAGTCACCTCTCCCCTCTCCAGTCGGTTCAAAACTCTGCTGCCCGTCTCATCTTCCGCCAGGGTCGCTTTACTCATACTACCCCTCTCCTCAAGACCCTTCACTGGCTCCCTATCCGTTTTCGCATCCTGTTCAAACTTCTTCTACTAACCTATAAATGTATTCACTCTGCTGCTCCCCAGTATCTCTCCACACTCGTCCTTCCCTACACCCCTTCCCGTGCACTCCGCTCTATGGATAAATCCTTCTTATCTGTTCCCTTCTCCACTACTGCTAACTCCAGACTTCGCGCCTTCTGTCTCGCTGCACCCTACGCCTGGAATAAACTTCCTGAGCCCCTACGTCTTGCCCCATCCTTGGCCACCTTTAAATCTAGACTGAAAGCCCACCTCTTTAACATTGCTTTTGACTCGTAACCACTTGTAACCACTCGCCTCCACCTACCCTCCTCTATTCCTTCCTGTTCACATTAATTGATTTGATTTGCTTACTTTATTTATTTTTTGTCTATTAGATTGTAAGCTCTTTGAGCAGGGACTGTCTTTCTTCTATGTTTGTGCAGTGCTGCGTATGCCTTGTAGCGCTATAGAAATGCTAAATAGTAGTAGTAGTAATAATACCTAACATTCTAGTTGCTTTCTTATCTGCCCCAGCACACTGAGCAGAGTTTCAACATATCAACGATGACACCTAGATCCCTTTCCTGGTCGGTGACTCCTAATGTGGAATCTTGCATTACGTTGCTATAATTTGAGTTACTTTGCACTTGCTCACATTAAATGTCATCTGCCATTTTAATGCCCAGTCTCTTGGTCTCGTAAGGTCCTCTTGCAATTTTTCACAATCCTCTTGTGATTTAACAATTTATAATAACTTTGTGTTATCAGCAAATTAAATTACCTCACTAGTTACTCCTGTCTCTAGATCATTTATAAAAATATTACAAAACTGCGGTCCCAGCACAGAACCCTAGAGAACCCGACTATCTACCCTTCTCCATTGAGAATACTGACCATTTAACCATACTCTCTGTTTTCAATCTTTTAACCAGTTTTTAATCCACAATAGGATGTTATCTCCTATCCCGTGACTCTCCAATTTCATCTGAAGTCTTTCATGAGGTACTTTGTCAAACACCTTTTGAAAATCCAGATACACAATATCGACTGGCTCACCCTTGGCCACATGTTTATTCACCCCTTCAAATAGATTGGTGAAGCAAGGTTTCCCTTCACTAAAGGGCCCTTTTACTGAGCCGCATACGTACCTATGAGCACCTGACATCTGTCAATTGTGAGTTATAGCCTGGCTTCCACATGGCCCTTGCGGTAATTTCATTTTTGACGCACATCAGCTAGGCGCGCCAGAAAATATTTTTCTTTTCTGGTGCGCAGGCAGTAATTAGGCGGTATCATCATTCTATACACATAGACCATTACCGCTTGGTTACTGTGTGAGACCTTATGGATAGGTCACTGGCTGTCAATAAGGTCTCAGACCCAAAATAGATGGGCAGCAATTTTCATTTTGCCACACACCCATTTTTGGCAAAAATTTTAAAAAGGCAATTTTTACAGGTGCACTGAAAAATGATTCTGTGTTCACCCAAAACACATATCTACACTACCGCATGCCATATTTCAGCGCACCTCTGTGAAAGGGCCCCTAAATTTATGTTGACTTTGTCTCATTAATCCATGCTTTTGAATATGCTCTGTAATTTTGTTCTTTATAATAATCTCTACCATTTTGCCTGGCACCGACGTCAGGCTTACCGGTCTATAATTTCCTGGATCTCCTCTGGAACCTTTTTAAAATATGGCGTTACATTGGCCACCCTCCAATCTTTTGGTATTACTCTTGGTTGTAAAGATACATTACATATTACTAACAATAGTTTTGCAAGTTCATTTTTCAATTCTGTCAGTACTCTGGGATGAATACCATATGGTCCAGGAGATTTGCTACTTTTCAATTTGTCAAATTGCGCCATTACATCCTCCAGATTTATAGAGATTTCATTCCGTTTCTCTGACTCATCAGCTTTGAATACTATTTCTGGCACAGGTTTCTCTCCAAAATCTTCCTCGGTGAAGACCAAAGCAAAAAAATTCATTTAATCTCTCTGCTGTGGCCTTGTTTTCCTGATTGCCCCTTTTACCCCTCGGACATCAGACGATCCAACCGATTTTTCTGCTGGCTTCTAGTTTTTAATATACCTAAAAAAAATTACTATGTGTTTTTGCCTTCAACGCAATCTTGTTTTCAAAGTCCCTCTTTGCCTTCCTTATCAGTGCTTTGAATTTGACTTGACATTCCTTATTCTGTTTCTTACTATTTTCAGTCAGTTCCTTCTTCCATTTTCTAAAGGATTTTCTTTTAACTCTAATAGCTTCCTTCACCTCACTTTTTAACCATGCTGGCTGTCATTTGATCTTCCTTCCTCCTTTTTTAATGCACAGATATATTTGGCTTGGGTTCCCAGGATGGCATTTTTGAACAGCATTCACACCCGATGTAAATTTTTGACCTTCGCAGCTGCTCCTCTAAGTATAAGTATAATCTTAGTATAATTAGCTATAATATAAATATTTTGTCCTTACCATGTTATTTTCTGCATTGCTCTTAAATTTTTTCAAGAATAGTTAGTACCTGAGAGTATTTCAGTACTTTAAGGACTAATGGTCATGGCTTGGAAAATACCAAAGATGGGTGTGAAGGGACACAATTAGCTCTTTGAAAGGATGTTAAACTGAATATTCAGAAAAGCGGGTATGTATTGCTCTAAAAATGAACTTGATCAGTATGTTCGGTTCCTTCACAGAGGCCCAATATCCATAAATTATTATGGTGGTTAGAATTACCGTGATCATCCAGCCAGAGTTCCATTGCATGCAGGGCCTTCCAGTCCATCCTTTGATTGGAGGCCACTTCATTGCTAATCATATTTTTCTTCTCAAGAGTCCCAAGATAAGAATTCAAATCAGCAATCTGTGAAGTAAGATAAGTTCTGACTTAATGTCCTTGATATTTGTCTTAGTTTTGGATAAGACCACTGATATCTGTTTAAGTTGGTCCACTATTTCTGCCATGCTGCTTGCCTCAGTTGGGCCCATGTCTGATTTTGTCAGTGAATGGTTTTGGCCATTTCACTGATGAATTCAAGGCAAAAACTGTCTCTATCTTTCTAAGCTTTGATTGTAGCATTCTGAGATACAGTAATTAGGCAACTCTGTGGAAAAATAATGGTGTTCTGCATGCCTCACTCACACCTCCATTCTGCATGGGCTCACAAGCTCCCCTCTTCCCCCATTTATATTCTGCTTTGACCAAAGCAGATCACAAGATCAAACTTATAATTTAAAATTGAACATATACAAACAAAATACAGACTGACAATAAATGTTCTGTCCTCTTACTACAATTAATCTTCAAGTCCCATATAATAAACAAGCTTATCCTCACCTATAGTATCCCAAGAAACCACACATACTATGATTTTCACAAAACTCTACCTTAGCTTTTGAAAATAATTTTTCCACTCAACTTTAATATTTTAAGAACCAAATATTTTAAAGAACAGATAACTGTTCAACATCTTTTAAAAAACCATGTGTATCTCATATTAATCTCAAATGGGGAGAAATGCAATTCCATTCAATAGGACAGGTAACTAAAAATGTACTTCTCCTTGTTTCCTCATAATGTGTTTTCCTCAATATGAGAACTGAAAGATAGGAATCTCTCTCTGACCTCAAAGCTCTCCTCAACTCATATATCTTAAGAGCATTTGGGCTGCAAAAAAACAAGGGATGGGGTACAGCATAGGGGGTGAAGTACTTCAGTTTATGAAAGAAAAGTGGGACTTGGGCGTGATAATACCTGTTGATCTTAAGGTGGCCAAACAGGTAAGGAAGGTGATGACAAGAGCCAGAAGGATGCTTGGTGCATATTTAAAAATATTTGTGAATTAGGAGTTATGCTCGATTCATCTTTGAGCATGAAAACACAAGTTTTGAAAATAGTTCAGTGGGGTTTTTTCAAATTGAAAATTATTAGGTTAAGAGATGTATTAAATGCTTGTAATTTTTGTACAGTGGTACAAAATGTAGTCTGTCCTTCATTTGACTACTGTAGTAGACTATTAGTAGGAATTTCAAAGAATTTACTGAAGGCTCTTCAGGTTTCCCAGTACACCACAGCATGAGTTATTAGTGGTTGTTTTCATTTTTCACACATTATACCTATATTGAAAAAACTCCATTGGCTACGGATTGAACAACGAGTTTGTTTAAAAATTTGTTTTTTCTAGTTTGTAAAGTGTTAAATAATGCTGCATCAATTTTAGTTTTCTCAAGTTTAAGGTTAAATCAGCCTCCAAGAGCACTGAAGTCAGCAAACAAAAAATTATTGGATGTTCTTTCTCTGAATTCTGTCAAACTAGAAGAGTACAGATCCTCTGTGTTCTTCATAATTAGACCGGAAATGTGGAATGCATTGCCTCTATATATTTGAGAACATCAAACAGAAAAATAATTTAAGAAAGTGCTTAAAGCATTCCTTTTACAATAGTATTATGGTGTGACTTTGGATGACAACTGATGATTTAAATGGGTTGTATTAAAGTTCTGTGTAAATTTGGCTGATATGAAGAATTTGATGTGGTACTAATTAATTAATTATTATTATTGTTTTTTTTTAATTTAGTTTTTGTATATATTTTTATTATGTATGTGTGTGTTCTTTGTCCTCCACTTATAATATCAGATAATGTGGAATATAAATATCTATATATAAATAAATAAATTAGAGAGGAATGGCCAGCGGGAGAAGGAAGATATTGGGGCCTCTTTGTAAGTCTCATCTATAATACTGTGTACAATTCTTGAGACTGAACATTCAAAAATATATAATCAGGATGGGAGTCAGTCCAGAGGGCAGATACTAAAATGGTCAGTATTCTTTATCATAAAGCATATGGGGATAGACTTAAAAACCTCAATATGAATACTTTGGAAGAAGGGTGGGAGAGGGCAGGTATGACAAACATTTAAAAACATCCATAGAATAAATGTAAATGAGTTCCAGCTCTTTCAATTGAAAGGAAGTTCTAGAATGACAGGGCATAAGATGGTGGTGAAAAGGAACATGCTCAGGAGCAATCTAAGGAATGGTCCCCTGGGGGAAGTGGTAGAAATGAAGACAACTGTATTCAAGAAAGCATGGGACAAGCACATAGGATCTCTAAAGGAGGGCAAGGGATAGGTGTTGATAAGGTTAGTCATACTGGATAGGTCATATGTTATTTATCTGTGACTCCTGGGTGACAGTTCTAGAATGTTCTTTGCTTCCTTCCTCCCTTTTCCTACTAGTTTGGTCCCTCTTGAACTTTTCAACTGCTCACTATTTTAACCTCCTTCCTATGGATAGTATACCCATTTTCTGGGGCCATCATACTTCTCCCTGTCCCTTTCCTCCTTTTTCTTTTCCTTATATTCTGACTCTTTGTTTGTCAACTCAGCCTCCAATCATTTCTTCATTCTATTCTCTTGCTGCACCACTTCTGTGACACTTTTCACTCTGTCCTTTCTACTACTTAGCTGCTGCTCTCTTCATACAAAGACCTCCCCTCTTAATGATATTCTGCTTGCACACCCACATTCTCTTCTCTTCCTTATGGAGACTTGGATCTGTGAGCAGAGAAGAGGTGTTTCTGCATCAGTGGCTTCCTCAGAGTATTCTGCTTTCTCTGTCCATAGGCCATCACAGAAGAAAGGAGGCAGTCTTGCTTTGCTTGCCCCCTCTTCTTTGCCCATTTTCCCAGGGTCTCTTGACCCTTTTGCCATTCCTGAAGTACTACTTTTAAAGCTTGATACTCATCCTACTATTTATACCCTTCTGGTTTCTGTCTCTCTCTCTGATAAAGAAGCTTTTGCGTTTGTTATATCTGATATCTCTGTCAGATATCCTCGCCTTCTCCTTCTCAGTGGTTTTAATATTCATTTTGACCTTCCTCTATGCCCCTTCAATAAGCAACTCTATTCTCTCTTTCTTGGTCTTGGTTTCTCACAGTGTGTATCTGCTCCTATCCATTCCTCAGGTCATACTTTTGATCTGGCTCTTTCTCACAGCATAGATTCTTTTTCTCTCTCCCATTTTTCTCTTACTCTTTATCCCCGGACCGATTTTTGCTTGATATCCTTCATTTTAACTATCCCTTCTTCTTCTTCCTCTTTCCCCTTCCCCTCCCTCACCAAATTCTCATCCCTCCTTTCCCCATGACCCATCTACCGTCCCTCCTTTATTCTCCAACTTTCCCTTTGATTTTGTCTCTCTATCTCTTGATATTCAGATCTCCATCTGGAATTTGACTTTTCACTCAGCTCTCACCATACACGCTCAATCTTGTCATTTAGCATCTCATTGACCCTTCAGACCATGGTTTAAGGGTTATTTCCATCTCATAAAATGTCAACTCTGGAGGACCAAATGACTCTGGAGATGTACACAAGACTCTTTGAGGGGCATTTTCAAAAGAAACGTCTAAATCAGAATTTGGACGTTTTACAAAGATGTCCAAATTCCAAAAAGAAGGTCATTTTTGAAAACGATGGATGTCTATCTTTTGTGTTCGAAAATACTATGGACATCTTGTGATTTGGATGTCCTTTTTTTGGTCCATTTTCGAACAAAATACATCCAAATGCAGTATGTCCAAAACAGAGGAGGAGTGGCTTAATGGTTAATGCAGTGGGCTTTGATCCTGGCAGCATGGGTTTAATTCCAAGTGCTACTCCTTGTGAGTTTGGGCAAGTTAAATGGACAAGGAACATTTTGGGATATGACATCTAAGTCTGAATTTGGACATTTTTTTGTAACATCCAAAATCAGAACAGGCAAGGTCATGTTCTTCAAAGAAAACGTCTATCTGTTCCTTTTGAAAATGCTGTTTGGAAAAATGTTTTGTGATTTGGATGTTTTATTTTTTGGTCCATTTTCAAACAATTATATCCAAATGCAAAATGCACAAAATCCATAATAAAGTGAAACCATTCACATGTTCTAAATGTGGTAAAAACTTTGGTTGCAATGTAAATCTCAAAGTGCATCAGAAAGTCCACACGGGAGAGAAACCATCTTCATGTATAGAGTCTGGTAAAAGCTTTGGTCAGAAGGTAAACCGCACAATGCACCAGAGAATACACACAGGAGTGAAACCATTTACATGTCCTGAGTGTGGTAAAAACTTTGGTTGGAAAGAAAGCCTCATATGGCAGAGAATCCACACAGGGATGAAATCATTTACATGCACTGAGGAGGTAAAAGTTTCAGTTGCATTGGGACATGTAATTAGGGAATGTACACTCTTGCTATGAAGTATGAAAAAATATCACTCTGGTATTTAGATATATGTAATGAGACCTCCTTTTCATCTATTGATCTGAATTCAAAGCCCAAATCTCATGATAAACAGTAGACACAAGGCTCAGATGTGGTTAAAAAAAATAGAAAGCTTGGCATCAGGTAGAAAAGTGGAAAAGTGACATCCCAGGAAAGCAATAGAGCATCCTTAGGGGCACTGCAGTGGATTTTATAAAATGCTCCCAGGTACACATCTCACCATTGCTCCCTTACATTGTCTGCTGAGCCCCCTAAACCCCACTACCCCCAACTGTATACCACTACCATAGCCCTTACAGGTGAAGAGAGCACCAATATGTGGGTACAGTGGGTTTCTGGTGGGTTTTGGAGGGCTCACAGTTTCCTCCACAAGTGTAAGAAGTAGGAGGAGGTAGAAACCTGGGTCCACCTGTCTGCAGTGCATTGCACCACTACTAGACTACACCAGGGACCTGCATGCTATTCTAATTGACCTGATTATAACATCTGAGGCTGGCATAGAGGTTGGCAAGTAATTTTTTTATTCACAATTTTGGGGTGGGAAGGGGATAGTGATCACTGAGGGAGTAAGGGGAAGTGATCCCCGAGTTCCTCCAGTGGTCATCTGGTCATTTGGGACACCTCTTGGGTGGAGTAGAGGAGCCTAGTGGTTAGTGCAGCAGACTGATCCTGTGGAAGTGGGTTAAATTCCCACTGCAGCTATTTGCTATAAATCTGGTTTAGCACAAAACATCTAAGTTTTAGTCTTGGACGTCTTTGTTTTATTCCATTATTGCTGAAAGACATCCATGTCTTAGGAACACCCAATTCCCACCTTGAACACACCCCTGTCACACCCCCTTGAGATTTGGACATCTTTCTGACGGACTTCAGAGAATGACGTCCAAAAAGAGGTTTTGATAATACTGATTTGGACGTTTCTGTGACATGTCAGCATTTGGATGTTTATCTCTTTTGAAAATGAGCCTGTTTGTCTCTTAATAGTTTCCAATCGATTCTACAGTGCTACCATTCCAATCTCAGTAAAGTGCATATCCAGTATTACTCAGATCTAATTAGGAAATCTTCAAACCACTTTCAACAGCTATTCTCTCTGGTCTCCAGACTGACCACCCTATCCCCAGCTCATGTTTTCCTCCAGCCCTTTTTGCCCAAGATTTTTCTGCTTTTTTCTCATCCAAAGTACTTAAATTTTGTTCCATCATCCTTTCTTCTCGTACTACTGTTTCCTCCTCTTCGCTTTATTTTCCCTCAACTCCCTCCCTAGTCCCTTATCCCCACCTCCCCCTCCCCTCTGTTTCATTGGTCCACTGTTGGTCACAATTCAACATTCCAACTCTGGTACAATTTGACAAAACTCTTCAGTCCTCCAAGAAGACTACCTGTTCATTAGAACCTGTTCCAACTCAATGGCTTCTAATCTCAAGACCTAAGTCCACTTGGGTGTTCCATGATTATCAATAACATCACTTTTGCCGAGGTTCCATCACAGTGGAAGACAGCCTTGGTGCGTCCACTGTTGAAAAAGTAGACTCTTGATCCAGGCCTTTTAGCAAACTACTATCCAGATTCAAATCTGCCTTTTTTGAGTATACTACTTGAAAGGTTTGTTTTCACTCAACTCTCACAGTATCTCAAATCCTCTAACCTGCTCCATCCCTCTTAGTTTGTCTTCAGACCCGGGTATTCTACTGAGACAGTTATTGCTTCCTTGTTGACTGTCATTCTCTCATAGACTGCAGTGATACTCTTTTACTGATTTCTTTAGACCTCTCCTCCCTCTTCAACCTGGTTAGTCATTTCCTCTATTTATTATGTCATATTTGGGTGTCTGTGGTACCATTCTTAATTAGTTCTTGGGTGTCTCTGGCACCATCCTTTGTTGGTTCTGTTCTTTTATTACTGACTGTTCCTTCCAGATGACCCTCCCACATTCCCTTTCCGATCCCGTACCTTTTAGTTGTGGTGCTCCTCACAGTTCCGTCCTTTCTCCCTGCATTTTAATGGCTGTCCCTTTGCTTTTCTTATTTAGGAGTCCCATATTAAATGCTACAGTCTCCTATCTGGACTCCTATAATTCTGATCTCAGCTCATTACAAAACTGTTTTGATAAGATTGTTTCCCGGCTCACTGATCACCGTCTTCACTTTAACCAGCAAAAAACTTCAGGGGCCTTTTCACTAAGTTGAATAGGTGCCTACGTGCACCCAACACATGCCAGTTCTGAACTAGTGCCTGGGTACCGCGTGGCCCGGGTGGTAATTTCATTTTTTATATGCATCCACTAAACATGCTGGAAAATATATTTTATTTTCCGGTGCGCGGCACCTACCGGGCGGTAATTGGCATGGTATGCGCACAGTTGATTACCACTCTGTTAACACATGAAACCTTACTGCTAGGTTAATGGATGGTGGTAAGGTTTCAGGCCCAAAATGGACGCGTGCTGATTTTAATTTTGCCGCACGTCCATTTTCAGCCAAAAAAAGGGCCTTTTTGCAGGTGCACTTAAAAATGGACCTGTGCAGTCCAATACACACATCTACTACAGTACAGGCCATTTTTCGGCACACCTTAGTAAAAGGACCCCTCAGCTCTTTGGCTGACTGGGCATCACACTTACCTTTCTCTCACTCCTATCATTGATGAGGCTCCCATTCAACTGGTAGATTCCTTTAAATACCTTGGTCTCTATTTTGACCTCACCTTGACATTCTCTTCCCATATTTACGCTACCATTAGGAATTATTTTTGTTCTCTTTGGGGCCCTTTTACTAAGCCGTGCAGGCGCCTACGCACTCCCAATGCGTTCAAAATTGGAGTTACTGCCCGGTTACCACGTGGCCCTTGCTGTAATTTCAATTTTGGCACGCATCCGCTACTCGCGTCTGAAAAATATTTTTTATTTTCTGGCGCTCAGCAGCTACGCGCATCATGTGGCATTTGACACACGTAGACCATTGCCGCACAGTTACCACGTGAGACCTTACTGCTAAGTCAATGGCTTGCGGTTGTCTTGTCTGGAAAGAAGGTGAGCCTTTAGGTCCCGCAAGGCCCCGAAGGACCTCAGAGGACAGCCTTGCAACCCCAAGTCTTCACCCGCGGCGACCGCCGTTCACCGGGGGTTGAGCCCCTAGCTGCAGGTGGCCAACGGGACTTCCGGAACCGCGGGGTTGACGAACTGACCCAGTACCGGAACCGGGAGCGGGGAGGGCAGGTGGCATTCAGAAAAGTCCAATAACAGGCCACAGGTCAGGGCAGGCGGCTAGCAGAGTAGTCCAGAAACAGTCCAAAGGTCAAACCAGGAGAGCAAGGGAACGAACAGAAAACAAGAACACACAAAGACCGGCCTTGGGAAACAGAACCTGAAGCAACGTCCTGTTTCAGCCCCGCTCCTTAAATACTGTCAGCATTCAACCGCCCAGCCCCAGCCGACATGGCCGGCCAATCGGAACCCGGCTACTGAAGAAATCCCTCTGGTTGGTTCCGTCCGGCCTCCCGGGCGGGGCTAAAGCACCGGCATCCCAATATGGTTCCTCTGAGGCGGAGCTTATGGTTCCCGCGCCCGAATGTGGAGAAGATGCCATCGCGTCTCGGCGCCATCCTCCCCGCTGGCGCAAGCACGGACCCCATAGCCGGCGACCGAGAGCCCGAAAGCCGCGATCTCCGGCCCACGGGCTTGGCCCCGGACAGGGCGGCCATCGCCGCGGCCTCAAGAAGGCTGGCCTCTCTGGCTGCGGGTCCTTCCTCCCGGCCCTTGCTTCCTGCAGAGGAGCAGCTGGAGGGAGCGACGGATGTGACAGCGGTAAGGTCTCAGACCCAAAATAGACGTGTGGCAATTTTCATTTTGCCGCACATCCATTTTTGTCAAAAAAAGAGGCATTTTTTGTAGATGCGCTAAAAAATAATTCTGTGCACACCCAAAACACGCGTCTATACTACCGCAGGACATTTTTCAGCGCATCTTAGTAAAAGGGCCTCTTTGTTATATTTGCAAATGTTGATACACTCCCTCTCTCCCTACCTTATCAATGAAAGTTGTGCTACATTACTCTATGCTCTAGTTGCCACAAAACTAGATTACTGTAACATCATCTATGCTGGCCGTCCTGATATTTCTCTTCATAAACTCCAGAGAGTACAGAACACTGCCATTTATATTCTCTCAAATGCACGACATTATGATCATGTTACTCCATTTTTGAAAGAAACACCACTGGCTCCCTATAAAGTCTTGAATCATTCATAAGGTTTTGACCTTCACTTACAAGGCCTTATGTGTAAGCCCCCCCCCCCCCCCCAATTTACTTGGCCAGCCTTATTATCCTCTACTCTCCATATGTGCTCTCCGTTCAGCATTTGACTCCCACCTTTCTGTGCCAACCCTTCACTGTGCCCATCTCAACTCCAGGTGTCATTCTTCTTTATTTTTCCTGGCCCTTTTTCTTTGGAATTCTTTACCCTCTGATCTGAAATCTGAGCTCTTGTACCCTCATTTCTGCTGTCTCCTTAAAACCATTTATTTTCTTTGTTGTTTCCCTATTGTAATGTCCACTGAGCGGGTTCCGTGTTGCATGTTTCAGCGAGTAGTCGATTTTCTCTCTGCCCCAGCCCCTTCATGATCCATTACCTTTTCACCTCTTTCATTTTATTTCTCCTATCCTATCATAAAAATTGGTGTTCCTTAACTATTTCTATTTAGTGTTGTACAGTGCTTTGATTTGTTGTGAAAGGTGGTATATCAAGCATCCTAATGAATATAAACATTAAGCGGATCTTTTACTAACGATTAGCTCGAGTTGTCTGCAGCAGGGCCCATAGGAATAAAATGGGCCCTACCGCAGATAACTCGAGCTAATCCTTAGTAAAAGACCCCCTAACATTTTCTATGTTTCTGTGTTTCTTTTTGTTAAATAAAAAGCTGAGTCCTTTTTCAAAGACTCATAACCAGTCAAACGCTATAACAGCAGTGCAGAAAAACTGAACCACCAACTTGCCAAATGACAGTGTTCTATATAATCTGCAAAGATTTCATAGCAGAAACTGGGATCCCAAGATATAAAGAACTGCAGTAGTACAGGCTACTCAAAATTATAGCCTGAATGACAGTTCAAAAATAATCCACTGGAACATAAGGTTTCACCTTACTTAGCAGGTGCAGCTTTAAAAAGGCATTTTTCATTATCATTGATATCTGCTGCATAAAAGAGAACCTGAAGTCTAGTAGAACACCCAAACTCTTAACCTGCTGAGCAATGAGAATCTGATGACTGCATAGCTGTGTACACAATCTGGCAATTCCTGTATTGCAGTTCTGGACACAATCATCATCTCTGTTGTTGTGATATTAAGGCCAACCTATTAAATTCAACCATTGAGAGCCAAACAAACAAACAAAAAATCCCAAATATTCCACTGCAATATCAAAAGCAATATTTAATGAGAATAGCAATTGGACATTGACTGCATATATTTTACTAGTAAAAAAGGCCCGTTTCTGTTAGAAATGAAACTGGCGCTAGCAAGGTTATATTCGTATGTAAATTGTTGTTAACCAAACAGTTCATAGTAAAGTGCTATAATGATGGAGTAATTGTGAAGGGTGTATAATGTGGAAGATTGTTCATGAGTATGACATTTTTTCCCTGTTAATTGTATTTAATGTGTTGCCCTGTTGTACCCCCATGTGCAGCAACCCCCTCCCGATGTCCACCAACCGTTCTGTTTTTCCTTTATTTTTTTTTCTTTTAAGTTTAATTGTCCCAATGTATTTGTCTGTGTGTTTGTGCTATCGCCCTATGTTCACCAACCATCCAGTTTGTGTGTGAGTGAGTGAGTGTGTGTGTGACAGAGAGATACAGTGTGACAGAGTGTGTGTGTGTGGGGGGGTCCAGCTTCCATGACCCTTTCCTTCCCTTCCTCCCCTTCTGGATGAGGTGCAGGCAGGCCCCCCTCTACTGTGCGAGGTGCAGGACCCCCTCCCTTCGGTGCGAGGTGAAGTCCCCCTTTTGTTTGGAGTTCCAGACCCCAGAGAGAGAGAGACAGACTGTGTGTGCCTGAGAGAGAGAGTGGGACACAGAATGAAAGACTGTGTGTGTGTGACAGAGAGATACAGTGTGACAGAGAGTGTGTATGTGGGTCTAAGTTCCATGACCCCCTCCTTCCCTTCCTCTCCTTCCATCTGATGTGAGAGAGTGTGTGGGCAGGACCACAGGGGCAGTCATTGAGACAGAGTGTATGTGTGTGTGAGAGTGTGTGTGTGTCCGAGAGAGAGTGTGTGAGGGTGAGACAGAAGGAGTGAAAGAGTGTGTGTGTCTGAGAAAGTCTGTGTGTGGAACTGAGTTCCATGACCCCCTCCTTCCCTTGCTCTCCTTCCGTCTGAGGTGCAGGCCCCGCCCCCTCGTTCTTCGGTCCGACTGCCAGCGTTTTTTTTTTTCCACACTGATGACTCACGCTGTCTCCCGCCTCTGTTTTGTTATTGGGCACAGTCGTTGATGACGCTTGTGGGAGGAGGAGCACGAATGCTTTGCTGCCAGCTTCGTTTTTTTTTTCACGCTGATGACTCGCGCTGTCTCGCGCTGCTGTTTTCTTATTGGGAACAGTCGTTGATGACGCTTGTGGGAGGAGGAGCATGAATGCTTCAATGTTTGTGTCCACGCTGCCAGCTTCGGGTTTTTTTTTCACTCTGATGACTCGCGCTGTCTCGCGCTGCTGTTTTCTTATTGGGCACAATCGTTGATGACGCTTGTGGGAAGAGAAGCACGAATGCTTCAATGTTTGTGTCCATGCTGCCAGCTTCGGGTTTTTTTTCACTCTGATGACTCGCTCTGTCTCCCACCTCTGTTTTGTTATTGGGCACAGTCGTTGATGACGCTTGTGGGAGGAGGAGCACGAATGCTTTGCTGCCAGCTTCGTTTTTCTTTTCACGCTGATGACTTGCGCTGTCTCGCGCTGCTGTTTTTTTATTGGGCACAGTCGTTGATGACGCTTGTGGGAAGAGGAGCACAAATGCTTCAATGTTTTTGTCCACGCTGCCAGCTTCAGAACGTTGGAGGTGGGTTTTATTATATAGGATATGTGTAGTACTTTTACTTTCCAACACAGTGGATAAAGAAGAGTCCTTTAGTAATCCTTCCATCAGCACTTGAGGGGCAGAAAACCTCTCCCTTTTTCTTAATTCTGATTTCCTACCATTTAAAAAGGACTAAAACCAATCCAGCACAAGTCCTGAAACATCAAAACTCTGAAGACGATCTACAAATACAAATTGATTAATTGTATTGAAGGTCACTGATATATCCAAAATGATTGCAATATAGATGTTGTAAAGGTCCAAACTCTGTCTCATTAAGTCCTCAAAGAACAATAAAAATTCTGTATTATAGGCCATCTGAATTCTAAACTGGAAAGGATCCAAAATATTGGCATTCTTTAGATAGGGCTTGATATTCAAAGTGATATAGAGGTCAGGGCAGCCATATTTAATCAGAGTTGCTAGGTGCAGGAGGGCTTTGCTGCTGCATGACCACCACTAGACCACCATCCAGCTTATTTTCGAAAAATAAAGACGCCCACATTTCGACCCAAATCGAGAGATGGGTGTCTTTCTCCTGTGGGCGAACAAATCGGTATAAGTGAAAGCCGATTTTGGTCGTCTTCAACTGCACTCCATCGCAGGAATGAACAAAGTTGACGGGGGGGGGGGGGGGTGTCAAAGGCGTAGCGAAGGCGGGACTGGGGCGTGGTTATCGGCCGAGTTGAGATGGGCGTCTTTAGCTGATAGTCGAAACAAGAAGGGCGTTTTGGACGAGAATTTGATCCGCTTTATTTGGACCCTTTTTTTTCAGGTTCAAGTCCCAAAAAAGTGCCCAAACTGACCAGATGACCACCGGAGGGAATCGGGGATGACCTACCCTGACTCCCCCAGTGGTCACTAACCCCCTCCCACCAAACAAAAACCCACTTTACAAACTTTTTTCCCCAGCATGTATGCCAGCCTCAAATGCCGTACCCACCTCCATTAGACTTTCATACCTCACGTGTCTAACTCTTTAAGATGTAAACCATTCAAGGGCAAACAATTCTTCTCATCTCAAAAGTAATTCACGAGTGTTCATTTGACCTCAGTCATGTTCATTGCCACCTAAAAACGTTTTTAATGGCAATGTTCGCAACATCCATCATCTTCATAGGTCAGCTTTTTATATATATATATTTAAAGCTTTCATATATCTTATTTTACAGACTTTTAAAGTTTTCACTTATCTTATTCTCCGTTTAACATTGGACCCAGGGGTTACAGTTGTCCCCACCTCCATGACAGCAGAATGTGTTCTATCCTCTGACAGCCTTTCCCTGGTTCTGATGCGGGTCTCGGGTGAGTGTGACACCTTTTCTGTTAAGGGCACTGCAGAGTCACATCAACAATGCATTATGGTGGGTGTAGGGTATTGGGCTCCGTGATTCCACTAGCTTGTGTTACATGCTCACGATGTTGGTAGTTGGCAGGCTCTACTGCCAAGGTGCTTTTCCCTCTGCTTACTGGGTCAGAGTGTGCCCTGTTTTGTTTCCGGTTGTCCATGAGGTAGTGGCCATTTTTGTAACACAGTTTTAGATCCCATTCATGTGTTAGCCACGTTACACAACTTAGTTCTTACCTTGAATGTTGCTGAAAGAGGGCATTGTACAGCATTCTGCCAGCTCTGACATACTGCTCATCTCAGTACCAGGGAGACTTTGCCAGTGGGGCACAACCTCTGATCTGCAGTTAACTGTGAGTAAACGTGCTTATTCCAATAAAGGACATTTTCGGAGACATTAGTCAACTGGTGTGCCAAGATTATACAGCAGCAACAAGTCCTAGAGGCCTGCGTGTATGCAGGTCCCTGGAGCACTTTTAGTGGGTACCGCAGTGTACTTCAGGCAGGCGGACCCAGGCCCATCCCCCCTACCTGTAACACTTGTGCTGGTAAATGGGAGGCCTCCAAAACCCACTGTACCCACATGTAGGTGCCCCCTTCAGCTCTAAGAGCTATGGTAGTGTTGTACATTTGTGGGTAGGGGGTTTTGGGGGAGGGGGGTTGGGGGGTTGGGGGCTCAGCACCCGTGGTAAGGGACCCAGCTTTTACTTACGGATGTAAGGCAAGAAATGAAGAAGAAAGGCAGAAAGTAAAGAAATAAATGGAAAGGAAGCCCTGGAAACGAGTTAAGAGGACAGGTAGCAGCAGAATCGGATACTTGGCCAGCATGGCATGATCAGAAAAACAAAGTCATCAGACACCAAAGGTAGAAAAGATTGTTTTATTTTTATTATAGTGTTTGGAATATGTCCATTTTGAGAATCAGGTGCTTAACATTAAAAGTTTATATTTATTTACTTATTTATGGCATTTTATCCCACATTAAACATGAATTAGGGTGTTTTGTGGCTCTACATGAGAATTGTGATATTATGATCCCTTGTTTCATATTGTTGACGGTCTGCATTTTCCGTATGGGTGGTATATTGGTGTATTAGGTTCTGCCCAGTGTAATATTTATGGTACAGCAAGGTTCTGAGTGTGTTTTTGCACAAAGTTGTGCATAGTGTTTTGCAGTTGAGCGATTGTGGTTAGTATATGCTTTGAGCAACCACTTTATTCTTTGACATATGATACATAGCTAATATCTAAATTTAATAAAAGGTATTAATTGTGACTTTTATTTTTATTTATTTATTTTTTCTGTGTGTTATCAGACAATTATGGATTTAAGCTCCACCCCTGGCCCCACCCTAACCCCGCCCCTTTAGCCTCCCCAAACAGTTGGGCCACCGACCGCCTAAGCGCGCACTTTTGTGGAGTCTTTTCTGCAGAGGAGCGGTCTTGAACCATGCATATAAGCGAATCTTGCACTTACTGTATCAGTGGTGCGCTAAACCAAAGTTTGTCCCCAAAGAAATTGATGGCACCAAAAACGGGATTGAAGTACGGCATGCAGTTAAACAGAACATGCGCTTATCCGACGTGCACTGAAATGGAGTGCACTGTATATACCACTGAATTCTGTAAAAAGCACTAAAAATTGTGTGTGAAATTTGGGCACGTACACAACTTGTGTGTACAATTTAATTGAATAATGAGGTAATTAGCACTAATTGGCTTTTTAACAAGCAATTATTGCCACTAATTAAAATTACATAACATATGTGCCTAAATTTTACGCATGAGTCAAAAAAGTAGAGCTGCCAAGCTACCCATTCCAAGAGGGAGACTTTTTGGTCAGTCCTGGATTTTTGCCAACCTCACCCTGGTGCTTTATGGGACCAGCAGCACTGATTTCAATGAATAGAATCATGGACTATGTAAGTGTAAACCCAGGACTGGACATAAAGTCTCCCTCCTGGAATGGGTAACTTGGCAGCTCTGAAAAACGGGCATGGAAATGATGGGGTCATGGGTAGATAGGGGCATTCCTTTAAGCTATGCACATAGTTATAGAATAAGGGCATCTGCATCTAAATTTAGGCAGGTGCAATTGCATGACACTTTAGTTAGTGTAAATGGCTGTGACTAAAGTTAGGCCCGATCCTAGGCATAAGCACTATTCTATAACCATGTCTACCTATAAGAGGCCCTGTTGCTAAGGTATGTAGGTGCCTATGCGCATCCAACATGCATCACATTGGAACTACTGCCCGGCTAACTCTTGCTCTGGGCGGTAATTCCATTTTTGACACGTGTTCAAAACACGAAGTAGAAAAATATTTTCTATTTTCTACTGCGTGGTGCTTTCCCAGTGGTAATCGGCAGTTTATGCATGCTTACACTTACTGTCCATTTAGTGTGTGACAACTTCCCGCCAAGTCAATGGGTGGTGGTAAGGTCTCAGGTCGAAAATGGATGCGAGCTGGTTTTAATTTGGCTGCACGCCCATTTTCAGCCACAAAAAAGGCCTTTTTCCAGACGTGCAAAAAAAGTGGACATGCACGTGTTCAAAACACATGCCTACATCAGCGCAGGCCATTTTTCGGCTTGCCTTAGTAAAAGGACTCCTAAGTACGGTTTATAGAATACTGCTTTTTCAGCGCTAATGCTTTGGGCATCATACATAGAATTTAGTCCATAATGTGTATGCATATGTTTCATTTTTGTTTACTTTGAGAATTGTAGGCAGATTTTTGGCCCTGCCAACTTCTTCCTACAACACTAAGACTGTAAGAGTAAACTTCTGAAAAGGCTTCAGGAGCTATTTATTTCATGTTTGGCAGAGCAGAAAAAAGTAAAATTGAGGGTACTGAGACCACCACATGCTGGAAGGGTCATGCATGCTCAGAATTATTACAGCTGAGTTGTGGGGAAACTCTTCTACCCGTATGCAATGGGATGACGTGACCCACTTGTATGCCTGATTGAATTCTGATCGTCGATGGTGAGAGTGACATACTGAATTACTATTCACTGTACAGCAGAAAATGTTGTTTCTCAGTGTGAAATAGAAAAACTGAGAAAATGAGCAAGTAGGTGACTGGAAGAAATAAATTGTGTCACTGAAGAGAGGCATTCTCACTTTTTCTGACCATAGAAGAGTGAATGGAATGTGGGAAGTAGCTCCTTGAACAAGATAAAGATATATTTTTAATTGTCTTAGTTTCAAGTTTCCCACTGGAATTTTTGACAATGAGGCTTATTCACATGCAGTTTACAAATAAAAATTAAGAGCTCTGTTTACTAAGGTGTGCAAGCGTTTTTAGCGCATCCTAAAAATTAGCATGCACTAAACGGTAGAGATTCCCATATATTCTCATGGGTGTCTTAGCATTTAGCAAGTGCTAATCATTAGCACGTGCTAAAACCACTAGTGCACCTCTAGCATGGCTTATTAAACAGGGCTCTAAGTGTTAAAATAAGTAGACTTTCTTTTTGATTTAATAAAGAATAAGAATGATGTAATTGAGAATACCCAATTTGATTCCAAGATGGCGCTGTGAATGGACGCACCTGTGTTTGCTCCTAGAGGCTGCTGTGTTTGTGAGTTTTCCTCGGTGCCTCTGTAGCCTTGTCAACGATGGGGAAGCGGAGGGGGAAGGTAAAGGAATATCCCTCGGTTCCTGTGACCTCCTCGACGATGAAACAAACAACCCTGCAATTTCCCAGGCAGCAACCAGGTCCTCATGGAACTTCGACCCCCTCTGCAGCTCTCAGCCCTTCGGAGTCGATCGAGAGTGGAAACGGGGCTTCCCTGAGCCCTGTGGAGCGAATTGCACCTCCCCAGCCTGGAGGAGAGTTGCTGGCTGTTCAAACAGAGACAGGCGCCGAAGTGGCTCAGCTGGTCCTGTCCGAGGGTTTGACTGCAGCAACGGAGATGGATTCTCAACTTTGGGAAACATTACTACAACAGGCTTCAAAGGTATTGCCTCAAGCTATTGTTTCCAAGTTAGCTCGTGCTGATAGTCTATCTCAATCTCCTCCTGTGGCTAGTGGAGTGATTAGACCAGCAATTGTGACGCTGGAGTCACTATGGGATATGGTTTACAATATCCAAACCTCTATGCAAACTACTTTAAAGCAGAATTCTTCTGATATTGAAGTTCTTTCTGAGGCTGCCCTGCTTCAAGCACAAGTGACTGCACAGCAAACCCAGAAATTGGAACATGTGGATATCAAAATTCAAGAAATGGGATCTATAGAAACAGCTCTGGTTAAAGACAATAATTTCCTACATAAACGACTTGAATACTTGGAAAACCAGACTAAAAGACTTAACCTTAGGTTTCTTAATTTTCCCAAATCGCTGTTAATTTCTCCCTTGGAGATGGTTAAAAAATATTTGGTGGACATCCTAGGAATGGACAAGGACTCACTCCCTTCCATTACACGGGCTTATTACATCGGGAGTACTGGAGTGATGGTAGGAAATCCCCCCGTAATAGGGGAAGGAATGAATCTTACCTCATTCCTAGAAAGTTCATTAGAATTAGTTACTCAGAGGTTAACTCTGCTTGTCACTTTTGCGTTGGAGCCTGATAGGAATGCCGTACTACGGCTTTCATTGAGACATTTAGAAAACCTGTTTTTGGGCTCAAAGGTCCGTATCTTTCCAGATCTCTCATGGCCTACACAGATGAGACGAAGGGCCTTTTTGGAACTTCGCCCCAGAGTGGTGGCATTGGGAGCAAATTTTCTCTTGCGATTTCCTTGTTTTTGTAATGTGATGCTTGAGGGTAAACATTTTCAGTTTGTAGACCCAAAACACTTGAAAGAGTTTATTGATGCAAGAGTTGATGTGAATATAGTAAACCTTCCCTAATCAGCAGGCTGGGGTCTGAACCAGAGGAAGCATCTATTGATTATTAATTTTAGTATTTTTTTCTCTTTGAATTTCCTTAATCTTGGAATCAAATTTCTTTAACTTGTGGACAAATGGGCTGTAAAGATATATACTTATTATTTTTGTTTCCTAATGTTAAATAATGCCAATTGCATATTCACTTTAAGTGGTGATGTATTGGAAAATTTAAATAAATAATAAAAAAAAAGAATGATGTAATTAAATAAGAAAATAACAATGCTCTGAAGATGTCATGAATACATCATAGAACCTGAAGAAGACTTGTAGTCAACATCTCTAGCTACAGATATGGAAACTGATGATGTTACATTATTAACGCTTTTGCTTTGAAGAACATCTTAGACATATTTTAGAAGTATTCCCAGGAACATTTAGGGGCCCTTTTACTGAGCATTGTTAGATACGAACATGCTCCTAACACAGCTTAAAATGACAAACCATGGGACACACTATTTTTCTTCTTTTTTTGAGGGTGTGTGTCAGGGAGGCAGAGACTGGGCGTTCCTGCAGTAATCAGTTAGTGTGACCCTTACCGCTAGCAAATGGGTGGTGGTAAGTGCTCAGGAGGTAGAATTGTTTTAATGGACATGCACTAATGTTATCATTAATGCATGACCATTAATACAAAAAAACACAAAAGGGCCATTATTACAGCTGCGGTGAAAAGGCTCTTAGCAGACCCTTTCACAGGTTCTTCCACTTTTTTGCCTTAGCTTAATAAAAGGACCCCTTAATGAAACACTTAAGTGGATGCTTGACTTTTATGAATGTATATATCCATACATGCTCATGTATATGCCATTAGTTTAGTGAATTACATATGTAATTGACCTGCATCTGTTAGTGTGTACTTTAAAGAATTACCATGTTCATGTGTATATGTGTAAAGGTTTTGAGGCACACGATGGATATATGTGTGGATATAAGTATTTACACACAGAGGGCTAGATTCTATATATGGTGCCTGAAAATGTTGTGTGGAAAAATAAGGAATAACACTGAGTACCTCTCCACATGAGCAAATGTAGTCACAGCCATTTATGCCATGTTTTATTTGGTGAAAACCCCAATGCCTAAATTTGGAGCAGAACAGGTGTATTCTATAACAACACATATAGATTTTAGAAATGGCCATGCCCCACCCAGGACCATACTCACTTTTCAACTATGCAACTTAGAACTTAGGCGCTCCATGTTACAGAATATGTTTAGCGAGTTGTGTGTGTAAATCTTAATGCCAATTAGTGTGAATTGCTTATTAACATCCAATTAACAGTGCTGCTGTGCAGTAGAAGCCTATTCTATAATGGAATCAAGATGCCTAGGTTCTGTTATATTGTTTATTAATTTGTATTCTACCTAACTCCTAGACAGATCACACAATAAATATATACAATTATAAAATACAGAAAACACAGTAACATTAAATTATCAAAACAGAAACAAAAAATAGATAAAATTACAACAAAATAAAAACTTATCTTTGATTTTCTTATTCCTAGAATCAGCAACAATTCATATCATCTGACACACTTCCATTATGTGCACATTAAATATTTGCACAAATACAATAAACATGTGTTTTACACATCTAAATAACAAAACAGAGAGGGTTCAAAGCACAAAACACAGTCCAGAGCAAAGAAGAAAGGACCAAGAGCTTTCAAAAACAGGACAAGTCCTTTTTATTCCACAGTGTAGATTAGCTTATATATCAAAGACTCATGCATCAATGACTCAACATGGGCTGCGTTTCAGCGCACAGAGCCTGCATCAGGGGTTGTTTCCTATCAAAAATACAATGTCAAGATGCCTTCAAATTTGTTCACTCACAAAGTAGCGCCACACTGGGATTTTCTGAATAAGTAATGGGATGTGGTCCTACTTCTTGCCACTAATTTGAATGTTGTACATGTTGACATTGGATTTTTGATATCAAACAACCCTTGATGCAGGCGCTGTGTGCCAAAACATGGCCTATGTAGGGTCATTGATGTATGAGTCTTTGATGTATAAGGCTGAGCTATGCTGTACTCAGAGATCTATATAACATTCTCAAATGCTTTGACATAAAAATCCCTTCAATATTTTTTTAAATATAATAATATCTTATATTGACCTGATGTGTAAAGGTGGCTGATTCCAGGCAATTGGTCCTGCAATAGAAAATGTACACTCCTGGGTTCCTTCCGAATGTATTTTCTTCAAGGCTGGAAAAAACATATGGCATATTCCTTCAAATCTTAATGTCCAATTAGGAGTATATATTTTGAATTCCATTGAAAAATAATGAGCTGATTCCTTTTTCAAGGCTTTAGATATCAGAAGAAGTACTTTAAAATTAATTTGCTTAGCAATTTGTATCTAGTGAAATTACTTAAGCACTGGAATAACATGTTAAAAATGTTAACAACCTGTCATGTAATTAGTTGTGGTATTTTGAAAAATCAGTAAGGAAACTCCCCAGTTTAGACTGGG
Source organism: Microcaecilia unicolor (assembly GCF_901765095.1). NCBI lineage: Eukaryota > Metazoa > Chordata > Amphibia > Gymnophiona > Siphonopidae > Microcaecilia > Microcaecilia unicolor. Next base: position 441,641,109 of record NC_044031.1, on the reverse strand, counting down.
CGTTGATAATATTGACTGAGTGAGCCAGTATCACAGATGGTTTCTCGGGGGATCATTTTTGGCGGGAGTGTGTGTGCAGACCCAGCCAGGCTCTGTGACAGGGGGCAGCTGGTTCGCACCTACTTGCTATTATTGCAGGTTAGTACAGTGTGGGCTAATAGTATTTTGTTCCTGGTCGGATGAGTGAACTTATTAAAAAAAAAAAAAAAAAAAACGGGAGCACAGCCTACTTCTTACTACATAACTTGGTGGTTTGTGTGTCTTTAATGTTGTGGTGCTGTGTCCTTTGGGGTGTTAATTCTCAGCTTTTACTGTCTGGGGCTGTTTTGGCTAGGATTTTTTTTTTTTTTTAAATCAAGAGTTTTCTTAGGGGAGGTTTGTGAGGAGATGGCTCCTTCTAAGTTTGTGAAGGGGCGGGCACCCACCAAAAGTAAAGATAAAGGATATGGCAAAGATATAGTGGGTTGCACAGTGGGACAGAGGACTGGGGGTGTCATGCAGGACGCAGGTCTTGCTGTGAAGTCTGTGCCTTCTTGAGCTGTAATACCTAAGCCAAGTACTCACTGTCACACTACTTGTTCCAAGAGGGGTGTTCCTGTCTCTGGGTCATCTGCTCAGATACCTGTGTATTCGCAGTCTGCTGGTGCCAACAGTGATGTATATAGTACATCTATATACAAGAAACCCACAGACAGATACAGCTACCTCCACAACTCCAGCTTCCACCCTTCACATACAAAAGATCCATTATTTACAGCCAAGCCACAAGATACCACCGTATCTGCTCGGACCCAGAGGATAGAGACAGACACCTTGAAACCCTGACTGCATCCTTCAAACAGAAAGGCTATAACCCCAAAATAATCTCCAAGAATATTGCCTCCTCCCTCAAAACACCCAGGGAAATCTGCTACAGTACAAAGAAAAAAAGCCACAGACAGAATTCCCTTTGTAGTGACATACAACCCAGAGCTGGAGAAACTGAGGAAAATCATAAGAGACCTACAGCCCTTACTCCAGGAGGATGAACTACTGAAAGAGATATTCCCATTCCCACCAGTGCTGGCCTTCTGACAGCCACCAAACTTAAAACACAAGCTGATCAGTAGTAAACTCCCAGCACAGACTGAAAAAGAAAAGGGCACGTTTCCCAGTAACACATACAGCTGCAAGCTATGCCAAAACATTTCACAAGACCCCACAGTCATTCACAAGGGAAAAATATTCAACTTAAGGAACTATTTTACATGCTCATCTTCCAATGTGGTATATATCATTCAGTGTAAAAACTGTAACGAAGAATGCTATGTTGGAGAAACAGGCCAGATGCTTAAGACAAGATTCAATCTGCACAGACATCACATGAAAATAGCCGGTGCCAGTCAAGCCCCCACCCCTGTGGGCCAACTCTTTACAAGACCAGAACACTGCACCAGTGATTTCACAGTAAGAATACTGAAAGGTAATTTTAAAACAATACAGGAACGTAAGACCTTTGAAATAAGAATGATTGAATATTTTAACACCCAACAGACAGGACTTAACAAGGATCTGGGTTTTCTAACCCATTATAAACCATAAAGTTGTATTTCTCTGTTTATTACCCTCCTCTCACCTACCAACACTCATCCTGTTAGAATATCAATTAAATGCTTTGATGTCCCCATGCATACCCCTACCCTTCCACTCTGTCAGACTGTCAAAGTAATGCTTTGATGTTTCTCTTATATATACTATCTGCTACCACATTTGCTTATTTCCAATCTGATGAAGAAGGGCAACCTTCGAAAGCTAATCAAGAAATGTATTAAGTTATGTCCAATAAAAAAGGTATCATCTTATTTTCTTTTCCATGTTTTATTTTGTTTGATTTCTATTGATAACCTACAGGCCCTATGAATGGTTGGGAGTCCTCGGATTCCTGGGACTCATCTTGAGCTTCATCTTCATCCTCTTCTGACAATTGGTATGAACCTGAGGTGTCACATGCAGAACCGACTGTTATGGCTTCTGCTTGTGAGAGTGATCATTGTGGGAATGCTCCAAGTGTGTCGTGTACAGGTCATACTTTATGTGCTGTTACCCCTTTAGATCTTTGAATTTCTCAAAAATGGCATCAACAATTGTATATGGGAAATACATAGACTTGTTTGCTCTTTTGAAGAGAGTGCAAGACATTGAGAGCAAGTACACTGGGAAGGAGGAGGGGAAGAAGAAGATAGTATGGGTATCTAAAACCATTATTAATTAGTGAATGTGTTTTCGGGTTCTTTCTAGTGTTTTAGGTTTGGCAAAGACTGCACTTTATCTGGGATTATTGAGCTATTTGGCTCTTATTTTGAAAGTTTACAAAACTTACGGGGGCTGGTCATGGCTCAATTATGATGAGCATTTTCAATTAAGTTTGGCCTGGGATAAGTCTGATAATTGGGCGGTCCATGATGTGGATTTATGGATAGCACATTTGACTCCATTAAAAAATGTCCCCTTTCGGGCTGGGGCTGCTACCACATTCCCCACCCAGGGTGGTGGCCCATTCTCAGGATCAGGTGGAGTTGGAGTGGGGCAGGCTGCCTTTTCCTCCATGCTCAATGGAGTCAGACCCCAAGTTGGAGTGGTAAACAATGTCTGCTTCCAATTTAATGCCAGGCGGTGCAGTCACCCCTCCTGCCAATTTTTACATTGCTCTGCCCAATGTCAAGAGAGCCACTAAGCCTTCTTCTGTATTTCAGCACCCTGAGGTAGTTTGTCAGAAATGTAAACGAATTACAACTTGGGCGTATAACTGGGCCGTTTGCATTTCCCCCTCAGGCAGATTTTGTAATTTCACCATTGGGTGTTATACACAAGAAAAAGCCCGGTTCTTTCCAATTGATTCATAAGTTATCTTATCCAGAAGGGGCCAGTGCTAATTATTTCATTGACCCACAGTTGTGTTCAGTTCAGTATTTGTTTGATGAAGAAGTATCTTTATTTCAACGTTTACGGCTGGATGCTTTGACGGGAAAGGCTGATATTGAGGCAGCATTTCGGCTACCAGTTCATCCCACAGCTTTTCATTTGCTTGGTTTTCACTTTGAGAATCATTTCTTTTTTGACAAATGTATGCCCATGGGGTGTTCTATCTCACGTACTTATTTTGAGGCATTTGCATCCTTTTTGCATTGGGTTTTGGTGCAAGTGAGTGGGTTGAACATGATGGTCCATTATCTTGATGACTTCTTGGTTGGGGGTCTGGTAGATTCAGATGCATGTGCTGCCTTAATGTCTGCTTTTTGGTTTGTGGCAAAGGTGTTCCTTTGGCTGTTGAGAAGTCTGAGGAACCCACTATTACATTGGTGTTCTTAGTCATTGAATTGGATTCAATTAGGATGGAATCTTGATTCCTTTGGTTGAAGTGCAGGCTTTGCAACGGGAAATTGCCTCTGTTTGTCAGAAGCGTAAGATAAGTTTAAAGGAGATTCAGTCACTAGTGAGGCATTTTACTTTTTCTAGTAGGGTGATTCCGATGGAGCACATCTTTTGTTGACGGCTAGCTTGACTCTCTGCAAGCTTGCGTAAGCCGCATTTTTGAATGCATTTAACCTGGGAAATTCAACAGGATTTGAAGATTAGATCTCTGTTTTTGGATATTTTAATGGGGTTTGTCTTTAGTAGACTTCTGCAGTGAGTAACATGGATTGCAATTTTTTACTGACACTTCGGGTGAGGTGGGTTTTGATATTTATTTTGGGGGATCATGGTGTGTGGAATCCTGGCTGGAGTGGTGGAGTCTGTTGGTTGGTGTGCCAATGTTACACCATTGGAATTGTTTCCTGTGTGGGTGGTGTTGAACATTTCAGGTAGCCAGTTTCATAATTGACAAGCTATTCTGTGTTGTGATAATACTGGGATGGTTTGAGCTATTAACAGACAATCAGCTCAGTGTCCTTTGTTAGTGAAACTGTTGCACTTAATTGTATTTTGATGTTTAGATTTAAATATTTGGTTAACTGCTCGTCATATTCTTGGAGTGTTCAATGACATTGCGGATTCCTTGTCTTGTTCACAGTGAACTCATTTTCGTGCATTGGCTGCCATAGCCGAATGCGTTCCTACACAGATGTCAGAAGATTTGTGTCACATTTTTCAACTGGCTGTGAAGAATTGTTGTTCAAAGCTTTAGCGTCAAACACATGGAAGGCATATGGACTGGGCTGGTGTCACTTTCTAGTTTATTTTTGAAAGGGAAGGATGCCCATCTTCTGACACAAATCGGGAGATGGGTGTCCTTCTCCCGAGGTCGTCCAAATCGGCATAATCAAAAGCTGTTTTTTTGCATCCTCAACTGCTTTCCATCGCGGGGATGACCAAGTTCATGGGGGTGTGTTGGCAGTGTACCAAAGGCGGGACGGGGTGTGGTTAAGAGATGGGCGTCCTTGGCCGATAATCATAGGCGCCCGGTATAAGAGGCTTGGGGAGGCTAAGCCTCCCCAGCCGCGGCAGGAAAGGTTTAGGCGTCGGGGGGTTGGGCGGGTGAGTGGCACCGTGTCCCCTTCCCTCCCTTTCCGTTAAAAACTATCTGCCCCCCCGTGCCATCTTTAATTTACCTCCGCTCCGTCCCCAGCATTGGCCGCATCATTTGAAAGCCCGCCCTGCTGCCCGCTGTATTCTCCCCTCGGCTCGCTCCCTTCGCGACGTGATTCGTTCTGCAGACAGAGTCCCGCCCTCGAGGAAATGATGTCAGAAGGCGGGACTCTGTCTGCAGAATGAATCACGTCGCGAAGGGAGCGAGCCGAGGGGAGAATAGAGCGGGCAGCAGGGCAGGCTTTCAAATGATGCAGCCGACGCTGGGGACGGAGCGGAGATAAATTAAAGATGGCACGGGGGGGACAGATAGTTTTTAAGGGAAAGGGAGGGAATGGGTGGATAGAGGGGATGGCAGGGGAAAGAGGAGGGTTGCTGGAATGGGTGGATAGAGGGACTGGCAGGGGAAAGAGGAGGGTTGCTGGAATGGGTGGATAGAGGGGATGGCAGGGGAGAGAGGAGGGTTGCTGGAATGGGTGGATAGAGGGGCTGGCAGGGGAGAGAGGAGGGTTGCTGGACATGGGTGGAGGGGAGGTCAGGGGAGAGGAGATTTGCTGTACATAGGTGGATGGAGGGGAGAGTAGAGTTGCTGGACATGGGTGGGTGGCTAGAGGGGAGAGGAGGGTTGCTGGACATGGATGGAGGGAAGGGAAGGCAGGAAAGAAATGCACATGAATGAAGGGGAGAAATTCTGGACATGCATGGAGAGGAGGGAAGACAGAGAAAGGAGATGCACATGGATGGAGGGGAAGGGAGAGAGAAAAAAATGCTGGTTATGGATGGAGGGGAGGGAAGAAAGAGGAAGGAGATGAGGGAAAAGGGAGAAAACCTGCACATCGATGGAGAAAATAGGCAGAAGCTGGATCCACTGGACAGTCAAGTCTGCAGAGGACCCAGCTTTTACTTAGGATGTAGGACAAGAAATGAAGAAGAAAGGCGAAAAGTAAAGAAATAAATGGAAAGGAAGCCCTGGAAATGGAGTTAAGAGGACAGCTAGCAGAATCGGATACTTGGCCAGCATGATCAGAAAAAAAGTCACCAAACAGCAAAGGTAGAAAAGATTATTTTATTTTCATTATAGTGTTTGGAATATGTCCACTTTGAGAATCAGGTGCTCAACATTAAAAGTTTATATTTATTTACTTATTTATGGCATTTTATCCCACATTAAACATGAATTAGGGTGTTTTGTGGCTCTACATGAGAATTGTGATGATATGATCCCTTGTTTCATATTGTTGACGGTCTGCATTTTCTGTATGGGTGGTATATTGGTGTATTAGGTTCTGCCCAGTGTAATATTTATGGTACAGTAAGGTACTGAGTGTGTTTTTGCACAAAGTTGTGCATAGTGTTTTGCAGTTGAGCGATTGTGCTTAGAATATGCTTTGAGCAACCACTTTATTCTTTGACATATGATACATAGCTAATATCTAAATTTAATAAAAGGTATTAATTGTGACTTTTTATTTATTTTTTCTGTGTGTTATCAGACAATTATGGATTTAAGCTCCACCCCTGGCTTCACCCCTAACCCCGCCCCTTTAGCCTCCCCAAACAGTTGGGCCACCGACCGCCTATGCCGATAATGGAAAAAAGAAGGGTGCCCCTCACGAGCATTTGGTTGACTTCACTTGGTCCCTTTTTTTTCACGACCAAGCCTCGAAAAAGGTGCCTGAACTGACCAGATGACCACCAGAGGGAATCAGGGATGACCTCCCTTTACTCCCCCAGTGGTCACCAACCCCCTCCCACTCTAAAAAAAAAAAAAAAATTAAACATTTCTTCCAGCCTTTATGCCAGCCTCAAATGTCATACTCAGCTCCATCACAGAAATATGCAGGTCCCTGGAGCAGTTTTTAGTGGTTGCAGTGCACTTCAGGCAGGCGGACCCAGGCCCACCCCCCCCCCTCCTGTTACACTTGTGGTGGTAAATGTGAGCCCTCCAAAACCCACCTGAAACCCACTATACCCACTTCATCCCAAGCTCGGGTTGCTTAAGTATTGCAGAGAAAACTGCAGCAGGTTGTGCATTTTTCCGGAGACTTGCAATAGAGGAGTTACTGATAGGTCTCTGAGACAACTTTCTCAAAGTTTGTAAAAACGGAGTAAAAGTTCTGAAGTGAAGATGGCGGACAGACGGGAGCACTAGCGAAAAGCTCCCAAGCCGAAAGTGCTCCCGCACTGATCGGGCCGTCGGAACCACAACAAAAAGACCCGATCGATTGGCAACAACAACGGGCGAATAACCGGGTGAGCTGTACCTGCACCTTGCAGCTTCGGGCAGCCAACTCACAGCACCAGCGGAGAACGACCTGGGCCCGACCACGCGACCAGCAGTGGACGTGACTACGGCGGGCAGGAAAGGGAGTCCGCTGACTGCAAGAAAAGAACTGCCGTGAACAAAGAACATCGTGGATCCATCTGTGACGGCGTCGTTGGTCTCCGGTGCGGGTGGACGGTCCGGGTCAACTGTGGCTCCCTGTTGCCTGCCTGCTGCGTGGCTGCGGCCTGCCCCCACTGTCGCTCGGCTGCTCAGAGCTCCCGCGGTCTCTCTGCCTCGGCCCGCACAGTCCGGGGGTGCCCGGAGTGTTCGGGCTCCCTGCGCAGAGGGATCGGGCGGGCCGTAGCCTGCCGCACTGGTCGACCGTGGTCCTGGGCACTGCCGCCGCACTCCCCGGCCAGAATGGCCTGGGTGCGTACTTGCAGTGCGGACCACGGGACTGAGACGCCTGGGGATTCGCAGCGCCGACAGGAGAGTCCACCAGCCCGTTCCAGCCCGCCGATCCAACATCTGCAGAGGCTTCAGGGCGATCCAGCGTACGGGCCGACCGGGGCAGGGACAGAGACCGTGGGAGACAATCCATCAGCCACACCTCGTCCCTGACCAGTCTGTTGGCCCAGCTTCCCTGCCTGCCTGCCTGCTCTGCTTCATCCGCTCCCTGACCAGCCTCATCCGCTCCCTGACCAGTCTGTAGGCCCAGCTTCCCTGCCTGCCTGCCTGCTCTGCCTCATCCGCTCCCTGATCAGCCTCATCTGCTCCCTGACCAGTCTGTAGGCCCAGCTTCCCTGCCTGCCTGCCTGCTCTGCCTCATCCGCTCTATCTGCCTGCCTGCTCTGCCTCATCCGCTCCATCTGCCTGCATGTGCACGATCCAGCTTCTTCCTGCTTGTTGTTCCAGTCCACCTGCTCCAGCCTCCCTGCTTATCACAGCCATCTGCTCCAGCTTGGTCCAGCCCGCCTGATCCAGCTCGTCCAGCCTGTTCCACTCCAGCTTCTCCCTGCTCGTTCCAGCCCATCCCCACCACCCTGTACCAGTCCATCGGTTCCAGCTTCTTCCTGCATGCTACAGCTTGATCCAGCCCGCCTAATCCAGCTCGCCCACCTTGTTCCACTCCGCCTGATCCAGCCTCTCCCTGCTCATTCCAGTCCGTCAGATCCAGCCTCTTCCTCCTTGTTCCAGCCACCTGCTCCAGCTGTTCCAGCCCGCCTAACCCAGCTTGCTCCAGCCTGATACAGCTTCTCCCTGCGCGTTCCAGCCCGCCTAATCCAGCTTGCTCCAGCCCGCCTGATCCAGCTCCCCCTGCTCGTCCCTGCTCCGTCAGATCCAGCTCTTCCTACTCATCCCAGTCCATCTGCTCCAGCCTCCGTCGGATCCAGCTCTTCCTGCTTGTTCCAGCCACCTGCTCCGGCCGTTCCAGCCCGCCTAATCCAGCCTAATCCATCTTGCTCCAGTCAGCCGGATCCAGCTCTCCAGCCTTCTGCTCCTGCTGTTCCAGCCACCTGCTCCTGCCGTTCCAGCCCGCCAAATCCAGCCACCTGCTCCTGCCATTCCAGCCCGCCTAATCCAGCTTGCTCCAGCCCGCCTGATCCAGCTCCCCCTGCTCGTCCCTGCTCCGTTGGATCCAGCTCTTCCTACTCATCCCAGTCAGCCTGATCCAGCTCCCCAGCCGTCTGCTCCTGCTGTTACAGCCACCTGCTCCTGCAGTTCCAGCCCGCCTAACCCAGCTTGCTCCAGTCAGCCTGATCCAGTTCTCCAGCTCATCCCAGTCAGCCTGATCCAGCTCCCCAGCCGTCTCTCCTGCTGTTCCAGCCACCTGCTCCTGCAGTTCCAGCCCGCCTAATCCAGCTTGCTCCAGTCAGCCTGATCCAGTTCTCCAGCCTTCTGCTCCTGCGGTTCCAGCCCGCCTAATCCCGCTTGCTCCAATCAGCCTGATCCAGCTTCCCCTGCTCGATCCAGTCAATCTGCACCAGCTTGCTCCAGCCCGCCGATCCAACTCCCAGTCCCTCTACATCAGCTGCTCCACCCCACCAGCTTGTCCAACCTGCCTGCTCTCTCACTACCTACCTCCCTCCCTACCTCCCTCACTACCTATGGCCCCCTTTCACATTCTATTCCTCACCCTATCCCTCCCCAATCTCTTCCCCCTCCCTCCACTGTCTACCACACAAACTCACTACCCATCCCCACCCGTCCCGCCTACTACTGCAATACCTTACCTATCCCCCACCACCTCACCATCCCTACTGTCCTCCTCCTCCTTCCTAGCTCTCAACCTCCAGCACCTCCTTCCTGCCATGAACCCTTCCCCATTCCTCCTCAGCGCATTCCCGCCTTCGGCGCCTTCGGCGCCCTACCTCCCCCACCCTTCTCCGCTCTCTCTTGCTCCTTCTCCTGCTATCTGCGGGAGACATCAATCCCAACCCAGGTCCACCACACATGTCCTCGTCCTCGTCTCATCTATGCAAACGTTCCCGCGATATCTCCAATCTCATCCCCATTCCCCTCCCCCCCCCTTCCTCCCTCCCCTTCTCGTGTGCCCTATGGAATGCCCACTCAATCTGCAACAAACTTACCTTCACCCATGATCTCTTCATCTCCCATTCCCTCCACCTGCTCACCCTAACTGAAACCTGGCTCACCCCCTCGACTCTGCCTCAGTCGCAGCCCTTTGCCACGGAGGCTACCTTTTCTCCCATTCGCCCCGCACAGCCAACTGCGGTGGCGGCGTTGGCCTACTACTTTCGCCCTCCTGCAGTTTTCAACCCCTTTCCTACCACAGTCTCACTGCTTCTCATCCTTTGAAGTCCACTCCATCCGTCTATTCTACCCGCTGCCACTCCGAGTTGCAGTCATCTACCGCCCCCCTGACAAGTCCCTCCCTTCCTTCCTTACTGACTTCGATGCCTGGCTCTCCGTTTTTCTTGAGCCCTCATCCCCATCCCTCATTCTTGGTGACTTCAACATACACACTGATAACCCATCCAATTCATACACTTCTCAATTCCTCACCCTAACCTCCTCTTTCAACCTCCAACTGAGCTCCACCATCCCTACTCACGAATCTGGTCACTGTCTTGATCTCGTCCTCTCTTCTACCTGCTCGCCCTCTAACCTCTGCGTCTCTGCTCTGCCCATTTCTGACCATCACCTGATCACATTCATACTTCATCACCCTCCCCCTCAGTCCCGCCAAACACTAACCACTAACTCCAGGAATCTCCAGCCTGTTGACCCCCCCCCCACCTTATCTGCTAATATCTCTGATCTCCTCCCGTCCATCACGTCCTCCGAGTCCGTCGACAAGGCTGTTTCCAACTACAATGCCACTCTCTCCTCCGCCCTAGACACCCTTGCACCATCTGTTTCCCGTCCCACAAGGCGCACTACTCCCCAGCCCTGGCTTAACCCTTGCACCCGCTACCTTCGCTCCTGCTCCCGATCGGCTGAACGCCTATGGAGGAAATCTTGCACCCATACTGACTTCATTCACTACAAATTCATGCTATCCTCCTTCCAGTCCTCCCTATTCCTCACCAAACAGGACTACTACACTCACCTGACTAATTCCCTCAGCTCTAACCCTCGTCGTCTCTTTGCCACCCTCAACTCCCTCCTCAAAGTGCCCTCCGCTCCCATCCCCCCCTCACTCTCTCCTCAATCACTGGCTGATTACTTCCGCGACAAGATCCAGAAGATAAACCTCGAATTCACCTCTAAACCTTCTCCTCCTCTTCATCCTATCACTCACTCAACCAATCACCCACTCAACCAATCACCCCATGCCTCCTTCGTTGCGAAGGGCGACGAAAATGATAGTGGGGATGGGACGACTTTCCTATGAAGAGAGGCTGAGAAGGCTAGGGCTTTTCAGCTTGGAGAAGAGACGGCTGAGGGGAGATATGATAGAAGTGTATAAAATAATGAGTGGAATGGATCGGGTGGATGTGAAGCGACTGTTCACGCTATCCAAAAATACTAGGACTAGAGGGCATGAGTTGAAGCTACAGTGTGGTAAATTTAAAACGAATCGGAGAAAATTTTTCTTCACCCAACGTGTAATTAGACTCTGGAATTCGTTGCCGGAGAACGTGGTACGGGCGGTTAGCTTGACGGAGTTTAAAAAGGGGTTAGATAGATTCCTAAAGGACAAGTCCATAGACCGCTATTAAATGGACTTGGAAAAATTCCGCATTTTTAGGTATAACTTGTCTGGAATGTTTTTACGTTTGGGGAGCGTGCCAGGTGCCCTTGACCTGGATTGGCCACTGTCGGTGACAGGATGCTGGGCTAGATGGACCTTTGGTCTTTCCCAGTATGGCACTACTTATGTACTTATGTACTTATTATGTACTTATCACCCACTCAACCAATCACCCACTCAACCAATCACCCCATGCCTCCTTCTCCTCTTTTCCTGATATCACCGAGGAGGAAACTGCCCATCTTCTCTCCTCCTCGAAAAGCACCACCTGTTCCTCAGACCCCATTCCCACCAACTTACTTGTCACCATCTCTCCTACTATCACCCCTCCCATCTGTCATATCCTCAACCTCTCTCTCTCCACCGCAACTGTCCCCGACACCTTCAAGCATGCTGTTGTCACACCTCTGCTCAAAAAACCTTCACTTGACCCCACCTGTCCCTCCAACTACCGCCCCATCTCCCTCCTTCCCTTCCTCTCCAAAACACTTGAACACGCCGTTCACAGCCGTTGCATTGATTTTCTCGCCTCTCATGCCATCCTCGATCCGCTTCAATCTGGCTTTCGCCCACTTCACTCGACAGAAACGGCATTATCCAAAGTCTGTAATGACCTGTTCCTCGCCAAATCCAAAGGTCATTACTCCATCCTCATTCTCCTCGACCTATCCGCCACCTTTGACACTGTCAATCACAACTTACTTCTGGATACACTGTCCACTTTTGGGTTCCAGGGCTCTGTCCTCTCCTGGTTTTCCTCTTATCTCTCCCATCGTACCTTCAGAGTACACTCTCATGGTTCTTCCTCCACCCCTATCCCGCTCTCTGTTGGAGTCCCTCAGGGTTCTGTCCTTGGACCCCTTCTTTTCTCCATCTACACCTCTTCCCTGGGCTCCCTGATCTCATCTCATGGCTTCCAGTATCACCTTTATGCTGACGACACCCAGCTTTATCTCTCCACACCTGACATCACTGCGGAAACCCAGGTCAAAGTATCGGCCTGCTTATCCGACAATGCTGCTTGGATGTCCAACTGCCACCTGAAACTGAACATGGCCAAGACCGAACTTCTTGTCTTCCCACCCAAACCCACTTCTCCTCTACCTCTACTCTCTATTTCGGTTGACAACACCCTCATTGTCCCCGTCTCTTCTGCCCGCAACCTCTGTGTCATCTTCGACTCCTCCCTCTCCTTCTCTGCGCACATCCAGCAGATAGCCAAGACCTGTCGCTTCTTCCTCTATAACATTAGCAAAATCCGCCCTTTCCTCTCTGAGCACACCACCCGAACTCTCATCCACTCCCTCGTTACCTCTCGCCTTGACTACTGCAACCTGCTCCTCACTGGTCTCCCACTTAGCCACCTATCCCCCCTTCAGTCCGTTCAGAACTCTGCCGCACGTCTTATCTTCCGACTGAACCGATACACTCATACCACCCCTCTCCTCAAGTCACTTCATTGGCTTCTGATCAGGTACCGCATTCAATTCAAGCTTCTGCTACTAACCTACAAATGTACTCGATCTACAGCCCCTCCTTACCTCTCAACCCTCATCTCCCCTTACGTTCCTACCCGTACCCTCCGCTCTCAAAACAAATCCCTCCTTTCAGTACCCTTCTCCACCACCGCCAACTCCAGACTCCGCCCTTTTTCCCTCGCCTCACCCCACGCTTGGAACAAACTCCCCGAGCCCATACGCCAAGCCCCCTCCCTGCCCATCTTCAAATCTCTGCTTAAAGCCCACCTCTTCAATGTCGCCTTCGGCACCTAACCTCTACACCTCTGCCCAGGAAACCTAGACTGCCCAACTTGACATTTCGTTACTTAGATTGTAAGCTGAGCAGGGACCGTCCTTCTTTGTTTATTTTGTACAGCGCTGCGTAACCCTAGTAGCGCTCTAGAAATGTTAAGTAGTAGTAGTAGTAGTAGAGTGGGTTTTAGGGGGGGGGGGTTTGGGGGCTCAGCACCAAAGGTAAGGGAGCTATGCACCTGGGAGCAATTTGTGAAGTCCACTGCAGTGCCCCCTAAGGTGCTGGCGGTAGTATCAGCGTCTCTTAAGTAGATTAAATAAAGGAAATGACGTTTTTCAAAAAATTGGAGGGAAAAAGTTAATGTATAATTTTCAATTAGGAACAACTAATGAAATAAGGAAATGAGGTAGGGCTAAAGTTTACTTGATTGCGCTAATTTTGTGAAAGATAAAATATACTGCAGGACTAGGCATTAGCGAATTAAAAAAGATACTTAAGAGACGCTGATACTACCGCCATTTTTTAATGTATTTCACATTGGCACACACATCTTCGGAGAGGAGGTAAGCACTAAGATCTAGAACTTTTTCTGCGCTCCTTAGCATTAAACTATCACGCATATAATTCTATAATTTGGTTCATAGACTTTCGATAGTTTAAAATAGATAAAACTTTTGGGGATTTAGAATTCAAATGTTTGTAGATATATACACCAATATAGCAGTACTCATTTAGTAAACGCTTTGAAAAATCTCCACTGAAGATCATTTTGGTTCATAGACTCTCGACAGTTAGATACAGATAATTTCCCTGGTGATTCAGATTGCAACGGTTGTTAATATACAAACAACATAGCAGCATCGATTCAGTAGATGTTACAATAGAGATTTCAGTGCCCATTATATTATGTCTTTTTGTCTATTCCGTAAAATCATGCCATTTAAAACGTTTAGCCTCATTTTACCATAAGTTCATGTTTTTTTCTTTTTCTTGCAGCATAACAAGTTCGTTTTGTTTTTTAACATTTTTTAGAAGAGAGGAGGTAAGCTCGTCCAGCTTCTGCATATTTGATTCATCACATCACTAGCATATTTATACACAGAATTTTCCGTTTATATACAGAAATTTTATTACATTCAGTTTTCAATATAGAGTCTACATTATTCATCGTTACTTATTCAATGTTCCTTTACTTAGCGTCTAGCTCCTTCATTTTAGCGTTTAGTTCAATATCTGTGTTGTTTTACATTAACCTTTTTTCAGGTACATGGTATCACAATAAAGACCTTTTTACTGCTTCATTCAGCATTATCTTATATGCTTCATTTTACACAAGCATTTTGTTTACTCCGTATTTTATTAATTATTTTTGCATTACTTTTATTCTTATACATACAGACCCAAGAGAGTTTTGTCTTATTATTTCCCTTGGAGTACACATTCCAAGTCATATTTTCCGAGGTATTTTACAATTCATTTATTTTATTCTTCACTCTAAAATGAGTTATGTTTTAAAAAAAAAATTCCTTTTGGGTATAATTAATTCATTACATTCATGTGCCAGTTTGTAGCAATTGAAATTTGTTGTGAAAAAATACATAAGATTTGGTTCATTGTCATGATTATTTAAGACTAATATATGTTTACTATAAATGTACAAATATTCTTATATTCATTTATTTAAATACACATATACATATATTAATCTATATACTTTTAATTATTTTTTAATTACATAGATAACACACATTTTTCATTTTTTTATAATCTGCATATAAACACATTGTTCATTTTCACAGATTGATGAATTGTTTAAAGTATAATCCATGTGTTTTAATAATCCATAATTGTTAAAAAAATTTAAAAAAAAAAAAAAGACTTTTTTAAACTTCACACATATATTTGACTTTTATTACCCAATGTTGTTATTAGATTGAGTCATAGATAATTATCCGTTTGTTTGTTAGTTTATTTTTGCTATACATTTAGCTAATGTCTGTTGTTTCATTCACCACATTATGTCTACGATATATTTGTAACAATATCCTTCATTTGTTTTATTGTTCTGTTTAGGTTACAAAGACCCCAGAGGCAGGCCTTTGGGCCGAACCACGGCCGTGTTGGGTCATTTTTAATGCAAATTACGTTACTTTTTATTTTTTATTTTTCATGTGAATAAACAAATTATTTGGTATCCTTATTCACTCTCCTCACTTTTTGTTTTATATCTCACGGTTCCGTGAGGGTTTTTACCTCCTTTTTTGTTTCAGTTCTGATGCAACAAGGCACACATTCCTTTAGATTGGTGCTGCCAGTTATGCAGCTAGAGAAGGTGGGTCGCCTGTCCTTATTCAGTGTCTAGGTAGATGGCGCTCATCTAGGTATAATAGCTATGTCAGGGACATTGACAGGTTTATTGTTTAGTTTTTAATATGTTTTTTCTTTGCCAGTTTCTTTTTCAGATGGATTACCTCTGGACATCTGTGTTTGGCTTTGTGGACATTCACATGTTTTCTGGGCACACAAGCATGCTCGAGAGTCTCGTTGGGGTCTGAACTTGGGCCTCATTGAGCATGGTATTCAAATTTGTTGGTTGGCTATCAGAGGCATGTGTTGGGACCAGCTCCTGCCCACCTTATCTCAAGCCAGCAGATTTTTGTCTCTTGTTTTAATTAGTATTCATTGGGGGGGGGGGGTGATTTATGCATGGTAAAAGGGGTGGATTTATTCATTTAATGAAGCATGATTTGTTATGTGTGATGTCTTCCTTCCCACAAGCTCATCTGATATGGTCTCATATCCTTCCCAGGAGAGTTTGGAAGGGAGCGATAAAGCCTGCAGCGATTGAGCGATTGCACCATTGAGTGAATATGGAGGTTTCTAAATTTGTCAGTTGAGTGTGTATGAGGGGGGGGGGGTACTTTTAGTTCATGATCTTATTACTGCTGATTGTGTAGGACTCTCGTTCTGATGGGGTTCATCTTTCAGATATTGGTCTGGAAATTTTAAAATACCATTCAGAATTTGTTGGAGGGTTGTCTATGAAGGGATTTAGCTGCAGTATAGTGGTGGGGAAGCGGTGACAAGATGTCGTCTGTCACCACTTTTGTTCAGGTTTATGAGGATAGGGAGGCAGCAGTGGCGGCTAATATAAGGTTTGGTGGGAATGAGATTTGATGGATAAAGGTAACTGACGGGTGAAACTGCCATGAGTGAAGGGTAATGTTGGAGGGAGAATGGGCAGCTCATGTGTGGCACCGCCACGAGTGAAATGTGGCTTAATGATAACATAAGTCACAAGGACAGAGAAAGGGGGAATAAGGGAAGGGAGCTAGTTTTGCTACCAAATAACGCCGAATTGTTGTAAGCAGTGTATTTTTTCTAGCAAAAAAGAAATAAGCAAGTGTTGATAAATAACAGTAAACTTGTATGCAAAAACTAATTCAAACATGAAAAATGCTATACTTGGAAACCTTTGGGTTTAAAAAGCAAAACCACGTGCACGTAAGGACTAGATAAATGAATTAAAATGAATCCCCTTAATATGTAATACTTGGTAGCAATAATGAAACAGTGATTGAATATTCAGATAGCAAGCAGCCTGAGCCAACAGATTTATTTTCCACTGAACATAATTAACTTTGTATGAACTTGACTGCTAATAGTGTGCTGAACTGGACAATGTTGGCACATTTAGCCTTATCCTCTTACCAGCCATGGCACATATAAACAGTAATCATTGAAAATATTACACCAGTACAGGAGAAGAAAAATAACTTGTTTTTTTTTTTCATTTTAAATAATTTCTGTAAGCTGTTACAGCTCCAGTATACCCAAAATGACACAAACCAAATTAGCATACAGACTCTGCATGCAGCACAATACCAGAAAAATAGAACATTGCTATACATTGCAAAATAAAACAGCAGATGTAACTTCTCAAATTGGACATATTCCAAACACTAAAATGAAAATAAAATGATTTTTTTTTCTACCTTTGATGTCTTGTGACTTTGTTTTTCTGATCATGTTGGTCCCAGTATCTGATTCTGCTGCTCTCTATCTGCTCCCTTAACTCAATTTCCAGGGCTTCCTTTCCATTTATTTCTTTACTTTCCTCCTTTCTTCTTCATTTCTTGCCCTACATCCATAGGTAAAAGCTGGGCCCTCTGTGGACTTGACTGGAGGAAGTATAGAGTGGATCCAGCTTTTGCCTATTTTCTCCAGCCATGTGCAGTTTTCTTCTCTTTTCCCTTTCCCTCGTCTCCGTCTGTATGCATCTTCTTCCTCTTTCTTCCCTCCCCTCCATCCATATGTATCTCCTTCCTCTCTCTTCCCTCTCCTCCATCCATGTCCAGCATTTCTCCTCTCTCTCCTACCCTCCATCCATGTTCATTTCACTTCATCTCACGTCCTCTCTCTTCCCTCTCCTCCATCCATATCCAGCATTTCAACTCTCCCCTCTCCTCCATCCATGTCTAGAATTACTCCTCTCCCCTCCATCCATGTGCATCTCCTTCCTGTCTTCCCTCACCTCCATCCATGTCCAGCATTTCTCCTGTCCTCCCCTCTATCCATCCATAGCAATTCTCCTCTCTCCCCTGCCCTCCCCACCCATCCTTGTCCAGCAATTCTCCTCTGCCCTCCCCTCCCATCTATGTCCAGCGATTCTCCTTTGCCCCCTGTCCTCCCCTCTCATCCACATCCAGTGATTTCCTCTATCCCCTGCCCTCCCATCCATGTCCAGCATTTCTCCTCTCTCCCCTCCCCTCCATCCATGTGTATCTACTTCCTGTCTTCCCTCACCTCCATCCATGTCCATCATTTCTCCTGCCCACCCCTCCATCCATCCATGTCCAGCAACTTTCCTCTCTCCCCTGCCCTCTCCACCCATCCATGCCCAGAAATTCTCCTCTGCTTTCCTCCCATCCATGTCCAGTGATTCTCCTTTGCCCCCCTGTCCTCCCCTCTCATCCACATCCAGTGATTCTCCTCTGTCCCCTGCCCTCCCCTCCAATCCCATCCCATCCCATCCATGTCCAGCAATTCTCCTCTGCCCTCCCCTCCATGTCCAGTGACTCGCCCAGCCCCCAACTTACCCCCCTTTTCAGCCCCCGAGTTTCAGACCCCAACCCCAGCCCCACCTGTGCCCTCAGTTTTCCACAGCCCTCCTTTCCTTCAAGCCGCCCTGCGTTTAAAAAGTTGTAGCAGTGGCAGAGTCAACGAAAAGCAGGCTCACCTCTAGCCTTTAAGCCTTCCTTTCTCTCTCAGTGTGCACTGTGCCACCTTTGCGGAAACCAGAAACAGGAAATTGCATCAGAGAAAGTGCATGCTGAGAGAGAAGGGAAGGCTTAAAGGCTAGAGATGAGCCTGCTTTTTCGCTGACGCTGACGCCGCTGAGACTTTTTAAATGTAGGGCGGCTGGAAGGAAAGCTGAGGATCGAATGGCAGGGAGCGAGAGGAAGTGCTGTGGGGCTCCTGGAGGCACGAGGCCCTGTGCGACCACTCCTGTCACCACTGACTAAGACCAGCCCAAGGAAGGGAAGTAAAATAATTACAAATCGGGCACTCGGCACACACTTAGTTATGTATTTGCAGTTACATAATCACACAGGAGTCAATTTTCGAGTGAAAGTTGGTATTTATTTAGGCTGCAGTCAGGAACATAAAACACCATCTTTTATTTACACTATAAAACAATTTAATAATTTTTACTATCTAACTTCTGCCGGGTACACTGCCTTCCTTTTCTGCAATTTCCTACTTCAACACAGGGGTTGTCGTCCATGCACCCTGTCTCTGCTTTTTTGTGCCGTCCCTCTTAGCACACATTGTCCTTTGGCCTATCTCATTGAAGAATGTGCCTCCACAGCTGTACACAGCATCCCGATGTACCAGGCATCCCAGCTGTCCAAGCCACGAGACAAAATTGTCAAATATTCATGTCCCTCATGTATCCGCTAACCTGCAGCAAAACTTTTCTTTCATTAAATTTCAACTGAACACACATGGTTTAACACTTAACTTTCAACCATTAACTGTCAAGGTGCTGTGTACCCAGCCCTAACATATCAGTGGCCCCAGCTGCGACTAAGGCTGTAACCGGGTGGGCAGGTAGGGAAACGGTGCTCAGCTCTAGCATTCTCATTCAAATCTTTTCCTGCTTCCCTGCATGCTCAGCTCTCTTCTGTCCTTTGCCCCTCCTTTCCCTACTCCTCCTTGCCTTACTCTTAACCCTTTCCTATCCTTGATCCACTTGCTTTCTTATCTGTTTTCTTCTAGACCTTAGGCCCTCTTCTCCCCTAACCCTCCACCCCCCCCCCCCCCCATATCCTTCCCTGGCCTTCGGCCCATTTGTATTCAGCCCCCATCTAACATGGTTGCTTAGTTCTTTTTTACTTTACTGTTACCTAGAAGGCCACAGTGATACCATACTCCATATTCAGAAAACAAAATAACCTACAAGAGTGAGGGGGATAAGGTATTCCTCCTTTTCAGTTTGAATTAAAGACAGGTAACAAGCTAAAGGTGTGCTACACCTGCAGACAAGTGCACCAACACAAGCAAGGCCAAAGTCCTACTCAAGATAGATTCAGATAAGTGACAACTGTTCTGCACCTACACCTACACAACTAAAGAAGGCCAAGATGGAACTTGGGTAGTGCCGGGGAGGAAACTTGTATATTTACCAGTGAGGGTCTGAAGTATTCTGGTGGGAAAATCTATAAAACAAAACAGTAACATAAAGAATCAGTCCTTTTAAGGGAAATTTGGGGTTTACAAAAGAATACAAAGGTTAACATAAGAAAAAGGCCAAATTAAAACAAATACTTATCTGATTGAAGCTAACAGTTATATCTGAAATGGTTTGTCAAATTGATTGAAAGGAATTCTGGTTTACATAGTTGAAACTATTACGAAGAAATAATTATTATCATTAACATTGTGCAATTGTTAACTTAGGGGTATGTTTACTAAGGTGTGCTAGCGTTTCTAACGCACCTTTAAATTTAAGGCGTGTTAAACACTAATGCACCTATACATTACCATGGGGTCATTAGCAATTAATGAGTGTAAACCATTTACATGCATTAAAAATGCTAACGCCCATAGTGCACCTTAGTAAACATAAGCGTTAAACAATTTTAAGGGACACTACACTTTGTACCTAAGAGGGTATCATAACATCCAGCACTTTACATCAGGTGTGCACATTTAAACAACTTATGTACTTTATTCACAATTTTTAATGCAGTTGCCTATTTTAACTCAGATTTTAAGAAATATTTTTAACATATTTATGCTTTTAAATCTGTTTTTAGTGTGTGTTTAAAATGTTTATATATATTGACAATATTGATGTGCAATAAACTTTCAACATTTAAGAGAGTTTATTCTGTGTTTGTTCTCTGTTTGAAACTGTAAAAGACTCAGGAATTGTTCAACACACATAACACATTACTTTTCTTTTTGGCACCCTTTTAGTGAAAGTTAATGGGGAAAACCCAACACTGTGACAATAATTAATTTTTTGCTGTAATAACATCTTTCTACCACTAAGGGGTGCTACAATATCTCCCTTGATGCAAAGAAATATATAGAACAGAGCAATAGATCTTGTTCCTCCAGTTCTCACTTTCTGGCAGCCCTATTATCTGAAGTAAAAAAAATGGCCTAAAAAAACCTTCAAACAGGAATTTGAACAGAAGAAAATGGAACAAACCCCTGCAAGCTACCATATTGCAAACTTTGCTAACACATAACAGAAGACTCTGCAGTTACTTTCATTGAAAAGATCATTTTGCATAAATTAATTCTATTTCTGGATCCTCAGTGAAGAAGGTTGCTCCACTGGTGAAAAAAGTCAGAAGTTAAAGACAAAAATGTTCTATAGCTACAAGATAACATCACAGAGAATAACTGGGCAGCACATCTATGAGGAAACATTTTTTGCTGCCTGGAACATTCCAGTAATGGTGTTATGACCAGGAAACTAAAAAGGAATTTCAAAACCACCTAGCAATAGGGTACCTTTGATTTAAAATGATCAAATGCATTCTAACAAATAGAAAGGAAATTAAAGGCATTTTCTTTCCCATCACCAGACTTGATTTTTTAAAAAAAGAGTAATGCATATTTATAATTAATTTATAAAGTATCTATGTTCAAAAGACCTGCTATAGATATACTGCATTATATAGTTTCAGGAACACATTCTTTAACAAAAGAAGCTTTTTCATCAAAGCCAGAGGAATCATTAGCTGCAAAGCATAAACATACTTGTTACCCACAGCATTTATCTACATAAAGGAGTAGTCACATATATGCGTGTACTTCCTATGTGAATATGATCTACATGAGCAGTTTCAAATCGTAGAGGGGCATTTCTGATAAGACATTTAAGTCCAAACTAAGACATTTTGCCAAAAATGTACATAACTACATAAGTATTGCAATACAGGGACAGACCAAAGGTCCATCAATCCCAGCATCCTGTTTCCATCAGTGGCCAATCCAGGTCACAAGTACCTGGCAAGATCTCAAAACAGTACAATAAATTTTATGCTGCTTATTCTAGAAATAAGCAGTGGATTTTCCTCAAGCCCATTTTAATAATGGTCTATGGACTTTTCCTTTAGGAAGCTATTCAAGCCTTTTTTAAACCCCACTAAGCTGCTTTTACTACATTCTTTTGCAACAAATTCTAGAGTTGAATTACACATTGAGTGAATATTTTCTCTGATTCATTTTAAATTTACTACTTTGTAGCTTCATTGTGTGCCCCCTAGTCCTAGTGTTTTTAGAAAGAGTAAATAAGTGATTCACGTCTATCCGTTCCACTCCACTCATTATTTTATAGACCATTATCATATCTCTCCTCAGCCGTCTTTTCTCCAAGCTGAAGATCACTAGCCACTTTAGCCTTTCCTCTTAGGGAAGTCATCCCATTCAATTTATCATTTCTGTCACTCTTCTCTGTACCTTTTCTAATTCCACTATCAGGTGAATTTTCGAAAGAGAAGGGTGCCCATCTTCTGACAGAAATCGAGAGATGGGCGTCCTTCTCTCAAGGTCACCCAAAACAGCATAATCAAAAGCCGATTTTGGGCGCCCTCAACTGCTTTCCATCGCAGGGATGACCAAAGTTTACGGGGGCATGTTGGCAGTGTAGTGAAGGCAGGACTGGGGCATGCTTAGGAGATGGGCATCCTTGGCCGATAATGGAAAAAAGAAGGGCGTCCCTGACGAACACTTGGCCAACTTTACTTGGTCCATTTTTTTCACGACCAAGCATCAAAAAGGTGCCCAAACTGACCAGATGACCACCGGAGGGAATCGGGGATGACCTCCCCTTGCTCCCCCGTGGTCAATAACCCCCTCCCATCCTCAAAAAAAATATTTAAAAATACTTTTTTGCCAGCCTCAAATGCCATACTCAGGTCCATCTCAGCAGTATACAGGTACCTGGAGCAGTTGTAGTGGGTGCAGTGTACTTCAGGCAGGTGGACCCAGGCCCATCCCCCCTACCTGTTACACTTGTGGTGGTAAATGTGAGCCCTCCAAAACCCACCAGAAACCCACTGTACCCACATGTAGGTGCTCCCCTTCATCCCTAAGAGCTATGGTAGTGGTGTACATTTGTGGGTTTGGGGTTTTGGGGGGGATTGTGGAGCTCAGTACCCAAGGTAAGGGAGCTATACACCTGGGACCTTTTTCTGAAGTCCACTGCAGTGCCCCCTAGGGTGCCCGGTTGGTGTCCTGGTATGTCAGGGGGTCCAGTGCACTACGAATGCTGGCTCCTCCCATGACCAAATGGCTTGGATTTGGTCATTTTTGAGATGGGCATCCTCTGTTTCCATTATCGCCAAAAACCGGGGACAACCATCTCAAAAATGACCTGAGGATGACCATCTCTAAGGTCGACCTAAATTTCATGATTTGGGCGACCCCAACCGTATTATCGAAGCGAAAGATGGATGCCCATTTTGTTTCAATAATATGGGTTGCCTCGCCCCTTTACGGGGCCGTCCTGCGAGGACGCCCTCATGAAAACTTGGGCGCCCCATTCGATTATGCCCCTCAACATCTTTTTTGAGATGCGTTGACCTGAATTGAACACAGTATTCGAGGTGCAGTCGCAGCATGGAGCGATACAATGGCATTATACATCCTCATTTTTGTTTTCCATTCCTTTCCTAATAATACCTAACATTCTATTTGCTTTCTTAGCCATTGCCGCACACTGAGCAAAGGGTTTCAACATATCTTCAACGATGACTCTTAGATCTTTTTCCTGGTCGGAGACTCCTAATATGGAACCTTGCATTACATAACTATAATTTGGGTTCCTCTTTCTCAAAGAAATGTATAGCTCATAGCAATAACCAAACCAAAAAAATGTCTAAATTTCTGGTTCCATTATGGCTTTGAGCTAGACGTTAAAAGCAACAAGCACAAGAGTCCACATTCTGTACAAAATGGACAGAAGGAAAACAAACATCAGAGTGGATGAAAAAGACCGGAGATCTTTAATAAATAATTCTTCAATATGACTCGGCACAGACCGTATTTTGGTGACAGGGTCTGCATCAGGAAATGAAGGTCTAGAAGTTGACTGGATCTATATCTAATCAATCAACAACCTTTCTGGTAGAGTAATCAGTTCATGCATCAACAGCTGTGAACCCAGCTTAACAAAGACACATATTTAAACTGGCCGACAGACATACAAGCAGTGCAGAGGGGAGCCTAGTGATCGGTGCAATGGACTTCACATAAAAGGACCCAGTACAAATCCCATCTAAACCCCTTCATATTGTATGGTGAGCCCTCCAGGAACAGAGAAACCCTACTGTACCTAAAGATCCACAACTACAATACTGCCCTACAATGGCAAACTGAAGCAAGTGTTTCAGTAAAAAGAGGCACTTGCTTCCTTTTGCCATTGCAGAGCAGAATAGTCCTTAGGCTTGCAGGTCACTTATATATTTAGGTACAGGGGATATTTCTATGTTACAGGGTGACTCACTTATTTGTACTGAAATAAAATAAAGTGGGAATTGAACCTGGATCTAGTTGTTCACTGTCCACTGCACTGACCACTAGGCTACTCCATCCGCTTGCTGCTTTCTTAGGAATGGAATGCCCATAGTATCTGGAGCTGTTATACTGTCACTGTTACTGGGGAGTTGGGGGGGGGGGGGTTAAGGGGATCATAACTTCATCCCTTCAGTGGTCAACTAGTTACTTAGGGCACATTTTTCTGACTTAGTCGTGGCTGACACAGGTCTAGATAAAAACATACTTTTTTTGCCCTTGACCCTCCATTATCTCTGAAAAAACATCCAGATTTTAAGCCTGCCCAAATCCCGCCCTAACATGTCTTCAGCACACCTCCTTGCTATTTAGACAAACTTAGTAAAACATGTCCTTATTCTGCCTTTTTGAAAAATCATGATGTAGACATTTTGGTGTGAAAAACATCCATCTGCCTATCACCATCCTTCTCTATTCTATCCTTATCCTTCTCGATCTATTTGCTGCTTTTGACACTGTTGATCACAGCCTACTCCTTGATACGTTGTCCTCACTTGGATTTCAGGGCTCTGTTTTTTCCTGGCTTTCTTCTTATCTTTCCCAGCGTACCTTTAGTGTATACTCTAGTGGATCCTCCTCTACTTCTATCCCACTGTCAGTTGGTGTACCTCAGGGATCTGTCCTGGGACCTCTTCTTTTCTCCATCTATACTTCTTCCCTTGGTACTCTGATCTCATCCCATGGTTTTCAGTATCATCTTTATGATGATGACTCCCAGATCTACCTCTCCGCACCAGAAATCTCAGCCCAAATCAAAGCCAAAGTATCAGCCTGCCTGTCTGACATTGCTGCCTGGATGTCTCAGTGCCATCTGAAACTAAACATGACCAAGACTGAGCTTCTTATCTTTCCCCCTAAACTAACCTCTCCTCCTCCCTCATTCTCTATTTCTGTGGATAACACTCTCATCCTTCATGTCTCAACAGCTCGTAACCTTGGGGTCATTTTCGACTCCTCCCGCTCCTTCTCTGCATATATTCAGCAGACTGCTAAAACCTGTCATTTCTTTCTCTATAATATCACCAAAATTCGCCCTTTCCTTTCTGAGCACACTACCAGAACCCTCACCCACACTCTTATCACCTCTCGCTTAGACTATTTCAACTTGCTTCTCACAGGTCTCCCACTTAGCCTTCTCTCCCCTCTTCAATCTGTTCAAAATTCTGCTGCACGTCTAATATTCCACCAGTGTTGTTATGCTCATATTAGCCCTCTCCTCAAGTCACTTCACTGGCTTCCTATCCGTTTCCGCATACAGTTCAAACTCCTCTTATTGACCTATAAGTGCATTCACTCTGCAGCTCCTCAGTACCTCTCCACTCTCATCTCTCCCTACATTCCTCCCCAGGAACTCCATTCACTGGGTAAATCTCTCTTATCTGCACCCTTCTCCTCCACTGCTAACTCCAGACTCTATTCCTTTTATCTTGCTGCACCATATGCCTGGAATAGACTTACTGAGCCGGTACGTCAAGCTCCATCTTTGGCCATCTTCAAATCTAAGCTAAAAGCCCACCTTTTTGATGCTTCTTTTAACTCCTAACTCTTATTCACTTGTTCAGAACCCACATCCTCACTTTAACATTCCCTTATCTCTTGTTTGTCCTGTTTGTCTGTCCTAATTAGATTGTAAGCTCTGTCGAGCAGGGATTGTCTCTTCATGTTCAAATGTACAGCGCTGCGTATGTCTAGTAGCGCTTTAGAAATGATAAGTAGTAGTAGTAGTAGCACTTTGTGCCACTTTCGAGACGGTTTTCTCTTTTGACAATGAGCGCCATAGCTGTGTATCATTTAAAATGATTTTTTTGTGAAGTGTCCAAGATAGAGAAAGAATATAATTCAAAAATTCTAACCAGTTGATTTTCAGCTCATAGCTGATAATGCTTTTGAAAACACTACCTGGTGGGGGTTAATTTAGATTCAGATATTCAGTGCTAACCTTTATTACGGTATTGACACTGAATGTCTGGGTTTTTGTTTGCACCCATACCATATAGAGTCCTACTTACCTGGTTAGATATCTGGGCACTGGCACTGAATTTCAGAGGTGAATGGATAACTTCAGGGTCTGTCCTTACTCTACCTCTGGACTCCCCAGCACTAACTGGCCAGTGTCATGGCAGTGGGCCCAGATATTCAGCAGCATTGGATAAGTCGTGCTAAAAATCGAGTTATGACCCAAATCAGTTGGACCTTTCTGAGTAAGAGCTTCGCCTGCATGAATAAGCCATGCTGAATATCAACCGTTAAAATAGTTTTGCTATATACCCTAGTTTAGTTACATACCCTAGTCCACAAGGACACAGGGCCACATATACAATACTTTCGGTCTTCCAATTTGAGAAATATTTCAACTGTACCTTTATACCAGATGATGGTATGTAAAATACGTTTTTATATTCACAGCACAGGTTGAACAGGACCCACATGGGTAGTGTCCTATAGGCAAATTTCTTATTGATTTTACACATATTATTTTTATGAATTAACTCATTAGTTATCATATCTTACCGTGTGGTAATGTGATAAAACAAAAGTGTTGCCTAGTAGTTTTGCATGTACAGAGGAAACCCAATACAACATAATCATTAGGGTCGAGAAAATATCATCTCGTTAAGGGGCCCTTTTACAAAGCAGTGATAAACCCAAAGTGGGCTTACCACTCACTAAAAGGAAGCACCCAGGGCAACTGCAGCAACCCAGCAGTAGTTTCTACCCCCAACAAGCGCCATTTCTGGTAATACAGAAATATTTTAAATTTTGTAGTCCCGGGACAGTAATCGGGCCGTGCCGCAAGCTACCACTAGAGTAGTACGGGAGCCCTTACCGCCACCTCAATTGGTAGCAGTAAGTGTTTCCACCCGAAATGGGAGCACGGCAAGTGCTTCACTTGCCACATGTCCATTTCTTTAACAAAACCCCTGCCTTTTACCCGCTGCAGTAAAAGGGGGCCCCAACGCGCGTCAAAAACACATGCTGATGCCGGCACAGGCCCCTTTTTGCCACAGCTTTGTAAAATGACCCCTAAATTCGGGGTCAAGTTATAGAGGGATCAATAGAAAAAGAGCATAATTGAACCAAAAATTGATCTGCTGTAAAAGATTTATTGCTAAAAACCAAGACAGCATTAACACAATTGTGTGCATTATAAAACTTCACTGACATAGGAGCTGTATGTAAAAAAAGGGGAACCAAGACATGATTGCTTAATAAGTAGATTCATGTTATTGCGGGGCGAGATATAGTGGGGTTCTATTGCATTATCTTCTTGCGTAGTATGAAAAAAGACAAGTTATTTTGGAAGAGATTTTGCTCCTGTATTTCCACAGGATTACACACCTCATAACATTCTGTTTGCTGTTGTTAGATTTTTTTTTATAGTGCAGATAGTGGCAAGTAGTAAATAGCTGCTTGTCACATGGAAAAATCCGAAAGTAGTTCCATTCATTACAAAGGGACTGTTTCTCACTTTTTCAGTAATGAGCACTGAATATTTAACAAAACTGTGCTGATAAACTAGGTTTATACATGGATTGTTCATTCTTTATGCATGGTTGATCAATCTAAGACACATTTATTGATTTCTTGCAAACCCACTTTGCATAGTTGTTTCCAGGAAATCACAATTACAGCATCTAACACATTAAGGAGGGTAGTTATTACAGTACAGTAAAAGTCAGGCATTTACTGCACTTTAATTTCCTCACAAGAGTTACTAACTTGAGGAAACTCAATACAGCAGGTCAGTTATTCCCTCAGTGTAAGAATAATATTGCTTGCAATGAACTCCATAAGCAGCATTATTCATACTGTCATGACCCAATGCTCCTGGGCCACTCTTAATCTAATCTCATACACATCTAACTCACTCATTCCAAAATAAGGGCCCATTTACTAAGCCGCCTAGGCACCTACGTGCACCGATCGCTCACCAAATTTGAGTTACCGCCCAGTTACCGTGTGGACCTTTGTGGTAATTTCAATTTTGGTGCACGCCCGCTACGTGCATCTGGAAAATATTTTTTGTTTTCTGGAGCGCGTAACGGAAGCATGCCAAGTGGCATTTGACACGTGTAGGTCATTACCGCCAGATTCTTTACTGCTAGGTCGAAGGCTGGCGGTAAGGACTCAGACCCAAAATGGACGCGCAGCAATTTTGATTTTGCCACACATCAATTTTTGGCCCAAAAAAAGAGGTCTGTTTTACAAGCGCGCTAAAAAATGGATCGGCGTGCGCCCCAAATCCAAGCCTACACTACTGCAAGCCATTTAGATCCTAGGTAGTTTACAATAAGATTAATTAGACCATACAATAAACAATTCTTAAAAATAAATAAATAATAATAATCCTATATAATAAAACGCACCTCCAACATTCTGAAGCTGACTGCATGGCTGAGGCATTCCTGTTCTCTGTATCCATCTCCTGAATTGACATCATGTACTTCCGGGTTTGTCACAAGCAGAAGTGACCAACCACACGAGGTTTCTCGGCTTCAGAATGTTGGAGGTGCATTCTATTAAATAGGATTGGTCAGTTCCTTGAAGCACAGTCAGAGCTCAGCATCCTGCACAGTAACGCTCAGACACCAGAGAGAGGGGGGGGGGCTGACACCAGAGAGAGGGAGGGAGGGGGGTCTGTCACCAGAGAGGGGGGGAGGTATCTCTGTCACACACACACTCTCTCTCTCTCACAGTCAATGTCTTTCTCTCACTCTCACACACTCCACCTTATAATTGAAAGAGAAAAACGCCTAGATTTCGACCCAAATCGGGAGATAGACGTTTATCTCACAAAAACGAATAAATCGGTATAATGGAAAGGCGATTTTGGACGTTTTCAACTGCACTCCATCGCGGAAGCGTACAAAGTTGATGGGGGCATGTCGGAGGCATGGTGAAGGCGGGACTGGGGCGTGGTTATCACCCGAACAGAGATGGGCGCCTTTCGCCGATAATGGAAAAAAAGTATGCGTTTGTAGCTAGAATTTAGGGCACTTTTCCTGGACCCTGTTTTTTCACGAATAAGGCCCCAAAAAGTGCCCTAAATGACCAGATTACCCCCAGAGGGAATCGGGGATGACCTCCCCTGACTCCCCCAGTGGTCACTAACCCCCTCCCACCACAAAAAAATAATGTTTCACAAATTTTTATTTTCACCCTCAAATGTCATACCCACCTCCCTGGCAGCAGTATGCAGGTCCCTGGAGCAGTTGTTAGGGGGTGCAGTGGACTTCAGGCAGGTGGACCCAGGCCCATCTCCCCCTACCTGTTACAATTCTGCTGCTTAATGCTTATTAGTCGTCCAACCCCCCCCAAACCCACTGTACCCACATGTAGGTGCCCCCCTTCACCCCTTAGGGCTATAATAATGGTGTAGACTTGTGGGTTTTGAGGTGGATTTGGGGGGGCTCAACACACAAGGGAAGGGTGCTATGCACCTGGGAGGTTTTTTACCTTTTTTTTTTTTTTTTTTGTAAAAGTGCCCCCTAGGGTGCCCGGTTGGTGTCCTGGCATGTGAGGGGGACCAGTGCACTACGAATCCTGGCCCCTCCCACAAACAAATGCCTTGGATTTATTCATTTTTGAGCTGGGCGCTTTCATTTTCCATTATCACTGAAAAACAAAAACGCCCAGCTCACAAATTGTCGAATAAAACATGGACGTCTATTTTTTTCGAAAATATGGTTCGGTCCGCCCCTTCACGGATCCGTTCTCGGAGATAAACGCCCATGGAGATAGACGCTTTCGTTCAATTATGCCCCTCACTGTCTCTCACACACTCTCTTGGTCTCATACACTCAGTCTCACAGAGAGTCTGTGTCTCACATACACTCTCTCTCTCGCACACACTGTATCTGTGTGAAGAAAAACACACTCTCTCTGTGTCTCACATATGCACTTGCACACACTCTCATTCTTACACACACACTCTCTCTCTCACAGACACATTTGCACCCAGACTCACTCTCTCTCTCTCACACACACACACACACACACACACACACACACACACACTCGCACATTCACTCTCTCTCTCTCTCACACACAGTCACTCTCACATACACTCTCTCAAACATACACACTCCAAGGAAAACCTTGCTAGCGCCCATTTCATTTGTGTCAGAAATGGGCCTTTTTTTACTAGTAATTAATAAAAAACTGAGAAATAACTTAAACTATAAACAGTCCTGCATCAGATATGGAAAACAGAAAAGTCTTTAGGTTCTTGTGAAATGCAAAATAAGAAGATTGTTGCTTAATATATAACAGAAGACTATTCCAAATTCATACAGATTGAAAAGAAAAAGAACTGTCCAAAATTCGTTTGAAGCATGTACCCTTAGCAGATGGGAAATGTAAAGGGTAAGGATCAGACAGAAGACAAGTATGATTAGATGTCAAAACTGCAATCAAATTGCATTAAATGAGCAGGAGCTTGTACTTCTGTTAAGGAGCAAAAAATCAAACAAGTCACTTTATATATAATATGGGCTTGGACAGGATGCCAGTGGAGGCAAGTCAGCAGAAGGTGAGCCCTATCATATTTTGTCAATGTAAAAATCATTCTAGCTGTCATGTTTTGTAAAAACTGAAGTTTTCTGAAATTTAATGGAAATCCCTAGATAAATAGAATTTCAATAATCCAAATGAGACAATATCAGCATTTGAGTTCATCTTCATGAAAATTGGAGCGTATTGATCTAAGCAGACTTAGGGCCCTGTTTACTAAGCTGCGCTAAAGGCACGTTAGTACTTTTAGCATGCGCTAACCATTAGTGAGCTAACTGTAAAGGCACCCACAATATTCCTATGGGCGCCTATAGAGTTAGTGTGCCCTAATTTTGAGCATGCACTAAAAAAGCTAGCGCACCTTAGTAAACAGAGCCCCTAATTTGAAAATTGTCTTCTTAACCAAGTTATATGGGATTCCAGTGACAACAAAGTATCCGATATAATGCCCCAAACTATGGAAGTATTTTCCTAAGGAAAATGTTTACCTCCTGCGGCAACGTGAGCAAGAGCGGGCCTGGAGCCAGTTCAAAGTGGAGCCACACAACAGGTGCAGGTAAAAAATATATATACAGTGCAATCCATTTAAGTGCACGTTGGATAAGCGCATGCTCTGTTTAACTGCATGCCGTACTTCAGTCCCGTTTTTGGTGCACCACTGATAAGTGCAAGATTCGCTTACATGCATGGTTTAAGACCTCTCCTCTGCAGGGAAAGACTCCACATAAGACCGCACACAGAATATGGAAGCCGATTGGCGCGTGACAACCAACGAGATTTCAAATTTACCGCCCCTTTAGCTGCCACAGGCAGAATAAGCGAAAGAATGTTGTTAAAATGTACACTGGGTCCTCATCTGTTACCTGATGTGGCCACTTTTTGCCCTTAGGCTGTGTCAAGGGATAAAACTAAAAGTCCAGAAGAAGTGCAGACCTGTGTAAAGCAAAGTGGTTATAAAAGTGACTAATAGGGGAATACCCTGTTTAAACTCCTTTTAGTTTTATCCCCTGACACAGCCTGAGGGCAGAACAAAGCCACATCTGTTAACCCTTCAATAAACCACTTTTTGTTTTATCATTGATCTGCTTTGTACTGTTTTTAGCTAATTTGAAGGCAAATCATTGCCTCTTTCTTTTTATCGTTGTTTAAAAATACCACTGTGGAAGCCCAAATGAGATGTATTCCACAAATTAACAAAGTTGGAAAGAAGAGCAAATGACAGCCAGTATAGTTAAAAAGTGAAGTGAAAAAGGCTATTACAGCCAAATGAGCAACTTTCAAAGAATGGAAAAAGCTTTCAAATGAAGAAAATATGAAGCAACATAAGCACTACCTATCAAGATAGATGCAAAACATTGATCAAGAAAGCTAAAAGAGAATATGAAGAAAGCCTTGCTGGGACCATTAGATCATAAAGGAACAAAAGGGGCTCTTAGGGAGGACAAGGCCATAGTGGAGACACTGAATGAATTATTTGCCTCGGTCTTTACAGAAGAAGATGTAAGAGATCAACCTATACTAGAAATGGTTTTTAAAGGTGATGATGCAGAAGAACTAAAAGAAATCTTTTTGAACCTGGAAGATGTACTGAGCCAAATCAACAAGCATTTAGGCATGCTTGAGAGTGTTGTTTAGGAAGAGTGCTGTAGACAGAATTAGGATTTACATGTGTTGTTTATTAAAAAAAACAAAACAAAAAAACTTGTGCATACATGCACTTCACATGTGAACACTTATATTTTCTCCCAAACAGGCAAAAATGCCCACAACTTCAATTGACATAATTTCAGCCACTTTGTCCTTAGTATTTTATAAAGACACAAAGGTGATTTTTTTGTCTTTATAAAAATTAGCTAGAAAAAGCTGCCAATTTGGGCTTCACACATATATAACCTGTTGAATATATTATCCTCCAGGAGACTTACAGGCTTATTTTCGAAAGAGAAGGTGCCCATCTTCCGCCACAAATCGGGAGATGGGTGTCCTTCTCTCAGGGTCGCCCAAATCGGCATAATTGAAAGCCGATTTTGGGCGTCCTTAACTGCTTTCCATCGCGGGAACGACCAAAGTTTGGGCATGTCGGAAGCATAGCGAAGGCAGGACTGGGGCGTGCTTAACACATGGGAATCCTTTGCCGATAATGGAAAAAAGAAGGGCGTCCCTGAGGAACACTTGGCCAACTTTACTTGGTCCTTTTTTTTTAACAACCAAGCCACAAAAATGTGCCCTATATGACCAGATGACCACCGTAGGGAATCGGGGATGACCTCCCCCTTCTCCCCCAGTGGTCACTAACCCCCTCCCACCCTAAAAAAATTAATATTTTTTCCAGCTTCTATGCCAGCCTGTGCTGGGACAGTTGCTTTTTAATGTATTTATAAATGACCTAGAGATGGGAGTAACTAGTGAGGTAATTAAATTCGCAGATGACACAAAGTTATTTAGGGTTGTCAAGTCGCAGGAGGAGTGTGAAAGATTACATGAGAACCTCGCGAGACTGGGGGATTGGGCGCCCAAGTGGCAGATTAAGTTCAGTGTTAACAAGTGCAAACTGATGCATGTGGGTAAGAGGAACCCGAATTGCAGCTATGTCATGCAAGATTCCGCGTTAGGAGTCACAGACCTACAAAAGGGATCTGGGAGTCATCATTGATAAGACGTTAAAAACTTCTGCTCAGTGTGCTGTGGAGGCTAAGAAAGAGCACAGAATGTTGAGTATTATTAGGAAATGGATGGAAAACAAACACAAGGATGTTATAATGCCGTTGTATCGGTCCATGGTGCGACTGCACCTCGAGTATTGTGTCCAATTCTGGTCGCCGCATCTCAAAAAAGATATAAAGGAATTAGAAAAGGTGCATAGAAAGGCGACGAAAATGATAAAGGGAATGGAACGACTTCCCTATGAGGAAAGGCTGAGAAGGTTAGGGCTCTTCAGCTTGGAGAAAAGGCGGTTGAGGGGTGATATGATAGAAGTCTACAAGATAATGAGCGGATTAGAGCGGACAGATGTGAAGCGTTTGTTTACACTTTCAAACAACAACAAAACCAGGGGACACAAGATGAAGCTAGAATTTGGTAGATTTAAAACAAATAGGAGAAAGTTTTTCTTTACTCAGCATGTAGTTAGACTCTGGAACTCGTTGCCGGAGAATGTAGTGACAGCAGCTGGCCTTACAGAATTTAAAGGGGGGTTTGGATAGATTCATGAGGGAAAAGTCCATTGAATATTATTATTTTTTTTTTGGTGGGGGGGCGGGTTGCCGGGTTCTTGAAGCCTGGATTGCCCACTGTCAGAGACAGGATGCTGGGCTTAATAGACCCTTGGTCTTTTCCCAGTATGGCGGTACTTATGTACTTATACCCAGCTCCATGATAGCAGTATGCAGGTCCCTAGAGCTGTTTTAGTGGGTACTGCAGTGCACTTCAGGCACGCAGACCCAGGCCCATTCCCCCCACCTGTTAAACTTGTAGTGGTAAACTTGTGGTGGTAAATGTGAGCCCTCCAACACCCACCACAAACCCACTGTACCCACATCTAGGTGCCCCCTTCATTCCTAACGGCTATAGTAGTGGTGTACAGCTATGGGTAATGGGTTTTGGGGGGCTCAGCACACAAGGTAAGGGAGCTATGCACCCGGGAGCTTTTTCTGAAGTCCACTGCAGTGCCCCCTAGGGTGCCCGGTTGGTGTCTTGGCATGTGAGGGGGACCAGTGCACTACGAATGCTTGCTCCTTCGATGACCAAATGGCTTGGATTTGGTCGTTTCTGAGATGGGTGTCCTCGGTTTCCATTATCGGTGAAAAATGGGGATGACCATCTCTAGGGATGACCATCTCTAAGGTCGACGTAAATTTTGAGATTTGGGCGTCCCTGACCGTATTATCAAAATGAAAGATGGACGCCCATCTTGTTTTGATAATACAGATTTCCCCGCCCCTTTGCGGGGACATCCTGCGAGAATGCCCTCAGGAAAACCTGGCACCCCATTCGATTATGCCCCTTTTAGAAAAGTTAGCAAATTTCAAAATTAGCTTTCTGGAGTCATTTTCCAATTTTCCAGTTTTACTTTGGAGTCTCAGATCATAGCTTCAGCCACTTTCTGCACAAGTTCAATTTCTGAGATTCTTAATTGTTTTCAGACATTCAGCATGAACTGCCTTCTAGTTTTGAATTCAAGTCTGTATTTTCTCACAAGTTGTTTCAACATTATCCAGACGTTGAGTTTTAGCAGATTCCATAGCATCTATCAACACCATGGAATCCACTGTCTTACAAATGTAGGGGAGAGACATAGTCAGATATATTCCCTACCTTTGTTTGAGGGCATTGTGAGCCCAAACCTCTCTGGGATTACTTTCAAGACACTCCCTGAATGGTCCAAGTTGATGTCCTTCCCTTCACTTCTTACATTGTTACTTTGGCTTCACCTATGCCAGCTGCCCTCAGTAGCATGACATTTGATGTTCTGGGACCAATCACCTATTTGGCAATCTTCCTTGGACCTGGTATAAAAGTATAGGGCAATTACACATCAGGACTCAGACTCACATTCAGAACTGAAGTGGACAGCTTAGGTCTGTTTTTTCCACTGCTCCTCTAATTATGCACGGCTATTTGCCCTAGAGGTAAGAGCTCCAAGGGATAAACCCATATACACCCTTTTTGCCTTACAATTTACCAAAGATTTGAAAAGAATGAAAATAATAATAGGGAGAAAAAGAAAGGCAACTCTGGGAATTCCCGGGAACTATGACTATTACCTTGACCTCCATAAAAAAAAAAATCAATATTAATAATGTTTCATGGGCTACAAGCTTGATAGAATATCATCAATATGATTTGAAATTTCTATACCGTTTAACCAAAGTTCAAAGACATGTTGTGGGTGTCCTGGGTAGGTAGATCATAAAATATAAAGTAGGCAAGACAAAGGACTTTATATTGAAAAAGGTATTGGATTGAAATTCAATGAAGTGACTTAAGGAATGAAGTGGAAGGAATGAAGCATAAAGCATTAAAAGAAAAAAAAACCAGACAGCTTAACAGAAGATTAATTGAAGTAGCAAGACATGAAATGCTTGAAAGCCTGCATGAAGGACAATGTAATAATTGAATCTTGAGAAAATAAATGTTTGTTCAGTAATTGTGAGCAGTAAAAACAAAAGAGGGGGGAATATGGGGCAATATTGGGTAGTTATAACTAGTAAGATTTAGTGGTAGACAAGGGTCTGGAAAAGCATCAGAAAACACTCAATGATGACATTAATACTGCATGCAAAGGAGAAAAAGTACAGCTAGGTATTGAGTAGAGAAAAGAAAGAAATGACAAATAAGTGAGTAGGGAAAGCTAGAAAAAAAGGAGAGATGTTCAGTTATATGACCTTCTGTTAGAGAATTAGAATGAATAAAGAAGAAATAGGGCAAGCAAGACAAAGTAATGTTTATTGTTTAATTATACTTATATGCTGCCAGCACCTGTAAAGGGGTGCATAGTTTAAAAAAAAAAATAAATTCAGGTTCACCACAGAGGTCCAAGTCTGTTTCCAGCAAGACCTGAAGTACTGCTGATGGCCACAAAGAGGGCAGAGTTGCAGTTTCCTCAAACCCGGAAGTGCTCCCAATAGGATATGGGAAGGCACTCCAGGTTCAGTGGGACAGGGAGGAACTGGAGCGAAGGAGAGCTGTGGGTGCCAGCTGTAGGCTGGGTCTGGGTTCAGCGGGTGCTGGGAGGTACAGGACAGGATTCATGGCTGTGAGAGCCACCGCTTCAAGGCTTCTGAATCTCGATCATGCTTGTGTGTGCGGTGATGGGGTACACATGAGTGCCCGAGTGGTCTCAGCTCATACCAAGAATTGTAGGGTTGTTTTGGGGTCTATTATTAGTCCAACTTAAGTGTCTGACTATAGGGGTGTCTGGCTATAGGGGGAAGAGCTTAAAAAGTCTTCCTGAAAAGGATTCAGCATCAAAGAGGAGCTGATGGCCTTGGGAAGCTGTGAGCTCATGCCTGGCTGCTGTGGATGTGCATGAGGCAGAGCTGTGCAGCAAAGAAACTTCTGGCTCGTGGCCAGGATATGGAAGAGAGCGAGACAGTGAAAAATTGGAGAAACACACAACAGTGGACCCTGGCAAGGTATAGGGGTTTATTGGAGAAAAGCAATTCATTAAAAAAAAAAAGGTTTTGTGTAGCTGCTGGGATGGTAGGAATTGCAAGTACAGGGGAAGAATATTGGTGCAGGCATGCACATGCATGCATTGCCCAGCCTCAAGAACTGTTTGGTGACAGTTAGAAGGGAGGTAACCTACCATGTGGATGCATACACTTTGATCTCCTGTCAAGCCTAAAAATACCTTTAAATTTGATTGTAGTTGGTTGCATCAGAGGTTGACAGGAGATACCAGGGAACTGCTATGAGTGTGAGTGCAGTTTAGTTTAGCAGTTCCAGTCTAGTAAGTACATGAGAACAGCAGCCAGAGCTGCGTGACTGTGGAGAGCCCTGTGGTGGTTTAGTTAGGGTTACCATATGTCCAGTTAGGACATGGCTGGGCAACCGGGTGGGTTTTGCCAGCCTGCTTGTTTGTCCGGATTTGCGGACAAATGGGCAGGCTGGCAGACCTATTGGTGTCCTATCCTTCCCTCCCCTTACTGTATTGCCCTGGTGGTCCAGTGACCTCTTCAGGGCAGGAAAGAGACCCCTCTTTCCTGCCTGGAGTGCCTGCAGACTTTTATGCTGACTCTGGTCCTGGCGCCGATTCAAAATGGCCGCCGAGAGTTGACGCGGCCTCGTGAGACTTCTGCAGAAGTTTTGCTAGGTCACTTTCGGTGGCC
This sequence comes from Microcaecilia unicolor, assembly GCF_901765095.1. Lineage (NCBI taxonomy): Eukaryota > Metazoa > Chordata > Amphibia > Gymnophiona > Siphonopidae > Microcaecilia > Microcaecilia unicolor. Next base: position 441,603,866 of record NC_044031.1, on the reverse strand, counting down.
ATTTTGAATCGGCACCAATATGGGAGGGAGTAAGACAGTCAGAGCACCGAAGAGGTCACTAGACCACCAGGGCAGTACAGTAAGGTAAGGGGAGGGGAGGATAGGACACCCTTAGGGGGGGTGATTGGGACGGGGTGTGTGAAAGGGTTGGGGTGGTATGTGACAGGGGGTGGGGTGTGGGCATGGTGGGGGCATGGCGGGGGTGTGGCATATGCCCTCTTTTTGGGGGGAGCAAATATGGTAACCCTAGGTTTAGTGGACTCTCAATCAGTGGTGTGTAAGAGAATAAACCTCTGTTAAGTTTCACACTCCAGAGAAAGTTTTGTTTTAGAGCTATTTGCCTAGAAACTCTCTGAAGGATTCCTGACCCTTAGAAGGCCCTTACTGGGGCTGAACAGGGATAGGGGGATAATTGATAGAACCGCTACCTCAGTGCATCTGTGAAAAATATTTTTAAAGAAGAAGACTAGCCAAAATAATTAAGACAGTGTGAAAACCTTACAGAAAAGGTTGTTGACCACTTTACTGCTCCAGTTTGTGAGCTGTGGGATGAAGTGGCTCATGCAACTTGTTGCTGCTTGAAACTTGGTATTAAGTATACTGATGCTGACGGTGATATTAAAGGGATTTCAGCAAAGTTATTTTTATTTAGCAGAGGCATTACTGTATCCCTGCAGAGGTTTTAGTAAACTGATTATTAACTGATTAAACTGTTGTGTGAGGAGAATAGCCATTCTGTGGGTTTGAAAGTGTGAATTAATGACCAAATATGAGACTGAATTGGGAGGTTTAATTAGGGAACCCAACTATCATTTCTTTTCCTTGAGCTATTTATTTATTTTATTTTATTTTGTTGCATTTGTATCCCACATTTTCCCACCTTTTTGCAGGCTCAATGTGGCTTACGTAGTATCGTAAACAGCGTTAGCCGATTCCAATATGAACAGATACAAGGTATGAACAGTTACAGGTACTATTATGGTAGAATGAATTACATGTATGGTAAATACAATTGGGGGCTTAATGAGGGAGAGGGAAACTTAGGATATTTCCATTACGGTCTTTGGCTACGTTGTATCACAGGTGTCAGGTTTTTTATGTTGGGTTGTTGTGGTATGCCCTTTTGAACAGATATATTTTTAGTGCTTTCCGAAAATTCAGGTAGTCGAGTGTAGTTTTTACTACTTTAGGTAGTGAGTTCCACAGTTGTGCGCTCAAGTTGGAGAAGCTGGATGCATATGTGGATTTGTATTTGAGTGCCCTGTTGTTTGGGTAGTGGAGGTTTAGGTATGATCGTGCTGAATTTATAGTATTTCTGAATGGCAGGTCGATGAGGTCTGTCATATATCCCGGTGCCTCGCCGTAGATAATTTTGCGAACTGTCGTGCAGATTTTGAAAGTGATACGTTCCTTAATTGGAAGCCAGTGCAGTTTTTCTCGGAGTGGTTTGGTGCTGTCAAAGCGTGTTTTTCCGTATATAAGTCTTGCTGCTGTGTTTTGGGCGGTCTGAAGTTTCTTTATAATTTGTTCTCTACATCCTGCGTAGATGCCATTGCAGTAATCTGTGTGGCTTAGTACCATTGACTGTACCAGGTTATGAAATATTTCTCTCGGGAAGAATGGTTTCACGCGTTTGAGTTTCCACATTGAGAGAAACATTTTCTTTATGGTGGTTTTCGCTTGGGTCTCTAGTGAGAGGTTTCGGTCAATTGTTACTCTGAGAATTTTCAGGTTGTCTGAGGTAGGGAGGGTATGTTCTGGGGTGTTGATATTTGTGTGTTTGTATGTATTATATTGGGATGTGATGATAAGGCAGTGTGTTTTTTCTGTATTACGTTTTAGTTGGAATGCGTTTGCCCATGAGTTCATGATGCTTAAGCTGAACTTGATTTTGTTGGTGATTTCTGCCAGATCATGTTTGTAGGGGATGTATAATGTAATGTCATCAGCATAAATAAATGGGTTAAGGCCTTGGGTGGATAAGGCCTTGGCTAGTGGGACCATCATGAGGTTGAAAAGGATCAGTGATAGTGGTGATTCTTGCGGTACTCCGCAGTCTGGTGAACAGGGTGGCGATATGTTTGTGATTAATTTCACTTGTTATGCTCTGGTGGTTAGAAATCCCTTGATCCAATTAAGAGTGTTTCCACTGATTCTGAAACAATCTAGGAGTCTTAGCAATATGTTATGGTTAACTATATTGAACGCACTGGACATGTCAAATTGGAGGAGGAGAATGCTTTTGCCTATTGCTATCTCCTGCTTGAATTTAGTTAGGAGAGTGAGTAGTACTGTTTCGGTGCTGTATTGAGGTCGGAATCCTGGTTGTGGGTCATGTAGTATAGTAAATTTGTTTATGTAGTCATTGAGTTGTATGGTCACCAATCCTTCCATAAGTTTGACTACTAATGTGTTAGATGCTACTGGGCGGTAGTTGGTGATATCGTTTGTTTTTTTCTTGGTGTCTTTTGGTATTGGGGTGAGCAGGATATTACCTTTTTCCTTAGGGAAAATACCCTTCTGAAGCATGAAGTTTAAGTGGGATGTGAGATCTGTTATGAAGCGTTGGGGGGCAGATTGTATTAGGTAGCTGGGGCATATGTCCAGTTGACTGTGGCTGCTGGAGTATCTTTTAATCACCTGGGTAAATGTGTTGACGGTGAGGAGAGCGAAGTTTGACCATAATCAGTCCACCGGGTATTTACCAGAGGTTGGGTCTAGCCCATTAATGACGTTTTCTATGTTCGTGTTATCCCAAGGTATAGTTTTGCGTAGGTTTATAATTTTGTCGTTGAAGACATGGACTTTACAGAGCAGGAAAAATAGCTTGACATAACACCTAAAGCTGAGATTGAACAATGATGTGATTAAGAGACATGGGAATAGTTAGACTAGGACTTCCTTCTTTGAGCTGGACGAAGGATGACGGATGCTGTTCCAGCGGAAGGATAGTTAGCCAACTCAAGAGAGCACTGAGCTGGCAAAGTCAAGTAAATTCCAGAGACTATGTTTGTGGGGAGGGAAAACAGATAGAGTATAAAGACTGAAACAATCACAGTTAGAGAACTGACACTAGCTTATACTTACCTGGGTGGACTGGGTTCTGTCTTGTCTGAGTGCTCCAGAAGTTCTTTGCCTACAAAGGGAAAACAAAATTTAAGGAGAGAATAATTTCTACATACCTAGTTAGAAATAAAAGCAGGTGTGAGAAACAAAACACTGAAATATATCTGATAGTTCAGCCACTCCAATGGTAGCCGAGAAGGGTTGCCTGAGAAAAGAGATACAAAAATTGGGCCTGATACTGTAGCAACATTGTGTGATCATATAGACACAGCTGTTTTATATATTAGTGTAAGAAATTCTTGCTAGCAAACTGTTTTACTACTAGCTATAGTTTGATTTTATTATCAACTAAATAAATAAGTACATCAAAACTGTTGTACTTACACCAACTAATTGGGATTGGGAAACAGAATTAACTAATTCCAATTCAAATATTCTCTTTGTGAGCATCTAGCTGGTGTGAACTCATTTCAAAACCTAAACCACCACAGCCATGACAAAAGCATTAAGGGGTGTGTTTACTAAGCTGCGCTAATGACTATGGGGTCCTTTTATGAAGCTGATGGTGTTGATGTGCACTGAGGCCCTCTTTTACTGCAGCAGGTAAAAGGCAGGTTTCCCTTTTTTTTTTTTTAAAGAAATAGCTACAGTATGTGGCAAGTGTCTGCCCAGCACTGGCCTTGTTCTCTAATTTCTGAAGTTGTCATTGAAGCCCCACTCCAGCTCATCCAAATATATCCAGCTATGATCAAGGCACAAACCACAGAAATCTGCTTGGTGTTGGCCTACCTTCCAGCCACGATTAGGGCATAGACCATAGAAGTCTGACCCACTACTGACCTTGTTCTCCAGCTACTGAAGCTGAATCTGTCCAGCTATGATCATGGCACAGACCATAGAAGTCTGCCCAGCAATGGCTTTGCTTCCCAATTACTGGTGTTGCAAACTAATCACTGCTAAGTTTGTTTGGTTCCATTATTATGTGGATTCCTTTGTGTTTATCCCATGCATTTTTTAATTCTGTTACCATTTTTATCTCCACCACCTCCCATGGGAGAAAATTCCAGGTATCTACTACCTTCTTCATGAAAAAGTACTTCCTGACATTATCCCAGAGTCAGTCCCCCTGAAATCCCAATTCATGTCCTCTAGTTCTACCTTCTTCTGGAAAAGGTTTGTTTGTAGATTAATACCTTTCAAATATACAACCCCTGTATCATATCACCCCTGTTTTTCATTTTCTCCAGGGTATACATGTTAGTATCCTCAAATTTCTCCTCGTACAACTGTAGGGGAGCAACAGAACGTGCACCCAGAGGCAAGATGGAGAATGTCTGGCTTGTGGAGACAAGAGAGGTCAAGAAAAGGCACCCAAAAGCCCAGTGAAAGTGAGGTAAAGGGACCAATATAGACAGAACCTTAGGTCAGGTAGCAGAGGTGATCCTAAAGGGCAGTCCTTGATTGGAGAGACAGGTCATACCTTAGCTGACCCATCAGGATAAAGATGGTAGAAATAATCAGGAAATGACAGTAGGTAAACAAAGGAATCAATCTCAGCTGAGAAAGGGAGGAGACATTTGCAGGAGAACAGACCACTAGTAATAATCTTCATACAAACAAGCAGGGGTGGCTGCAGAACATGTGGGACTACATCACATGCAATGCATTGCTTATATATCTTTACATGGTGTAATTATGGCAGTAACAATCCTTAGAAGTGAGAATAACATTAAAGGCATTAAACACATTTTAGGACTACACTATAAAACTAGTATAAGGCTGCCGGGGGCAGAACAATCTGTTCCATTTAATTATCTGGAAAAAAAATGATCCATAATTTGCTCTCCCTGACACAAGCATCATGATATATACACTTCTACTTTGTTGCTATTATGCAAGTTGTATATTTTTTAGAGGAGTTTTATTAACCTGCTATTTTAGATTCTTCTATTATATTTTAGAATCATCCACTCTATCGTGTGATTGAAATAACCTCCGGTTTTACTTTTGACCTGATAAGTTGCTATCCCTTGCTGTGTCTTCTGCCTGTCCTTGTTGTAAAGCCTGTTGTGTGATATGGATGGCACTTTATTTTTAAGCTATTATAACTTTCAGTTACTTTTTGATCCTTGTAACTGCCCTTGTTTCCCAGGAACAGTTTGGTTTTTATTCAGCTATTCTTTCTGGTAGCCTGTTCTACCCTGTTATTTACATCACAGCATGTGGTCTGTTGTTTCTTGATTCCAAGTTCATTTGCCAGCTGCCTCATTGAAATGCAGCTCTGATGCTGAAGATAATGGCTCTGGAAGCTGCTGTTCAATCCTTTCTAAAGTGGAGCTATTCCTCTGGGTCCTATGCAACCACTGTCCACCCTCCTCTTTCAACTCTGTCACCTCTGCTGTTTGAGACTGAAGCCTTTCATTTTTCCAGTTTTCTGATTGAAAATCGTGGTCATCAGATAATTTAACATCTGTCACTGGCTCATTTAACATTGGCGACTGCAGCAGTCCTGTCATCTGTACTCAATTCAGGGGTTAGAGCTACATTTGCATTACTGCATTGATCAGCTCTTTCTTGCTCAATCAACTTGGCATATTGCTTTGCATGGCATTTTTGTTTCCATACCATTGTCCTTTTGTCCTTTTTGAGTGGTTTTGTCTGCAGGGTAAAATAATTATTTGATGACCATACAATATTATTTTATGTATCTATGTTCAGCATCATAAACTAAAGATCACAGAATTGAAGCTTTCCTGTTAGACTCAGTCTTATGACCAACGTTAACTACTACTACTACTTAACATTTCTAAAGTGCTACTAGGGTTACGCAGCGCTGTACAATTTAACATAAAAGGACAGTCCCTGCTCAAAGAGCTTACAATCTAAAGGACAAGTGAACAGTTAAGATTACCAACAGTCCACACCATCTCCATAATAGAATGAAAAACATATAAATGATTAAAATCTATAAATGAAACCCAAAACATATTTAAAGAAAATGTCTTTACATAATCAATTTAATATGTTTTCCCCATAATACTTCTTCATCTCTTCTTACCAGTTTTTATTCTTCCCCGACTCTATGCATCGCAGTAGATTGCTCCTCTATAATTCCTAACATCACTTCCCCCCAACCCAACCAGATATTAGTTTGATGTAGCAAGATCATTTAATTTCTGGAACTTATATGCTTTCCCATAATGGCTACACTGCCCGTTTTAATATAGTTCTTACATTACTGCTCTTCAGTTAGTCTATAGTATTTTTGTAACTGTTTTCAATCCCAGTTAACCCTCCTCATTTATTGTCTTCTTTCCCATCCACAATGTAATGTTCAAATCTTAGCATTCATTTCTGCTCGGTTCATCCTAACAGAGATGTGTATTTGTTAGCAGGCATTCAGTTCATTAGCAGATCTTACAACGTTTTACACATTCAAGACTGATATAATGCATATTACTAGGGTACTTGTACCACCTCCTCACATAGTCATAAACAGTACACACAAAATAAGACATTACACTACTGTAGAGTGTGGAAGAACCTTTACTACCTCTTCACCTTGGAAAAGAGATTGATGAGAGGAGATATGATTGAGGTCTACAAAATCCTAAGTGGTGTACAATGGGTAAAAGTGAATCAATTTCTCACTCTTTCAAAAAGTACGAAGACTAGGGAACACTCAATCAAATTACATGGAAATAGGAGGAAATATTGTTTCACTCAAAGGATAGGGAAGCTCTGGAACTCATTGCCGGAGGATGCGGTAACAGCGGTTAGCATATCTGGACTTAAAAAAAGGTTCAAACAAATTTCTGGAGGAAAAAGTCCATAGTCTGGTATTGAGAGAGACATGGGGGAAGCCACTGCTTGTCCTGGAATTGGTAGTATGGAATGTTGCTACAATTTGGGTTTCTGCTAGGTTCTTGTGACCTAGCTTGGCCACTGTTGGAAGCAGGATACTGGGCTAGATGGGCCACTAGTCTGACCCAGTAAGGCTGTTCTTATGTTTTATGTTCTTATGTGCAACTTTATTTATTTATTTATCTGTCACACCAGAACAATTTAACAAGTAGCATTTTATCAACATTGGACCCTTCCCAGAGCAGCCATTTCCCCTTCCTACCCTTCAACTTAGCTAGTCAGTGGTCACCTAGCTTCCAGAAGTTGCACACATTAACCATTTTCAAACCATTAGCACACCTGCAAGACCTGCATAAATGCCAGGCCTGCCCCACACACTTCATCACCCTCCCCCTCAGTCCCGCCCAACACTAACCACTACCTCCAGGAATCTCCAGGCTGTTGACCCCCCCCACTTTATCCGCTACTATCTCTGATCTCCTCCCGTCCATCACGCCCTCCGAGTCTGTCGACAAGGCTGTTTCCAATTACAATGCCACTCTCTCCGCCGCCCTAGACACCCTTGCACCGTCTGTTTCCCATCCCACAAGGGGCACTAATCCCCAGCCCTGGCTTAACCCCTGCACCCGTTACCTTCGCTCCTGCTCCCGATCGGCTGAACGCCTATGGAAGAAATCTCGCACCCATGCTGACTTCATTCACTATAAATTCATTCTATCCTCCTTCCAATCCTCCCTCTTCCTCGCCAAACAGGTACTACACTCATTTGACTAATTCCCTCAGCTCTAACCCTCGTCGTCTCTTCGCCACCCTCAACTCCCTCCTCAAAGTGCCCTCCGCTCCCACCCCCCTCACTCTCTCCTCAATCACTGGCTGACTACTTCCGCGACAAGGTCCAGAAGATCAACCTTGAATTCATCACTAAACCTTCTCCTCCTCTTCATCCTATCACCCACTCCCTCATCCAATCGACCCAGGCCTCCTTCTCCTCTTTTCCTGTTATCACCGAAGAGGAAACCGCCCAACTTCTCTCCTCCTCGAAATGCACCACCTGTTCCTCAGACTCCATCCCCACCAACTTATTTATCACCATCTCTCCTACTATCACCCCCCCCATCTGTCATATCCTCAACCTCTCTCTCTCCACCGCAACTGTCCCTGACAGCTTCAAGCATGCTGTTGTCACACCTCTCCTCAAAAAGCTTCACTTGACCCTACCTGTCCCTCCAACTACCGCCCCATCTCCCTCCTACCCTTCCTCTCCAAAATACTTGAACGCGCCGTTCACAGCCGTTGCATTGATTTTCTCGCCTCACATACCATAATCGATCCGCTTCAATCTGGCTTTCGCCCACTTCACTCGACAGAAACGGAACTATCCAAAGTCTGTAATGACCTGTTCCTTGCTAAATCCAAAGGTCATTACTCCATCCTCATTCTCCTCGACCTATCCGCTGCTTTTGACACTGTCAATCACAACTTACTTCTTGACACACTGTCCTCTTTTGGGTTCCAGGGCTCTGTCCTCTCCTGGTTCTCCTCTTATCTCTCCCATCGTACCTTCAGAGTACACTCTCATGGTTCTTCCTCCACCCCTATCCCGCTCTCTGTTGGAGTCCCTCAGGGCTCTGTCCTTGGACCCCTTCTTTTCTCTATCTACACCTCTTCCCTGGGCTCCCTGATCTCGTCTCATGGCTTCCAGTATCATCTCTGTGCTGACGACACCCAGCTTTATCTCTCCACACCTAACATCACTGCAGACACCCAGGCCAAAATATCGGCCTGCTTATCCGACATTGCTGCCTGGATGTCCAACCACCACCTGAAACTCATCATGGCCAAGATCGAACTTCTTGTCTTCCCACCCAAACCCACTTCTCCTCTACCTCCACTCTCTATTTCGGTTGATAACACCCTCATCATCCCCGTCTCTTCTGCCCGCAACCTCGGTGTCATCTTCGACTCCTCCCTCTCCTTCTCTGCGCATATCCAGCGGATAGCCAAGACCTATCGCTTCTTCCTCTATAACATTAGCAAAATCCGCCCTTTCCTCTCTGAGCACACCACCCAAACTCTCATCCACTCTCTCGTTACCTCTCGCCTTGACTACTGCAACCTGCTCCTCACTGGTCTCCCACTTAGCCACCTATCCCCCCTTCAGTCCGTTCAGAACTCTGCTGCACGTCTTATCTTCCGCTTGAACCGATACACTCATATCACCCCTCTCCTCAAGTCACTTCATTGGCTTCCAATCAGTTACCGCATTCAATTCAAGCTTCTGCTACTAACCTACAAATGTACTCGATCTGCAGCCCCTCCTTACCTCTCAACCCTCATCTCCCCTTACGTTCCTACCCGTAACCTCCGCTCTCAAGACAAATCTCTCCTTTCAGTACCCTTCTCCACCACCGCCAACTTCAGGCTCCGCCCTTTCTGCCTCACCTCACCCCACGCATGGAACAAACTCCCCGAGCCCATACGCCAGGCCCCCTCCCTGCCCATCTTCAAATCTCTGCTTAAAGCCCACCTCTTCAAGGTCGCCTTCGGCACCTAACCTCTACACCTCGACCCAAGAAATCTAGACTGCCCCAACTTGACATTTCGTTCTTTAGATTGTAAGCTCCTTTGAGCAGGGACCTTTTTGTTTATTTTGTACAGCGCTGCGTAACCCTAGTAGCGCTCTAGAAATGTTAAGTAGTAGTAGTAGTAGTAGTAGTAGTAGTTGCATAGGAGCTAGAAACCTCCCCATCTAGCCATTTCATTCTCATTCCCTACTCTCAATTATAGACTGTGTCTAAGATTAACTTCCTTTTTTTTCCACCAGCTGCAAAACACACCCCATTGCCACCACAAATATATCTATCCCATCTATATCCACATAGCCCCCTTACCCACACCCAACACAGCCCACACCTATCCCAACCCCTCTCCAAGGGGATAAATGGGAACTTTCACTATTTCCATAGCTGCACCAACACCCACCCTACAGTGCCACCCATCCAGCAATGTCCCAGCCAACCAAACACCCTCAAAACATACCTTTACCTCATCCACTCTGCCTTTTCCCCTTCTCTTTTACATTCAGTCCCTTGCAATGCATCATCTCCATCTATTCCTTCTTCCCAGTAACTAACTCAGTCAACAAAATCAAATTTCCCTGTCTCCCGAAATCAACATAGCCTCAGAAGTGGGCTCAGTCTTGTTACATGCCCTTAGTTTAACCTGAGGGCACATATTTCCCTAGTAATTAGCAGGTACATAATTAATTTACATGCACAAAAAGGTCTAATGTGCTAAATATTTTCAAGATGAAACAAACTGAAAAAAATTATTTAGAGGTGGGGGGAAACCAAATTTTCAAAAATGAACTAAACATTGCTGCCAGAGCACATCCATGGCTGGGAACTCTGTGCATGCAGCTATCACAGCTTCAAGAAAAAAGAGGTTGCAGTTACTATATTAATGGATTTATAAGGGGTATTAACCATATGAATGGAACAGTAACAAAACCACAATAAACATTTACAGGGAAACTAAATAATTATTAAAGAGGAGGAAAGACTGATGGTAGTTTGGATTTAGTTTATGACTTTGCTCAAGGCAAGTATATTCAGGTACAATAGGCATTTGCCTGTCCATGGAGAGCTTACAATCTAACTCCCCTGTTTCCTAAGCTGCGTGGCAATACCGACACAGCCCATTCAATGTGAATGGGCTGTGTCGGAATTACCACATTGCCAGCTGCTAGCTCAGCTTTGTAAACAATGGGGGTAAGTTTGTATCTAAGACAATGGAGCTTTAAGTGGGTAATTCTATAGTTTTGACATGAAGATGTAAATGCCACAATGGGGCATTTAGTGTCAATTCTGTCATGGTAATTAGATTCACCTAAGTTGTTGTAGAGCATTAGTATAAACCTGCATGCCAAAAGTTAGGCATTTATGCCAGATTAATGACTGGTATAAGTGGGTGCCCCCTAGGTGTGCCAATCAACATGCATAACTGATAGTATTCTGTAACTTGGCGTATGTTGGCCTTCCTAAAAAACCAAATAGATAGACTGCAACTTTTGCACAATATTGCTGTCAAAATGATTTTTCTTGCAGTAAATATGACAGGGTTATCCCGTTGTTGATAGACTTATCAGTAGTAACTGGTGAATGCCAGCATTATTTTTAAGGTGTCTTCTTTGGTTTTTAAATCCTTACATGGTCTAACCTCAGTTTTCTTATATGATTTACTTTATCACTCTTCCACCCAATTAACTTTAAAATAGTAATACTCTTCTTTTACCCTCAGTTCATTGTCTCGTATCTAAAAGAAATCATGAAAGATCATATTCATATCAGGCTGCTAATTATTGGAGATCTCTTCCAACTGACATAAGACTTGAATATTCTTGCAATGGCTAGTCAGGATTGTTATAAGATCTGTTTTTATTTTATTATATATGTTATGCTATTGTATACTCTATCTTATTGTAAACTGCTTTGGACCCTTTGTGGGAATCTAGCGGTCTAGAAAAACCTGATTAGGTTAGATTAGATTGGTTGGTTACACACCTGTGGCCAACCCATGTTCCATCTACATGTACATCCCCCTTCCAGTTACACCCTATAGCACTTAGGCACTATCTTATAGAATAGCACCTAGTACATATACACACATCACCACCAACTATTGGCCCCAATAATGCTCACAAGTGGTTCTTACTTCTAGGTACCCATTTATAGAATTGCCCAGTAATTGACTTGTCCAAGATCCCAATGAGCCATAGTAGGATTTCAACTGGGCTTCCCTGATACTCAGCCCAAAGTCGTTGAAATAAGTTAATATTTTTTTTTACAGAGTACAGTATAAAAAAAAATCAACCAGACTATAATATCCAATCTGTACAGAAATTTATGATCTGATGTTCAAACACCCTTTTAGAGCATAAAATTAAACATTGGAACTATGTTTGTAGGGCCGGTGCTTACCCAGCAGTAATCAGGCAGTGCTGCATGCTGCACGGTTACCACCAGTTAGCACAGGACCCCTTACCACCACCTTAATGGGTGACTGTATGTGCTCCCCCGAAATGGCCATAAGGTAGGTGGTTCACTTACTGCATAGCAGTTTCTTTAAAAAATAAAAGAAACAGTTTTTTTTACTCGCTGCGATAAAAGAGGGCCTCAGCGCACATCAAAAACACACACTGACACTAACACAGGCCCCCTTTTATCACAGCATAGTAAAAGGACCCCTCAGTAAATGACGTCCAAATTTGGATGCCAAAAAAAAATGTGCACTGAGTGCTATTCTAGATTTGGCACTCTAAGTTGGGCACCATTTTTAGAATAGCTTATACTGCCAAGATCCACGCCCAACTTGGGTGCTAAGATTTACACTAAATGAAACCTGGTGTAAATCCTTTCTTGTAAGTTAAGTGCAGATCCCCAAAATTCTCTAATATTGTGCACATCTTTAGTGAACTCTCTTGACCCAGCCATGGCCCTTCCATGGCCATGCCCCCTCTTCAGTTGCTTGCTAAAAGATTTGTGCATGCATCTTTATAGAATAGCGCTTAGCAAGATGCACATGCAAATCCTGATTGCAGCCAATCAACTGCAATAATTGGTTGTTAGTGTCCAATTAATGCTAGTTATTGGTTCATTATTCAATTAACTTGCATGCGTAAATTGGGTATATGCCCAAATTTGCATGCCAAATTTTGGGTGCCTTCTCCATAATCCTATAAAAAGTGCAAAAAATGTATGTGCAAATTTTGGCATGTTCCCAATTTGTCCACAATTTTTATTGAATAATGAGCTAATTAGCACCAATAATTAGATTTTTAACAAGCATTTATTGGCACTAATTAGAGTCAGTTAACATGTATGCACATAAATGTAGACAGAAGTAAGACAATGGGGTGCAGAAATGAGAGGGCCATGGATGGATCGGTGTGGATTGTGGGCACGACTTTTAGCTATGCATGTAATTTTATAATAAGGGGGCTCTGCACCTTTTTTGTTGGTGCAACTCGCAGTGCCTAAATGTAGGCATGATCCCTGGTCTTACATGCTAGTCTATAAATAATGCCTAACTTTAGAATTTGGGGGTAAATGCTATAAAGGCTAGTGTCAGAACCTTTTTGTTTTTCTACAAGTTAAGATAAGTGCCAACTTATATCTTCAAATACAAAGAAAAACTTGGTGGCTCATTGAATACAATACCCCTACAATCAATTAAATATTTTGCTAATTTCTGAGAATCTTTTCTTTTGTGCTTAGTTTAATTTTTTTTAATAATGTTATTTATGTCACCTGTTTATTTTTAAGTTTACGCTTATTTATTTATTATGAATAAAATAGTAAATCAGTAATAAACAAAAATGCACATGAGGGGCAATCATGAATAATACAATGAAAAAGCACCAGGATTAGTACTGAGTTAAAACATAACCATTGCATCAGGAGAGGTGATTCAAGGAATGTAAATATTGAGTAAAAGCATAAGTACATAAGTAATGCCATGCTCGGAAAAGACCAGAGGTCCATCGAGCCCAGCATCCTGTCCCCGACAGCGGCCAATCCAGGTCAAGGGCACCTGGCAAGCTACCCAAACGTACAAACATTTTATACAAGTTATTCCTGAAATTGTGGATTTTTCCCAAGTCCATTTCTTATTAACATTCAAGGAAAATTCAGATATTTTTTTTAGCAATATAACTTTCATATTTAAAGATGGAGTACAAGGAGTTCTACCAACTATTTTTCTTTGGTGGTTATATTAAATTTTTCAATAATGGTCTTAATGTCACTTGTTTCTTGAGCGACTATTCTAAAACCCTATTGTCATACACCTTTCCATAGTATGTCATTGTCAGTTGCATTCACTTTAGAGATGCTGTAAACTTCCCACCCGGGATGTCCTATGATTGCAAGGAGATGTGTCTCTAATTGTTTTGGAACAGCAGGAGAAAACCACCACAGCCTTATGAGACTGTACACATTAGCAGTTTTCACAACGGCTGTTTGCATTCCCTCTGTTACTGTAATTAGCAAATTCAGCAACTTTCTCAGTGTTCAGCTTTGTTAGCTTGAGTGTGGCCTGTACAGACCTGTAGGTTAGGCTATTGTCTTTGACCTCTAGAATCAGGAAATGCAATTCTTAATGTGCAGAGCTACATCAACAATACCATTTGAAGAGGGAATTTTAGAATATGATTTTTAAACAGACGACTGTGGTTATGCTTATGGTACAGAGAAGAGAGAGAACATGATGGACAATTTCAAATACATATTAAAGGAAGTATGGACAAAATTCAATAAATGGTGCTTAAAAAATTGTTGCTGAAAAAAATAGAGCTTACCACTATTCTATAAATGGCGCTCAAAATCAGACACTGTTTATAGAACAGCTTTTAGTGCCGGGAACCATGACTACTTTTAGGCACGACCATTTATACTAACAAAACCCTGGTGTAAATCCCCACACCTAAATTAAGCATAGATTCCCTTTATTCTATAACAGGTCACATATACTGTGAGAACATCCCCAATCTGCACATGACCTTCCCATGGCCAACCCCCTTTTCGGATCTGTGCGTAAAATTTACACGTAGATCCGGCTGCATAAAGTTTTACATGTGTAAATTTTAACTACTGCCAATTAGCACTGATAATTGATTGTTACAGCCCAATAAACAGCACCTATTGGCTTGTTATTCAATTAAATTGCACGCACAGATTAGGTGTGCATCCAAATGTAGATGTGCAATTTTTAGCACCATTTAGAGAATTCAGGGGTACCTATATACATTTAACCTGAAACCTTCAGTCACCTGATGTAAGGCTGCAGAGAATGAGTGGCCATTGCTCAGATCTAGCAGGGAATAAAATATCTAATTTAATTCTGTAATTAGAATGGAGAGTTCAATATGTATTAGTAGAACTTGTATACAATAAGTGACAAGTCTTAAGGTAGAAAGAAGAGTCTGGCATCATGAAGCAGATTTGCATGTAAAGTTTCAGTTTATACAGTCGGTGCCGGCCAAATCTCAACATTTGGGCCGGCATTAGAGATGGCCGGCGTTAGAGATCTCCGCCATTGGTTTTTGCCAATAATGGAAACTAATGGCAGCCATCTCAAACTCGGCCAAATCCAAGGCATTTGGTTGTGGGAGGAGCCAGAATTTGTAGTGCACTGGTCCCCCTCATATGCCAGAACACCAACCGGGCACCCTAGGGGGCACTGCAATGGACTTCAAAAATTGCTCCCAGGTGCATAGCTCCCTTACCTTTGGTGCTCCCATTTACCACCACAAGTTTAAAAAAAGACAGGTGGTGGCAGAAATAAGTAGTTAGTTGCAAAGCTGCTGCTATAAGTGCTTAATAAGAAAATCCATGACTAAAAACTGAGCCATGGATTGAAAATATAATCATAACTTTTAAAGACTGTATTGTTGTAAGTGTGAGGGGCTAAAGTATATCAAAAAAGAAGAAACCGGGGGGGGGGGGGGGGGGGGGGACATTTAGCAGAGAGCACAATTATCTTTTTTCTGGGGTAGATAAGGTCAGTACCTGCTCCCTGTAGCTTTCAAATTTTACCAGAGACCCATAGATAGGGTTCTATATTTATTGATTTGGTACAGCCAGTGTAGTAAGTTTCTGGAAACAGAGGGGGAAGAGACAGAAGACCTGAAAGCCACATCTACCTGTGCAACCACCGAAGATCAGAGAGATGGTCTATATTCCTCATTTGCATCTAGCAGCCTCTACAAGAGAGTTTTCTTGGGAAGACAGAATTAAGTGTGCACACAGAACACAAAAACAAAAACAAATGAAACATAAAACACAAGGAATACATAATACACAAACTACAGAGGAGGAGAAAACAAATAAGTGAAAGCAGAAAGCTAGGGAAAAAGAACTAGTATTAAAATAGAAAAATACTTGCCAAAATTGATGCAAAGTCATAGCCAAGTTGAATCTATTGAGTTTGAAAAGTCTGAAGAACACAGTTGTAGAAATAATGTTAAAGGAGCTGAAAACCTGGTAACTGAGCCAAGATCCAAAGTGAAAAATAAAATATTGCTTTACTACTTACTACTACTACTTAACATTTCTAGAGCGCTACTAGGGTTACGCAGCTGCTCAAAGAGCTTACAATCTAATAGACAAGTGAACGGTCGGTCCGATAGGGGCAGTCAAATTGGGGCAGTCTGGATTCACTGAACGGTAAGGGTTAGGTGCCGAACGCAGCATTGAAGAGGTGGGCTTTAAGCAAAGACTTGAAGACGGGCAGGGAGGGGGCTTGGCGTAAGGGCTCAGGAAGGTTGTTCCAAGCATAGGGTGAGACTATTTATCTGATATTGCTTCTTGAAAGAAAAGAATTGTTGAAAAGTTTGTGATGCAAATGTGAATTCTTTGCTAGCTTTTTTTTTTTAAGGAATAATTGTATGTATTGGTTATCTACAAATGTTATTTCATATTATTTTGGTTACTCACTTTATGCTAATAAAAGAAGAAAAACTGAAATTAAATTGAAGTGATTTTATGTTTTCTCACATGAAGTAAAAGTGTTTCTTTAAAAAGAAAAACTGAAAACAAAGATCTTGAGTGCTTACTGAATATATGATTTCATTTGCCAATCACTTCTGAGGTAATATTCTTTCCACTTGAGCCATCTGTGATCAGAGTACTTAGTAGAAGGAAATTGGCATTGATATTGGTATGTTATAATATTCATAGTTTGACTTGTTTTGCATGCTATTGAGGGTACATTCTCTTTTATGGTCCTCCTTTTTTGTTTATATATTATATTTTATTTGATAAATTCCACACTTTATATCTTGTTCCTTTTCCCTAGGTTCTATAGCTATCCATTTCACTGTTTTCATTGGGTACCAATTCAGTTTTGAAATAAAGTGTCTTGATACAGGCCTAGTGCCAATACATGTTGGACATTCAATCCATTATAGATATTGAAAAAATTGATGTGTTGAGGTCGCATTGGTGCAATTCTGTTTTATGTTTTCTATATATGATATATATGTACTTTGTGATATGTTGCATGTTTTGTTGAGCTTTTGAAGATTCATGTTCAATAAAATATATTGCCTAGTTAATTTATTATTGATTGGATGTGGTTATTTGTATAATAGATATTTATTACTATTGCTCTTTCTGTACATCCGTGCTCTGTCTATAGTAGGTTGAACCTCTCTTTGGTTTACTGAACTATATGCAGAAACATTTGCACTTGCATTCAAGATACAGTTTCTGCCATGCGTGCTAATATTTTATAAAGGCGTATAGATGTTTATGTGTCTTTATAAAATAGCACTTAAATAGGTATTCATTTGGTCTTTTTACCTAAGTACCCTATTACAAAATTACCCTCTATGAATTTTCTGGAACACACAACTCAGAGTCAATCATTTGTAAAAAAACAAATGAAATAATAATAATAATAATAATAATAATAATAATAATAACTTTGTTCCATGAGTAGTTTCCAATTCTTGTCCTTATACACCAGGACCATTCCAGTAAGGTACAATGGTAGTCTATACCAGGCTGTCTCCATTACCCAGTGGAGCCTTTTTCTGAACTTTACCTTAGCAAACTGAACATCTCTGGTAAAGGCTATGGGCATCGCTGCATATGAGTCTAGTTAAAACCTCTTTCTATTCTCTCCACTTATGTTTGCCAAAAGGCAGTAATACGTCTTTAGGAGATACACTGCAGCAACTCAGATTAGTCTTAAGATTCTATATAGCACAACTGAAATTGTGTGTGCAGATCCGGTCATATTCTGGATTTGTGCATGAAATTTAATTATTTAATAAGCCAATCAGCACTAGCAAATGCCACTTAAGCAGTTATTGACACTAATTGGCATCAATTAGAATTTATATGCACGACTTGCTAGGCGTATTCTGAAATATTCATGTAAGCCGCACTGAGCCTGCCATGAGTGGGAAAGTGCGGGGTATAAATGTAACAAAAAAAATGTGGTGCATGTAAATTCTAATGCAAGCTGCCAAAAAGGTGGCATGGCCATGGACGTAGAATTGGCGGACCATGGGCATTTCAAAAATCTGTGCACCCAGATTTTATAGAATACACCTGCTCTGTGTCTTAACTTAGGTACCGGTATTTACACCAAGTTTTACTTGGCATAAATGGACGCATCAAGAATTAAGCTCAGGCACGGCTGCTAGGCATATTCTATAACCCTGCTAGGTATATTCTATAAACTGCGCTTAAATCTAGGTGTGATTTACAGAATATGCCTAGTCAGAAATATTTTTGATGCCGATTTTTCAGGTACCATATATAGAATCTAGTCCTAAATGTGTTTCTCAATTACTACTATTATGTTCTATGGCTGCTACTTTTTTTTTCCTAATTGCTTTCCAGATAAAACTATCTAAACAACATTTCCCAACAGCCCTATACTTTCTGTTCCTTCTGCTATTATGATCACCTAGTCAATTCCTGTCCATGCTTCCTTTGACCTTTAAGGCTTTGTTTCTACCTGGAACTCCTTTTAGGAATCCTTCTATCTTCTAGTAAATGTAATTGTCCTGTCTGTATTAGCTGCTTCTCTATGTGTTTAACACTTGTTTCATCACAGAGTTTTAGGTTATTTGTTGCCTTGTGCACTGTATTGATTTATATTTGGCTTTCATTGACATATTGCAAAATATTACCATATATTATTAAACATTTTCCAAGCTGGTATCACATTTATACACAGCTGCTTGTAGGATGCTATTATTCCCAAATCTGTGTGTCAAGATAAGTATATGACTCAATTTATTGCCTGAGCAATTGTTTTACTTCCTTCTAAAAATAAGCCCTGTCTTGTCCCCTTTTGTATATTAAAGGACAGGGAAATGACTCAATTAACAGTTACTGAGGCATATCGGTTTGTATAAAGTAGCTTAAGCAAAATCAAAGATCCTTCCAGTAGCCATACTCTGGCAAGACCCCCAATTGGATGGTCTGTTGCTGGGTGTAATTTCTTCAAAAGGTTAGCTTTGTGCATCACTTTCACATATTTGTTTAAATGATGGGAGGAGAAAGCCCCAAAAGAGCTCCAGAAAGAAACCATATATAAAGCTATCTGTTCTTCATCGTAGGTATAAAAAACCTCCTATCAAAAAATAGTCAATATCCCAAGTGAAAAAAATTAACTACTTAATTTTTAATGCATACGTAACCCTCTTCTCTTAGTGTCATTAGTAGGAAGAAATTGGTATTGATATTGGCAAATTACAATATTCATTTTTTTGCATGCTGTTGTAGGTAAGCTCTCTTTTATAGCCCCCTTTTTAATTTATATATTATTGTTTATTTGTCCAGTTTGTAATTTTTTTTCAAAAACAATATATGTATGCCTATGTTGAAGAGTAGATAGCTCTGTAGATGGTTTCTGTCTGGAGCTGTTTGAAGCTTTTTCCTCCCATCATTTTAACAAATATTTGAAAAATATGTAAAAAATTAATATAAATAAATAGAATTACATACAGTTAAACAGAGCATGTGCTTATCCGACATGCACTTAAATGGAGTGCACTGTGTCTATATATTACTATATGTTTATAAAATAGCACTTAAATAGCACTTAAACAGTGCACTCCATTTAAGTGCACGTCGGATAAGCACATGCTCTGTTTAACTGCATGTAATTCTACTTATTTATTCATTTATTTATTGCATTTGTATCCCACATTCCCCCACCTATTTGCAGGCTCAATGTGGCTTACATAGATTTGTTAACGTTGTCATTTAAGGATATCAGATCAGATACAGTTAGTAATGTGTAGCGATTAGGAAGGGAAAAAAGAAGAGGGAAGAGAGTGCTTAGGGTAATTATAGAAGGTAAGCGTTCATAATTGAGTGGGTTGGTGAGGTGACTTAGTGAGGCTGTAGGTTCTCATTGTAGGCCTTGTTGAAGAAGAATGTCTTCAGAGATTTTCGAAAGACAGTTGTTTCGTTGATTGCTTTCAAGCCTGTGGGTAATGCGTTTCATAACTGCGTGCTCATGTAAGAGAAGGTAGAGGCATGCATCAGCTTGTATTTGTCCTTTGCAGCTGGGGTAGTGCAAGTTGGGAAATTTGCGGGATGATCTTGTGGCGTTTCTGGAAGGTAGGTCTATGAGGTTTAGCATGTAGATTGGGGTGTCTGTGTGGATGATTTTGTGTACAATCGTGCAGATCTTGAACGCAATGCGTTCCTTAAGTGGGAGCCAAAGAAGTTTCTCTCTTAGGGGTTTTGCACTTTCATATTTAGTTTTTCCAAATATGAGTCTGGTGGCCGTGTTCTGGGCAGTTTGGAGTTTTTTTTATTGTCTGTTCTTTGCACCCGGCGTACAGTGCATTGCAGTAGTCCAGATGACTTATTACCATTGACTGTACCAGGGTACGGAAGATGTATCTCGGGAAGAAAGGTTTTACTCTTTTGAGTTTCCACATGTTGTAGAACATCTTTTTCGTTGTGTTTTTCACGTGGGTATCAAGAGTGAGGTTTCGATCAAGGGTGACTCCAAGAATTTTCAAGTTTTGTTAGACAGGGAGGGAGCAGTATGGTGTGATTATGGTGGAGAAGATTTTTGTGTTATGTTCTGAAGTGAGTACAAGACATTGTTTTTTTTTTTTTCTGCATTAAGTTTTAGATGGAATGCATCTGCCCAAGTGTGCATTATTTGGAGGCTTTAGTTGATCTCGTTGGTGATTTCATTTAGATCATGTTTGAATGGGATGTAAATTGTGACATTATCTGCATAAATGTAGGGGTTGAGGTTTTGATTGACTAGTAGTTTGGCTAGTGGTTTCATCATTAGGTTGAATAATGTTGGTGAGAGAGGGGATCCCTGGGGAATTCCACACTCAGGTTTCCATGGGGGTGATCTATCCGCATTCATTGTTACTTGGTATGATCTTGTGGTCAGGAATCCTTTGAACCACTTGAGGACTGTGCCTTCTACTCCGAAGTATTCTAGTATATGTATTAGTATATCATGGTTAACCATATCAAAGGCACTGGACATGTCGAATTGCAGGAGGAGGATGTTGTTACCAGTTGCAATTGCCTGTTTGAATGAGTTCATTGCAGACACTAGTACAGTTTCGGTGCTGTGAGTCGACCGAAATCCTGATTGAGATTTGTGCAAAATTGAGTGTTTATTTAGGTATTCATTAAGTTGTTTCATCACTATGCCTTCCATGACTTTGGTCATGAGTGGAATCGATGCTACTGGTCTATAGTTGGTTAGGTCCATTGTGGTTTTTTTAGCATCTTTTGGTAGCGGGGTGAGTAGGATGTTTCCTTTGTCCGTGGGAAAGAGTCCATTTTGAAGCCTGTAATTTATGTGGTTCGAGAGGTCTGTTTTGAATTGTTTGGGTGCGGATCTTATTAAGCTGTTAGGGCAGATGTCTAGTGTGCATTGAGATTTGGCATATTTTCCGAGCCAATGTGAGATTTCCTTCGATGAGAGCATGTCGAAGTCGGTCCATGATCGGTCTGCTGGGCATTCTCCGGGTTTTGGGTCTAGACATTCAAGCATATTTGTGTAATCCGTTGTGTTGGTGCGTATATGAGTCGGAGCTTTATGATTTTTTTATTGAAGTAGTTTACCAGGTTGGTTACTGATGGGGTATCTGAGTTGTTGGAGGTGATCTTGGTAGTATTTAGAAGATGGTTTACGAGTGAGAAGAGTTTGTGTGTATCTTTGTAGTTTGGTCCTATTTTGGTTTTGTAATAGGTCCTTTTAGTTTGTCTGATAGTGTATTTGTATTTTCTTTGTAGTTGTTTCCAGTCGTTGTGTGTGCTTTCGTCTTTTTTCTTGCTCCATGCTCTTTCTAATCTTCTGACTGTGTTTTTAGTTCTTTCAATTCTTCGTTAAACCATGGTATTGAGTTTTTTCTGTGTGTTTCTGGTTTGAAGTGGTGTTATATTGTCTAGTATTGTTCTGCATCTGTTATCCCAGTCTTGGAGAAATTGGGGGTGAGTCTGTAGGTATTGTTCCTTCATCAGTGTAGAATTGTTGCCAGAATGTTAGTGGGTCTATTTTGCCTCTCGTAGTATATATTTGTTGTTTTTGTTTTTGTTGTGTCTTTTTTGTTTTCCAGTGGAGGGAAAGGTTTGCACTGTAGTGGTCGGCCACCAAACACTACCTCTCTGATCCAACCTATTGATCAGGGCATAATAGCCAATTTCAAACAACATTATTGGGCTCTTGTGCTACGTCATCTGATGAGCGTTATGGATGACCAGACTGGCAAGGATAAACGTGCTGTTGAACTGGCTCGTAATCTATTTATATAAAGTGTCTTTAATTTTTTAAGAACTTCTATTCGTTCAGCCAGTGTTAAAGTCTTACAGTTCCGCCGCGACGACAATGATGATGACCCCAGTGTACACTCTAACAACATTCTTTCACTTATTCTGCCTGTGGCAGCTAAAGGTGTCTCTCTCTCTCTCTCTCTCTCTCTCTCTCTCTCTCTCTCTCTATATATATATATATATATATATATATATATATATATAGAGAGAGAGAGAGAGAGAGAGAGAGAGAGAGAGACAGTGCACTCCATTTAAGTGCATGTCAGATAAGCGCATACTCTGTTTAACTGCAAGCCGTACTTCGGTCCCATTTTTGGTGCCATCAATTTCTATGGGGACAAACTTCGGTTTAGCGCACCACTGATAAGTGCAAGATTCGCTTACATGCGTGGTTTAAGACCGCTCCTCTGCAGAGAAGACTCCGTATAAGCGCGCACACGGAATATGGAAGCCAATTGGCACGTGACAACCAACAAGAATTCAAATTTACCACCCCTTTAGCTGCCACATGCAGAATAAGCAAAAGAATGTTGTTAGAGTGTACACTGGGGTCATCATCGTTGTCGTTGCGGCGGAACTGTAAGACTTTAACACTGGCTGAACGAATAGAAGTTCTTAAAAAATTAGAAAACAAAGTCAAGCATCTATTGCTAAAGAATATGGTGTCAATCCCAGTCAAATTTCACATGTCTTGAAGCAGAAAGACCAGCTTCTGGAAGACTGGCAAAACAATACAAATCCACAATGGAAACGGAAATGAAAACGGGTGGGAAAAGCTGAGGAAGTAGAAGAAGCTCTTCTCCGGTGGTTTTCTCAAGTCAGGAGCAGACAGTTTCCTGTCAGTGGTCCACTGCTTATGGAGAGAGCTAACCAGCTAGCTGAAAGTCTTGGACTAACTGAATTCAAAGCCATTGTTGGAAAGATGGAATGAGAGGAACAACATAAAATTCAAGAAACAGCACGGTGAGAAACAAGACGCTGATGACTTTGGTGCTGAAAATTGGGTTGTTTCAGTTCTTCCTACCATCTTGAACGAGTTTGCACCTTGTGACATTTTCAATGCTGACGAAAACGGTTTCTACTGGCGAGCGATTCCTAATGGAACACTTGCATTCAAACATGCCAAAACTACTGGAGATAAAACGTTGAAGGACCGACTGACGATCCTCCTTTGCTGCAATATGGATGGGAGTGAGAAGTTGGAACCCCTCATCATTGGAAAGAGCAAACAGCCCCGTTGCTTCAAGAAAGTTAAGCGACTTCCTGTGTCATACGAGGCTAATGCAAATTCATGGATGACTGGTGAAATTTGGAAGCAGTAGCTAAAGAAGTTAGTCACTAGAATGCGGGCACAAAGGCATCAGATTTTGTTGCTTTGTGATAATTGTGCTGCACACAGGGATGATGTCAGGCTGTCTAATGTCAAGGTGGTCTTCCTGCCACCAAACACTTCCTCTCTGATCCAACCTATTGATCAGGGCATAATAACCAATTTCAAACAACATTATTGGGCTCTTGTGCTACGTCGTCTGTTGAGCGTTATGGATGACCAGACTGGCAAGGATAAATGTGCTGTTGAACTGGCTCGTAATCTATCACTGTTGGATTCCCTACATATGCAGAAAGAAGCCTGGAATCATGTTACACAGGCAACCATTGTGAACTGCTACAAGCGGGCATGCTTTGTTAAGGATGTGGAGAGGGACGAAACAGATGCAGCTGTTGCAAACGTGTCAGATGAAGAGGTTATTGACATCCCAGCCAGTGTTACTGAAGAGGAGTTTCATCACTACGTAGCTTTTGATTACGATCTACAAACAGCTGACGACAGCACTGATGTCGAGATATGCGCCTACATGCAGGCAACAACGGCTGATGATGAAACAGAGTTTTATTACTTGTGATTGGTTGAACATCAACTACATTTGAATTAAACGTCATCACCATTTTGAGCCATACAGTCTGATGATTTGGGCTTTTCAACGAAACAAGAAAGGCCCCTTGTTGGGGTTAGTAGCTTTGAAATTTTGGGATGCTTAGGATTGTACCTGGTTGCAGCAAATATGCAAGTGAAATGAAGCAGCGGGCCCAAAGAGCAATAAACTTCCAGCTAAGTACAGCGTTCCAATCAAGCTTTCTCACTGCAGAATTATCTTAAGACTGTTTTTTTGATATTGTGTTTTACAAGAAGTTTTGTGTGTGTGTATGTGTGGTTTTGTTTTGAGGAGGGGGGATTTATATGCTAAGGCTGGCTTTTTCAACAGTTTTTTTTCTCCCTTGTGGAGTTGTGCCCCACCGCTGCTTTTCAGCGTTGACTGAAGTTGTTGATAGTAATTCTATACAGGTTTGTTGAAAAGTCTATGACTCTCCTTGGGGTAGTTGAGGCTTCTAGATTGATTTAAAATTTAACCCTTATCCGTACTTGCTGATTCTACAATTAATAGAGCAAAATGTTTTGTTAATTTTTATAGAATAGGCTATATTTGTTTGCTCTCCAAAGTTTGCTTGTACTTTAAGAAGGAATACCCACACAGTCATATTCAGATATCCACAGGAATAAAGCACAGAGAGGAGCATAATAATAAAATATAGAATAACAAGAGGAAATTGAAAATCAACAGGCCACACATAACCCCAATATCTGGACACCCACTGTCCTACACACTGAATCAAAGCTGATGACCCACAGTGGCTGGCAGCAAAAGAAGCTTCCCCATTTCAGAAGAAATGAGTCCCAAACAATGAAGGGTCTAAACCTATATAAACTAATACAGCCATGCTTACCTATGCCTACCCTAGCTTAGATAATATTTAATCATCTCTCTGACCTCATGTGCAACTTTCTTTAAATTTCTTTCTTTAAATTTCTAACTCTTCTTACTCTCTTACCTATCTATATGTTCCATCTTTGCTTATACCCTTCACTGTCAATTTGCTCTATTATGTATTGTGTTGACATTGTAAGTAGTATACTATACCATACTTTGTATTGTTATTTGAATATTTTTACTGCTGTAAATGCCTATTGCTCACGTTTGATCTATTCTTACTGTACACCGCCTTGAGTGAATTCCTTCAAAAAGGTAGTAAATAAATCCTAATAAATAAATAAAATACATTAAGCACAGTAGCAAATTGATAGCGAGTCAAAGGCATAACATCACTGTGCACTAGCCAATACAATCCACCTCTTGGGCACACTTGCATATATTGCCCAGCTAACAAGACTGGGCATGTAAGTAAATGAGCAATGACATGTAAAACCAACTGTGTACCTTTACCCAACTGATCAGTCTTGGAATGCCTAATCCATAAGAGAATCTCATGAGTACCCAACATAACATCAGAAAAAAGCAAGCTTCTTCTCCCAATTCATTTCTTATAGGGGGGCACCAATTCACCCACCCTTAAAGCTTCAATGTGTGCAATCAAGAAAGTCAATTGAAAAAAAAAACCTCACTTCAAAAGGTGCAAAACACTTGTGCGGTAAAGTACGCAACAAAGCCATTAAATTCTCATTCAAAATTGGAACATGCACTGCCTTCAATTAAGAATTGGAAACTTTAGTATACCCACATATTAATTCACACTCCCCAAAAAAGTATTCGTAAGGTCACTAAAACCCCATAATTTCAAGAAAAACAAACAAACAACTAACACTCCAAATGACCAATCCCTGTATTTGGCAAACAAAATAAAATTCACAATAAGCTGAATATCCAAAGGAGGAGAAAATTCTCTCTCCATTTCTCTCACAAAAATTGCAAGAAACACCACCACCCAGATTGATATGTCTTCCATGTATTTGGCAGTAAGGCATCATTGAGAAGCCATGAGAATAAGCCCAGAAACTTAGCCACAGGTGCAAAGGCATCTCAAAATGTTGTTTCCCCATGTCATATTGCATATCTCTACCAGAAGCTACACTTTTGCTGCCCCAACATCCAAACATTTACTCCCTCACAAAATGTACCACCCTGAAATGACCCCTTTATCTGTTGCACCTCCCTAGAAATTGCCAATATCCAAAAAACACACTGAAAATTGATCTCCCCAAGCACTATCTCTTGAAACTGCCATACCACTTCACAAACTGCTCCAACACCCACAAAATTTCTCCTGTAACTGCCACATCATCCCTAAATTTCCTGTTTTCAAAAACTATCTGTAAATTGCCACACCTCCAAAGTCTAACCCCACTACTATCATTAAACCTTACAAACTGCCCCATCCCCAAAAGATAACCCTCTACAGACTGTACCACACCCAAAAATACCTATCTACAACTGACATAACACCCCACAAACTCCACAACCCTGTGAACTACCACTTACAAATCCCCCACTTTCAAAAATAGTCCCCCACAACTACCACTACATGGTCCAAACTACATCCCCCCTCAAATCTGAGGTGTGATCAATCAGCTAGAGTTAAGATATTTTAGTATTCCTTCATTATTTTAAACAGGTTTCAAAGTACTCAGTAATAATTCTGAAACCAATTCCCAGTGTACAGAGGGAGAAGACTTGCTGCTTAAGACAGAATAGTTCAGATTGGATAATTTACTTCTTCTAGCACCTATCTTTCTTCTGCATCAGAGAAATGCTCATCACTAGAGTGAGTTTAGCCCATTGTACCTTTTTAATATACTATTTTATTGTATAATGTCAGCTTGATATTTAAAAATAAAAGGTCAATGAAGAAGCTGCAAGCTATTCCTTTACTTTGAATTGCAAACATTTATAATTAGCTTTTAAAAGCTAAGCATCATCAAGCTAGGGAATGGTAGAGGCCTGGCATCTGCTGCTAGTTGCAGGGGTCTCTGAGTCTAGCCCTCTATTATGTCACCTTCTGCAGGATGAGGTGTTTAAGCTTATGTTTATTATTAGACTTAATATACCACCATTATTTTGCATAGGTCACAGCAGTTTACAAATTAAAAGCCAATAAAACACAAATAGAAAGGAACATTATATTAAAACAGGAGAGGAACTATTCACACAAGAACGTCAGTCATACCATACCATAAGACAAATAAAATCTACACTACCTGCTAGGGCTTACTCGTGCCCACGGCTTAGACTACTGAAGCACAATGTCAAAAGCAAGATTTAAAAATGGGTTTTCAACAGTGCCATTATCTTTTACTGTGTTCCCTTTGTCATGGTCCGATCATGTTCTTACTACTTTTTCCATACTAATAGTTGTTAAATCTCCTCCCCTGTCTTCATCTCAGGGTTACTGGGTTAGGAAGCTTTCTAGTGTTGACACTGTAACTTTGTCCCCATCTCTTTTTTCAGTACCTTCTGACTTTTCATCAAAATCTCTAAATGAGCAGACTGATCTCTGGCATTCTACTCTTTCCAGGGCTATTGATTCTATTGCCCAAAAATATTATGTTTGTCCTAGGTCCTCCCAAAAGAAGCCATGGTACCATGCCAACCTCTGCTTATTAAAAAGGCAAAATCGTAGAGCAGAGAGAATATGGAGGAAGACAAGATCTCCAGCACATCTTCTAGCATGTAAACAGTTACACAAAGAATGCAATCATCAGTTAAATAAAGTTAAACAGACCTACATTATAAAAAGTCTTAAACAATCTACCAATCATAGTAAAGATCTTTATATTTCACAATTTTCTCTACTTCCCAGAATATCTCTTCTGGTCGTATGCCTTTGGCCGAGTCTCTCTCTCTGACTTTTTTCTCAGTAAAATCCAAGATTTTCAAACAAAAGTTCCTATTGTATCTATGAATTCTGCTCCACTCTCATTACTGACCCCCTACATGCATGATAATTGTAACTCTTCTCCCCATCGTAATCTGGCTGATACAATTAATTGGTCTGACTTTCAATTGCAAATCTTAGTGTCACTGTCAAAAATCATGGCTAATATGAAACCTTCTTTTATCCAATGTGATCCTTTGCCATCATCATGGTTCAAGTTACCTTACTTAGGGCTTCTCGCTAGTGATTCCCATGTGGCAAATGAGAGGAAGCCTATAGGAATTGAATGGGCTTCCTCTCATTTGCTGCACCGAGAATTGGTAGCATGGCATTGTAAAAGAAATCCTTAGATCTTCTTTCTACTCTTCTCTCTATTATTAACCATAGTCTGGAAAATGGGGCTCTAGTTCACCCAATCTTGAAAAAAAAAAGAACCCTGGATCCTTCAATACCTGGTCATCATCATCCTATATCCAATCTATGTTTTATGTCAAAAATTCTTGAAAAATTGTTTTTTTCCTCAACTTACTCTGTTCTCAGAAAAATGTATTTGCTTTGCATCCCAGACAATCAGGTTTCCAGTCTCATTTTAGTACTGAGACGGTTATGATGGCTCTCCTAAGTAAACTATGCTCCCATCTCGATTCTCACAAAATAGTTCTAGCAGTTTCATTAGACCTGTCAGCTGCATTTGACCTCATGGATCACTCTCTGCTTCTTTCACATCTCACTGACCTTGGAATTACTAGTACAGTTCTTTCATGGTTTACCTCATTTCTTTAATCACTTTTATTTCAGGTTACAATTCAGGATACCATATGTAAATAGCATCAACTATCATGTGGCATTCCTCAAGGTTCAGTTCTTTCTCCTCTTCTCTTTAATCTATTCTTGAATCCTCTGGCTTCTCTTATTCAGTCTTTTGGTATATCAACCTACTTTTATGCTGTCAACATCCTTCTTATTTATCCAACAAATCATTTTTCTTCTAATTTAACTCCACTCCACATATGCCTTAACAAAGTAGAAAGCTGGTTAAAAGATTATAAACTAGTCATTAATAAAGAAAAAAAATGTTGTTTTCTGGTTCAAAGGTATTAGTACAAGTAAAGCTTCTGGATTCCATACTAAATCCTGTCTCCACTTTTTGTTACTTGGGATTCCACTCTATCTTTTCTCCACATATTTCTAGTCTGATTAAATCCTGCTTCTGTGCTTTCCATCAGTTGCGCAGTATTCAACATTTGTTTAGCCATGATGATTTTTACACTTCAATATATTAATTTATTTTTTCAAGACTTGATTATTGTAAAATTGTGTATGCTGGCTTGCCCTGGTTCTCTTTGAAAAAGCTTCAAACAATTCAGAACACTGCCATCAGACTCCTTTGCCGGTCCTGTCATTCTGGTCACAAAACTCATCTACTCGAAAGTCACCATTGGTTTCCTATAAATCAAAGGATTGTTTACAAAATTGCTCTACTCAACTTTAAAGCTTGTCAGACCGGTATTCCTATTTATTTATCTAGCCTTACAATACCTTACTGTCCTAATAGAGTCTTACGATCTCTTAATGATCACCGTCTTGTTGTGCCAAAAATGATTCCACCCGACATACACATTTTTATTTTTTGGCCCTTTATACTTGGAACAAGTTATCACTATCTTTACAAGCAAATTTATCAATTAAAAGTTTCAACCTTGACCTCAAAACCCGGCTATTCAAAGAAGCGTTTGGCACCCCTGATTAACTTCTAGGGCTGACACTGACCTATTAGACCCATTCTTCATTTTTTGAAGAGTTTGCAGCCTTCAGGACTGATAGACTGTTAAACCAGGGTATACAACATTACAATAATCCAAATGAGAAGTGACAAATGTATGAACCAGAGTGTGCATTAATGGAAAACTCAGAAATGTAGAAATTGTACAGAGGCGACAAAGAGGTTCGCTGAAGAGCCAGCTAATTGCCTGGGGAAAAAAAAACTAAAGAAAAGAGCCCAAGTACACAGAAATAAAGCTTAGCTATATAAAGTTCAATTTTAGGGATGAATGAGTGTTTGGTCCAAGAGTGGGGATAACCTAGGAGCAGGATAATGTGAAAAGGATAGCTGGAATGAGTGGGTTCTTCTGCTGAGAGCTGGATATGCAAGGTTGTACATAAGTAGGCCACACTGCAGAGCTTTAAATGATGTGAGTGGAAATAACCTTCTGGGAGGCTGCTGGTGAATGGGCAATGTGAAGAGGCTGGTTTGGGAAGGTGACAGTGGTAACTATGATGTCTTTTGGTAAGTTGCCTTTGATGAGTGGCATATATGTGTTAGAAATTGTAGTACACGAAGAGATAGTTTTTTGATATAGTTCAGAGCTATTGCTTGTTCCAGCATGTAAATAGGCTTAGGAAAAGTTCATATTAATCCTCAGAGGTTTCCTAATTTTTATGTTAACACCAGGCTGGGAATTATACAGACTGACATATAATATTGTACAGGTTCAGAAAGGTGCTCTGCTGTCCTATGGGATTCCATTAGAGCTATTGTTAAAACTAGTTTCTAGCAGATCCTGTATGCTATATATATGTATATATATAAAATACAAGCTGCACTTTTGTCATTTTACTAGTGTCATTCATCAAACCATGAGTGAGATCATTGGGGACTTTTACATAGTCTGATCTAGACATTCTTACTAGATAATTTTTTGCCCCTGTCCTTAAAACAAACCAGTGTTAGGCTGCTTTTTAAACATCTAAAACTCAATTCTTTTGCAATGAGCGTTGAGCAACCCATATCAAGTCTTTATTTTTTGAGCAACTTTATTAAACAGACTGTCTTGCTGTGACTTCAGAATTTTGCGAATAACCATGGGGTTTTTGTTCTCAGCAATGTGGCTTTTAAACTGCTCAGAGCACTGACATATTTTTGATATAGTTAATAGATTCTTTGTTTCATGGATTGGATGCCGGGCACCCTCCTTATTTATTGATATTTTAAAAATTTTTTGCCAGTGTTAATACCATTAACCATGTTATCATATTGCCTCACTTTTCATAACCCAATATTTTTACATACACTATGTTGAAATGTTTTTCATCTTTTTTTTTTGTTGGGTGTACACAACAGATTAGGATGGTAATAAAATATCAATGTGGGTTCCAATGACATCTTGTCCATCTGGCCTCAGTATTATCATCACTTTTTCACAAATTTTTTATGCCTCCTCATCATTTTTGAGAGATCTCTACATTGATTATAAAATCTATGCCAACACCATATTCTATTTACCCAATTACAATATGGATTTGGCAGGCAGAGGTGTTAACATGCCTATTGTTCATTGCCATACAATTCTTTTGGGCTATTAAGGAAATATGATCCCAATAGGCAGAAGTAAGATTATCTCAGTCTCAAAATGATTTAACTGCCTTGTCTATTGAAACTATTGCTTTTTTTCAAAGGTTCTTTTATTAAGGTGTGCTAATGGATTTAATGTGCGCTGATGAATTATTTATTTATTTAAGAAGTCTATTCCACACAATCCTACAACTCTGAGCAGATACATAATATAACTTTAATTTATATTCAGTGTGGATATCGGGAAAACCTGACTGACTTGTGTTCCCCCAGGACAGATTTGAGAATCACTGCTATACAGCATTTTAAAAACTAAAATATAGCTTATTTCCTCCAGTTGCCCTCCATTCCAGACATAGACTCTTAAATGTCTTTTGAAATACCTCAGCATCTGTGACCAGATTAGTCTATCTTGGTCCTTTCTCTGGCCCTGGAAGAGAATTAGCTTATGTCACCTCTACACCATGAGCAGGACTAGGAGGAGATTGGGCGTTTGACATCTGAGTGCCAATTTATGATTGTCCCCATGCATACATTTCAGCATGCATGTCACGTAAAATGTATATATGCAAATCTAGTGAGTACACATTTTGGATGACAGAGACATGCCTAGTTTATAAACTGTTTGGCTCAGATTAGTTTATAAAACACTGGCACAGTTTTGGATGGCCCTATTTCCTGAAGCAAATCTTTGACTACTCAAATTACATAAAATTACTGTCTATGTGAACATAAGACCATAGTGAGCCCTCTGGGGACATGGAAATAATATGGGTTCCTGAATGTAAATCATCTTGAGATATAGAGAAAGTCATGTTAAATCTAAATTATTCTGGGTCAGACCAAGATCCACCAAGCCTAGCATCATGCCAGTTTAGGTCAGAAGTACCCAGCAGATGCCAAAAGGTACATGTACTTCTCATAGTTTATTTTCAGGGATGAGCAAATGACTCTCCCAAGTCTACCTAGCTAATAATTTTTATGGTCGTATCCCACAGGAACTTATGACCCCCCCCCCCCCCCCCCCCCCCACGTTAGCAAAAAGAAAAAAGATATAATAGGAAATTGGATAGTGGATTGTTGATGTACTACAAAGAAAGTTTGAAATATAAAATTAAGAAAAAAGAAATGTGTGATATATGTAATCAAAGCTTGATGTACAGGTTACCATAAACCAAGAGACAAGAAATTCTTTCATACGTTCATGTGTCTCAGAAATTGTTTTAAGCTGTAATAGAAAATTATAAAGGCAATCTTTCAAAACAATTCTGAGAGAAACCTGAATAATAAGTGACATTATTCTGCTTATTCTTAAGGTATTTCATTTTTTAAATGAGCACTTATTAATAATTCTGGGATGAATTCCTGCATAAAGACAGAAACCATGTATTGATTAAGACAGAATAGGTCATTTTGGATAATTTAGTTCTACTAATGCCTATCTTTTTTTATATGAGAGATATGTTCATCACTGGATTGAGCTGAGCCCATTGTACCTTTTCAAAGCACTACATTTTACTGTATAATGTCAGGTTGATATTTAGAAGTGAAAGGCAATCAAGTTGTAAACAATACCCTTTTGGACTAAATACATTTGTGAATTAAGCTCAAGATCTACATTTTATAAAAATAAACGCAGAATGCAGAACGCTCTAGCCACACATATTCTGGTAGCCTAATAATAAGGTATCATCTACAGTGTGATAGACTTGGATATGGTTATTTCTAAATATTCAAGTGCACTAACAACACAATTTTATTAACACCTAGGGGCCCTTTTACAAAAGGGTATTAGAATCTGGGCTTAGCATGTCTTAACACAGGACTTCCTGTGAGCTAAGCCATCTGACCTTTACCTCTTTGTCATGTTTGACACTTTCTTGGAGCTGCAGTGCCTGGAGTCGTGCACTGCCATCAATCATGTGAGACCATTATGATGGTATGGCATTAGTCTGGCCCCTTTAGTGACATCAGTGACTGTGACCTCAGGGCTTTAAATTCACACTGTGCTGAGGTGCTCGATCAACTTTAGGGGGTAACTTGGGGTATCAGTTATCGCCTCAAATTACAATTTTTACATTTTTATTTTACGCTGTTTAGCTATTTTATGATTTTCATGCAATAGTAAGTAAACTTTTTAAACATGCATTGAGTTCTAATTTTATGGTTAGCCCATCTGTGCATTTTGTGGGTCTGTAGTGAAAATTTGGAGGGACATTTTTAAAAAGTTGTCTAAGTTCAAATTGGGACATTTCGTTGATAACATCAAAACAAAAAGTCCATCTGACAGCCATTTTTAAAAAGGAAAAATGTCCAGTTTTCCTGTTTGAAAATGGGCTATGAAAGAGACATCTTAGCCTGAAAATGTCTAAAAAGAAGAGCCATTTTTGAAAGTGAAATGTCCAACTTTTGGATGCCAAGAAAGCAGGCACAAAAATATCGATCTGGCATCATTTTGAGAGAAATGGCCACACAGATGTCCCTGCCGAGCAGATGGACAGCATAGTGGTCAGAACAGTGGACTTTAAACAATGGCACATGGGTACACTTCTCACCGTAACTCCTGTATGATATATTGTGAGCACTCCAGGAACAATCACAACAACAAAAAACTACTGTACCTAACTGTACACCATTACAATCATCTTCCATTCTGCAGGTATCTTCTATATTTAGGTACAGTAGGTATTTAGTTGGTGCTGGAAGGCTCACAATTTCCATCACAAATGAAATAGGTAGAGCCCTTTTACTAAGGTGCGCCGAAAAATGGGCTACAATAGTGGGTGCACAGATCCATTTTTCAGCACGCCTGACAAAAATAGACATGCGGCAAAATAAAAATTGGCGCGTGTCCATTTTGGGTCTGAGACCTTACCACTAGCCATTGACTTAGCGGTAAGGTCTCAAGTGTTAACCATGTGGTAATCATTTGCGCATGTATAATGACGATTACTGCCCGGTTTCTGCCGCACGCTGGACAATAAAAATTATTTTCCGGCATACGTCAAAAATGAAAGTACTGCAAGGGCCACATAGTAGCCATGCAGTAACTCCAAATTGACACGTTCCCATCCCCAGAGAGGACATCTCCAGAGAGAGGCATGGAAACACATATTATCAATGCCCAACTTTCGTTTCGATAATACGGTCGGGGACGCCCAAATTTTGAAATTTAGGTTGACCTTAGAGATGGGCGTCCTTAGAGATGGTTGTCCCCAATTTTTGGCAATAATGGAAACCAAGGACGCCCATCTTAGAAATGACCATACCCAAGCCCTTTGGTCATGGGAGGAGCCAGAATTCATAGTGCACTGGTCCCCCTGACATGCCAGGACACCAACCGGGTGCCCTAGGGGACACTGCAGTGGATGTCAGAAATTGCTCCCAGGTGCACAGCTCCCTTACCTTGTGTGCTGAGCCCCCCAACCCCCCACGCCCCACAACTGTACACCACTACCATAACCCTTAGGGATGAAGGGGGGACATCTAGATGTGGGTACAGTGGGTTTCTGGTGGGTTTTGGAGGCCTCGCTGTTTCTTCCATAAACGTAACAGGTAGGGAGGGGGATGGGCCTGGGTCCGCCTGCCTGCCTGAAGTGCACTAGACCCATTAAAACAGCTCCAGGTAGCTGCATATTGCTGTGATGGACCTGAGTATGACATCTGAGGCTGGCAAAAATATTTTGAAAGATGTTTTTTGAGGTTGGGAGGGGGTTAGTGACCACTGGGCCAGTAAGGGGAGGTGATCCCCGATTCCCTCCGGTGGTCATCTGGTCATTTAGGGCACATTTTTGTGGCTTGGTTGTAAAAAAAAAAGGACCAGGTAAGGTCATCCAAGTGTTCATCAGGAACATCCTTCTTTTTTCCATTATCAGTCGAGGACACCCATGTGTTAGGCATTCCCCAGTCGTGCCTTCGCTATGCCTCCGACATGCCCCCATGAACTTTGGTCATCCCCGCGACGGAAAGCAATTGAGGACGCCCAAAATCAGCTTTCGATTATGCCAATTTGGGCGACCCTGTGAGAGGGATGCCCATCTTGAGATTTGTGTCGAAAGATGGGCATCCTTCTCTTTCGAAAACAAGCCTGATAGGCACCTATGCAGCTTAGTAAAAGGGCCCCTTAGTATTTTAGTATTAAAATATTTTCAGTAATTAAGAATTTGACAATTTTTCTTAAATATTTTTCTCTTCACTTCTAGAGGTAACCTTAAAGGATATTATCAGATAAGTATTTCTTTCTTTCTGTTATATGTCAGATATGTTTATAGGGAGCCCATATGTTTATAAATTAGGGCTGCATTTTGATTATAAATTTTAATCATGATTAAAGGTGTGGCAAGGGTAAACTGAGGGGGCAAACATTTCCTCTCCCTCCCTCTGCTTCTCTCTCTATTTTCCCCTTCCCCCCTGCATAGTCCACCATCTCTCCCTCCTCTTTTGGTCCTTTCTGCAATTATCTCTCAATTTCCACCTTCCCTCCCTTCACAGTCCAGCATCTCTTCCCTCCCCTACCCCTTCCCCCACCTCCGCCTCTCTCAGGTCTGTCTCCCTCCTGCACCTCCCCTCTCTGTGGATGGTCCAGCATCTCTCCTTCCCATCCTGCAACTACCTGTGGCTCTCTCAGGTCCCCTTCCCCCTTGTTTACCTTTTCAAATTTGAGAAAGTCTACAGCCCTGCAGCACCCTATCTGCTCGAATTAAATATAAACTCTATATTTTTGTCTTTAAATCTCACCTTCCCTCAGCATCTGACTATATACAGGTATCTCACGTTTATTATACCATATGTTCCCTCTAGGTCACTCTATTCCTCCTCTTCTGGATCACTTTGGCTACCCTCTCATTTTGTCATTTGCCTTGACATCACCTGCTCCACTGCTATTAGCTATGCCGGACCTTGGCTCTGGAATTCGCTATCAATACACCTACGCCTTAAACCCTCTTATGTAATGTCCAAAGCAGCTCTTAAGACCCACCTTTTCAAAATTGCATACCTCACCAATCGGTTACTATGTGTGTGTTTTCTCTGAATGTTTTTCTTTCTCTCCTCACTGCAGCCTAAGCTGATTTGTTGCAAACTGCATAGAAGCCAGCTTTGGCCTTTCATGGTATATCAAGACATTGTAAAAAGATAAATGCCTTTGAATATCGGCCTCAGAATGTTACAGCTTGCTATACTCATTTGATTTTTATTTAAAATATCTGAACAGTCTAAACTATATTTTCAGTAGTAACATAGTAGATGACGGCAGAAAAAGACCTGCACGGTCCATCCAGTCTGCCCAACAAGACAAACATATGTGTATACCTTACCTTGATTTGTACCTGCCTTATTCAGGGCACAGACCGTACAAGTCTGCCCAGCAGTACTTCCCGCCTCCCAACCACCAGTCCCACCTCCCATCACCGGCTCTGGCACAGACCGTATAAGTTTGCCCTCCACTATCCTCGCCTCCCAACCACCAACCCCTCTTCCCCCCACCTGCTCTGCCACCCAATTTCGGCTAAGCTTCTGAGGATCCATTCCTTCTGCACAGGACGTCCAAAATCAGCTTTCGATTATACCGATTTGGACGTTTCTATGAAAGGACGTCCATCTTCTGATTTGTTTCGAAAGATGGGCGTCCTTCTCTTTCACAAATGAGCCCTTCTGCACAGGATTCCTTTATGCAGAAGATCATATGAACAAAGATTCTAAAAAATATGTTTGCAAGATTTGTATATCTGAATTATAGAGTTCAGGATATGAATATGTGAGCAGGGTTGTCTTGAGATACGGGTTTCCTTGGAATTAATTACATCCTTGGAATGAAGACAAAACAGTACTTCAAAGGCAAGAATGAAAAGAAATACCAAGATGACACTGTAATAATGATTTATTGAATGAACTATGCATACAGAAAAGTACTCACTGAACTGAAAATTAGGGCAATGAATATAATCATAAAATTTGATGGCATTTGAAATGCTTTGGTCTATGGGAATATGAACAAAAACTAGCATTAACATTTCCATGAACAGCAATGAGATAACTTACAGCACTGAAAGAAATAGTTGGTAATGTGCTTAGAAACATAACAAAGTCTCAGTGTTTTGTCTCTGTTGTATATAATATATTTAATGGGTACTAATCACCTAGCCAGAACATAAAGCATATATAGAACACT
Organism: Microcaecilia unicolor; assembly: GCF_901765095.1. NCBI lineage: Eukaryota > Metazoa > Chordata > Amphibia > Gymnophiona > Siphonopidae > Microcaecilia > Microcaecilia unicolor. The sequence continues at coordinate 441,566,347 of NC_044031.1, read as the reverse complement.
AATGAGATAACTTCAGAATTTACGTGACATTTACAAGCGTGTAAACAACTACATAAGGAATATAATTATCAATTTTTAAAAAGTCAAACAGACTTATGTTCTTAAGATATTCAAACAGTCTACTAACCATAGTAAAGACCTCTACTCTATTACTCAACAGCATACTTCCCAGGGAAACATGTCCTTGGCAGTGATCCTCTCTGATTATTTTCCACGGTAAAATTCAAGACTTAAGGACAACAATTCCTGCTGTCCCTTTAAACTTAGTTTCAGTTTCTCTCCCCCCCACCCCCCCTCTCCCGATCTCTGTTATCATGAATACAGCTCCCTGCACTAATTTTGCAGGAGCATTTACTTGGTCCAGTTTCCAACAACAAACTTTAGTTTCCCTGTCCAAAACTATGTCTAACTTGAAACCATCTTTCAGTTGCAATAATCATTGTGATACAAATTACCTATCTTGGATTTGCTCCTGAATCTTCTCACTACTGTTAATCACAGTCTTGAAAGCGGTATTTTCCCAGAAACTTGGAAATTAGCCCTGGTTCAACCAGTTCTGAAAAAAGTCTAACCATGACCCTTCAATTCTTGGTCATTATCATCTAATGTCCAATCTTTGTTTTGTGTCAAAAGTAATGGAAAAATATTTTTTTCAACTTACTCAGTTTTCTGAAGAAGTTTTTATTTTGCATCCCAGACAATCTGATTTTAGATCTCATTTTAGCACCAAAACAGTTATGGTGGCACTTCTCAGAGACCTACACTCACACATTGCTACACAGAATATAATACTTGCAATTTTATTAGATTTATAGGCCACATTTGACCTTGTAGACTGATTTTTACTTCTTTCACATCTTCCTGACCTCAGACTCACTGGTACAGTTCTTTCATGGTTTATCTATTTATTTCATATTATTCATTTCAGGTTGTCACCCAAGATTCCATTTCAAAACAATATAAATTAACATGTGGTATTCCCCAGGGTTCAGTTGTAACCCTAAGGGGTTAAAATAATCTTTCCTGAGCTCCTCCAGAGAAAAACAATAAGAGTTCTATAGTGACATCAGGGTTCTATAGTGACATCACCCCAGGACAACAGCTGTGCAAGCTGAGTCCTGGTCGCCTTGGCAACGGCTTGCTGGTCAGTTGGGAGTTGAGAGAGTGAGTTTGGGTCTCAGAGGGAGAGGAAGCACTGCACTGTGTGTGAGTGAGAGAGGAGTAATTTGAGTGGAAAAAGGAAGGAAATTAATTTTAAAGGTAGTTGGGATAATTAAAGTTGAAAAGGGAACTAGGAAATGTGTCTGGTGGGGTTAGTGTGTGAAAGGTTTGTGTAAGAGTTTAGTTAAAATTTAATAAATGTGAGAGGGAGGTTAAGTAGGGGGGTTGAGTAGATTTAATACATTTTTGGGGAAAATATACATTGTAAGGGAAAAAGAATTTTAAAAGGCTGTGTATGTAAGGTGGGAGCAGTGAGTGGAATGTTCAGAGCTGTGCTGCTGGTGGAATGTTGAAGCTATGCTGCACCACTGAGAGAGACTAAACGCACTGATTAAGGTTAGGGAAGAGAAATTAATAGCATAGGCAATGGAAAGTAAGGGCCATTTATTTATTTTGATTTTATTTAAATAGAGCCCACAGTTCTGCTGTTGACAGCACTCCCTAATAAAGATCCTACTAAGAAGAAAGTAGGAAGAGTAAGGTTTTCCTTCCAATTATTTTAATTAAGAGAGAGGTGTAGGAGGAAGATCGCAAAAGGAGTGAAAAAAAAAAAACAGACAACTCACGAACTCCAACGCAAGCAAGTCTGCACCCTGGAAAAAGGAAAGAGAAAACCATGACAGCTAAGTAACTGGTGACTTTAAGCAAAAGAAAATTAGTAAGAAACTCACACTATTATACATGCGAGAAAGTTCCAAAATATACTTATCATTCTTGTCAAGAAAAAGTTACAGGAAGCTTGTATATCTTTAATAGTGAGTTAAGTTAATGTTTAATTTAAAAGTTTAAGCTGTAATATTAAAATTGTTTAACTATATTTCAAAGAAAAACTGAGTTTGTTCTCCTGAACTTTAGTTTTAATTCCTCTTTCGTCCTTTGAGGGCGGAAGACGAGGATAGTATCATGCACTAGTCCCCTAATCCTGAGTGTGTTTTCTGACAGCAGCCACAACTATAACATCGCTGTCCTGAGACCACATCTCTGGGAAATAACCCTGTCTGGGGGGGGGGGGGGACTAGTTACACAGTCCTTTCCTTTCTGATCTTTAAATTATTCCTAAGTCTCCTAAGTCCACTGGCAACACTTATTGAATCTTTCGGAATATCAACATGTCTTTAGCAGTGATCCTCTCTGATTTTTATTAAGGATTAATAAAAATACTTTTACAGTCTAATCCTTCATTTCCCCTAATTTATCCCTCCTACAGACTTGTCTTAACAAGGTAGATAGCTGATTAAAAGAACATAGATTAATCCTTAATAAAGAAAAAATATTGCCTGCTAGTTCACTGGTACCATGCCACAACCCTCTATTGCCCTAGGGGGCACTGCAGTGGACTTCATAAATTGCTCCCAGGTACAAAGCTCCCTTACCTTGTGTGCTAAGCCCCCCAACCCCCTCCAAAACCCACTACCCACAACTGTACACCACTACTATAGCCCTTAAGGGTGAAGGGGGCATCTACATGTGGGTTTCTGGTGGGTTTTGGAGGACTCGCTGTTTCCTCCACAAACGTAACAGGTGGGTGGGGAAGGGGATGGGTCTGCCTATCTGAAGTGCACTGCAGCCACTAAAATTGCTCCAGGGACCTGCATACTGCTGTCATGGACCTGAGCCTGACATCTGAGGCTGGCATAGAGGCTGGTACAAAATATTTTTAATGATGTTTTTTGAGGGTGGGATGGGGGTTAGTCACCACTGTGGGAGTAAGGGGAGGTAATCCCTGATTCTCTCCGGTGGTCATCTGGTTATTTTGGGCACCTTTTTGTGCCTTAGGCGTAATAAAAAAAAGGTCCGGGTGAAAACATCAGGGACGTCCTTCTTTATTTTGGTTATGGGTCAAGGACGTCCAAGTGTTAGGCATGCCCAAGTCCCGCCTTCACTATACCTCTGACACGCCCTCTTGAACTTTGGCAGTCCCTGCGTAGGAGTGCAGTTGGGGACGTCCAAAATCGGCATTCGATTATACCGATTTGGACGTTTCTATGAAAGAACGTCCATCTTCTGATTTGTTTCGAAAGATGGGCATCCTTCTCTTTCAAAAATGAGCCCGATAATAACATAGTAGATTGTGGCAGATAAAGACCTGTATGGTCCATCCAATCTGCCCAACAAGATAAACTCATTATATATGATACTTTATATACATACCTGACCTTGATTTGTCCTTGCCATTTTCAGGGCACAGACTATAGAATTCTGCCCAGCACTAGCTTTGCTTCCCAATTACTGGTGTAGCACTCAATCTCTACTAAGCTTCTGTGGATCCATTCCTTCTGAACAGGATTCCTTTGTGTGTATCCCACACATTTTAAATTCTGTTACCATTTTCTTCTCCCTCAACAATTTTTCTCTCTTTAACAAAAGCAAAATTTGTACTTCAAATAGACTTTAGTTCTGTGAAGTGCATCAAACTTTAGACTTTAAACTCTAAAAATATGAAAAGGAAAAAGCCTCTCAAACCCCAAACTCCAGCCCAAATAGTTATCTTTAGTGACACAGGTTGGAAGAAATCATGGGTTCCTTATCTTCATCAGCATAAAAAACCTTTTCATTTCTTATAGTGCATAAGATGCTAAATCTTCACAGAACTGACTAGGGATTCAGAAAATATCGTTCCTGGATGTTCTCATTTCCAAACACAATAATCATTTGATAACAACGGTGTACAAGAAGGAAATGGATCACAATACATTTTTTCTCTTTACTAGTGACCATTCTCCTCTTTAAAAGCAGAGTCTCCCTTTTTCTCAATTTTTAAGATTCCGTCATATTTGTACCAATACTTCTGATTTCAAAATGGAATCCAAGACATTTAAAGCACGCCTTTCAGAATGGGGATACCCTAAACGTATCATTCATAGAGCATACACAAAAGCATGTTTTTCTAACCGTGATTTATTGTTTGCTCCAACACTGATAAGAGATGAACCTGAAGACTGCATAACTTGCATTCTGATATACATTCTGGGCATTGAGAAAATCTCAAAGATTATTAAAAAATATTGGGACATTCTTAATATTTCACCTACGTTTTCTAAAACTCATTTACGTTTTGCATATACTAGGAATTCAAATTTGAAAGAGCTCACAAGTCCATCGGATATTTCCAAGACTACCCCTAGAATAAAAGCACAAGGGAGTCATTTGAAATGTTGTAGAATATTTTATTCACCCTAAACCCGGGAAAACTTCTTTTTGAATGTTAAAACCATCTGTTCATCAGACTTTGTAAGTGTATCTGATTGTATATCCTTGCCCAAAAATTTATGTTGAGGAAAACACATGTCCCTTAAAACGATGAATCTCTGAACATAAAAGTTGCCTTAAACAACGGAGAATAGAAGCCTCAATCATAGCGCACTGCCTTGAAATGGAACATGATTTTTCCTCACTTCAGATCTGTGCAGTGGACTACATTCCAACAGATTTCCCTAATAGATTGAGAAAATTGCTGCAACGGGAACAATTATGGATATTCACATTGAAGACTGAAGAACCTATGGGATTGAATCTAAAACTAGAATGGAGAAGTTTTTTGTAAGTAACTCTTGATCCATACTATGACTAGAATGATGAAATTATAAGATTGAATGATCCTCTATCACATCATAAGGAGACAAATGTTATCTGTTTCATATACTTTAGAAGCAGGTGGTTGGCACTACATAAGATTATCAATATGGGATCATTAAAATACCATGTCCACCATGATGAATACCTTAGGCTAGGATATGACATCACAGGATATTGGGCAGTAACCCTATAAAAATAGAAAACGCTGTGGCCATTTTGACAGGGAATCCAGAGCAGGAAGTTTGAACGCGCTGAAACTATCTGGCAAGTACTCTTTTTGAACTTTGAATTTTAATCTTGACTTTCTGGATCTGGCACATATTTTGACACTTTGATATTGTTATAAGTTTTGTTGTGCCACTAATGCTTGTTCATTTTGAGTTCATGCATGTTTTTGTTTTTTAAAAGGTTTGTTCACGCCTTGAGACAGCTAATATATAGCGAAACTCTGGCCACAGTCAGTGTGTTGGACCGATTATCTACACGCAATATATCCCCTGCATTTGAAAGTTGAAGTTAAGTTTAAAATTGGGTTTAATATTTTCTTCACACTTTTTCTGGATCCATAGTCAGTTCTGTGAAGATTTAGCATCTATTGCACTATAAGAAATGAAAAGGTTTTTTATGCCAATGAAGATAAGGAACCCATGATTTCTTCCAACCTGTGTCACTAAAAATAACTATTTGTGCTGGAGGTTGGGTTTGAGATGCTTTTTCCTTTTCATATTTTTAGAGTTTAAAGTCTAAAGTCTGATGCACTTCACAGAACTAAAGTCTATTTGAAGTACAAATTTTACTTTTGTTAAAAGGAGAAAAATTGTTGTGTGATATTGAGATTCTCTCCTCCTTGTTGGGATATATTACCGTTTTCATCTCCACCACCTCCCACAGGAGGGCATTCGAAATATCTACCACCCTCTCCATTTGGTAAGTTTCTGTCTCTGTATACTGCCAGATATAGCTGGATTTTTTTTAGGCTTATACAGTCTTTAGACACTAGTGGTTTTCTCTTTTAGATGCCAGACTTATATATATATTTTACTATCTTATTTTTATGGTTTGAAATCCATTTCTATATTCACTCAGAGACTTTGGATTGTTTAAGTTTTTAAGTCCATGTTGTCATTTTTTACAACACCATACCATGGGCATTTTAAAAATCTCTTTGGCGCCATTTTTAATAACTGTTTATTCACTATCTAACCATTCTTACAAGTTTTAATTGGTTTAGGCTTTCTCCTCTATACTGTGCCCTGATTGTGGCTGAATTGGCTTGGTGGTGCTGGAGTGTAGCTTTTCAGGGGCTTTAGTGACAACTTCAGAAATTATAGAACAAGGACAGTGCCGGTCAGATTTCTACAGTCTATGCCCTGAAAATGATAAGGACAAATCAAGATCAGGTATAAATATGAAGTGTCACATACCGTATGTAATGAATTTATATTGTTGGGTAGACTGGATGGACCATATACAGTAGGTCTTTTCTGCTGTGATCTACTATGTTCCTAATGTAACCCTAGGGGTTAAAATAATCGTGACTGGACTCCGCCAGGAAAAAAATACAGGGTCTAAAGTGACATCACTCTGGGACAGCACCTGAGCAACTGGTTGCCTTGGCAACGGCTTGCTGGGCAGTTAGAAGGTAAGGAAACAGCTGAGCAGACTATGTTAGGTGTCTGTCTACAGTTCTAGAGAAAATCTGTTTAAAAAACAGATTTGGGAGTGTTGTAATGGCAATTAATGAGTGTGATGCGAGAGCCTAAGTTTAATTATTTAAATTTTAAAAAGCCTGACGCATTTTAAGGGCTTTTAGAGAGAGACTGAGCTGTTTGAGAGTTTGGTGAAACAAAAATGGATTGACCATAAATCCTACCAGGAAGTAAATGTGGAGAGGAGCTGGTAACTAGGATTGATTAATAAAGTGTAATTTTCATATATTCAGCACTAGTGCTGGCTGTAATGGTACACTAACATTCTATCAAATTTGATTGATTTGAGAAGAGGATTTTAAAGGTGAAAAGCCTCATTGGAATTGTGGAAAACAATTCTTCAAAGGAGAATTGTTTGTAGCCTGTATTAAGGTGACAGTGTGCATACAAAGGGGTTGGAAGTGATATTGATATTAAGGAATTTTATGCTTCCAGCTGATTAAGGTAGAACCTCACACTCATTTTATTTTTAATTAACTATGGGAGGGAAAGTATAGGGAAACGTGATCATTCATTTCTTTATATGGGTTAGCTAGCTAGGGACAAGCAATTATCCCTGATAGCTGTGAGTGGTGACATTTGCTAGGGCCATCAACTAGGTAGGGAGTAGGGTTTTTGCCTTTTTATGTTAATTAAAGTCTAGTATAGTAGGTATCTGGAGTTCCTGATCCCTGGCAGTTCCTTCTTTGGGAAGCATCACATGAATACATGGTACCCACCGAAAGAAAGGAGAAGATAAGGAGATAAAGCAAGAAAGCAGGAAAAAAGTATCCTTTACACCACAGAATGTGAATTGACTAAGGATTTTGCAGAGACTAAATTAGGAGAGAAAATAAACACATTATCTGACATTAGTTGCATCCTTTAGCTGGTAGAGTGATCCTGTAAAGAAACAAAGCTATGAATGTTATTAGTTACAGTGTTTATTTTTAAAAGGTTCACGGTTACTAGAAACAAAGTTTGTACTGGGAAAAGGGAACATAGAAACTTAAGTGACATTGCATATTTTCAACGCACTTAGCCTCCCAAAGTTCCATAGAAACCTATGGAACTTAGCCTCCCAAAGTGCTTTGAAAATATGCCTCCATGTGTTATAAGTTTTATGCCTAAAGAGTAACTGGTGAATGGGATGGGGTAATACTAGCAGTTGGTGTGCATGGTATACATTATTGAGTTGTGGGTTGAAATCAATGGTGTTTAACAAAGTTAATGGTTTGAATAAAAAAAAAAACCTTAAATCAATTCCATCTTGATAGTTTTATTTGTACCGCTTCTCCACTTCTGGGCGATACCCCCTGGTCCAGACTACATTTGCAACCTAACCCAGAAGTGGGGGAGAGGTTTACACTATGTTAACTGGCCATGCTTTATTGCCCTTTTAACTGGCTATATTTTATTGTTTTGTTACCAGCTGGAGTTCTTTTTATTATTTATTTATTTCCCATGTGTGTATGTGTGTGTGTGTGTGTATGTGTTTTAGCATCCTTAATGAGATTGATATTATATCTCTTTTTTTTACATATTACTAATATTACTCTTTTAGGTGTATTGGCCATCATAGAAGTACATAAGTGTTGCCATACTGGGACAGACTGAAGGTCCATCAAGCCCAGCATCCTGTTTCCAATAGATGCCAATTCAGGTTACAAGTACTGGCAAGATCTCTAAACAGTACAATACATTTTATGCTGCTTATCCTAGAAATAAGCAGTGGATTTTCCCAAGTCCATTTTAATAATGGCTTATGGACTTTTCTTTTAGGAAGCTATCTAAACCTTTTTTAAACCTCACTAAGCTAACTGCTTTTACCACATTCACTGGCAACGAATTCCAGAGTTCAATTACACATTGAGTGAAGAAATATTTTCTCCTATTTGTTTTACACTTACAACTTTGTAGCTTTATTGCGTTTTCTTTTGAAACAGCGCACAGTGATGTGACTGTTATTGTGAAGTATTTAGCTTTGCATCAGACACTTTAAAAACCATTCTAACTAACAGAGGTAGGTTACATGCTGCCACTCTCTCCCTCAGGGCTTCTCACACTCTATGCTGTTGCTACCATTGCCATTGAGGTTTTTTTTCAGATGGTTTTAGTGCCTGTTCACATAATTCCTCTGGCATATTTTAAAAGTTATTATTTTTGCTCTTTTATAAATGGCAATTCTCAGCTACATTTTATTTTAGGTTTGGGACATATGCTATGATATAGTGGTTCTCCATCTCCTATGGTTTCTATTATGTTGTCTCTTTTTATAATGCAGTATTTTTGCATGTATTTTTATATACAACTCAATCAGATCATTATGCTCTTATTTAAGTCTCTGCCACCCTAGTTGCAAAGGACTCAAATACAAATCAGTTCATGGATCCAGCTCCTCATATATACAGTGGGGGAAATAAGTATTTGATCCCTTGCTGATTTTGTAAGTTTGCCCACTGACAAAGACATGAGCAGCCCATAATTGAAGGGTAGGTTATTGGTAACAGTGAGAGATAGCACATCACAAATTAAATCCGGAAAATCACATTGTGGAAAGTATATGAATTTATTTGCATTCTGCAGAGGGAAATAAGTATTTGATCCCCCACCAACCAGTAAGAGATCTGGCCCCTACAGACCAGGTAGATGCTCCAAATCAACTCGTTACCTGCATGACAGACAGCTGTCGGCAATGGTCACCTGTATGAAAGACACCTGTCCACAGACTCAGTGAATCAGTCAGACTCTAACCTCTACAAAATGGCCAAGAGCAAGGAGCTGTCTAAGGATGTCAGGGACAAGATCATACACCTGCACAAGGCTGGAATGGGCTACAAAACCATCAGTAAGACGCTGGGCGAGAAGGAGACAACTGTTGGTGCCATAGTAAGAAAATGGAAGAAGTACAAAATGACTGTCAATCGACAAAGATCTGGGGCTCCACGCAAAATCTCACCTCGTGGGGTATCCTTGATCATGAGGAAGGTTAGAAATCAGCCTACAACTACAAGGGGGGAACTTGTCAATGATCTCAAGGCAGCTGGGACCACTGTCACCACGAAAACCATTGGTAACACATTACGACATAACGGATTGCAATCCTGCAGTGCCCGCAAGGTCCCCCTGCTCCGGAAGGCACATGTGACGGCCCGTCTGAAGTTTGCCAGTGAACACCTGGATGATGCCGAGAGTGATTGGGAGAAGGTGCTGTGGTCAGATGAGACAAAAATTGAGCTCTTTGGCATGAACTCAACTCGCCGTGTTTGGAGGAAGAGAAATGCTGCCTATGACCCAAAGAACACCGTCCCCACTGTCAAGCATGGAGGTGGAAATGTTATGTTTTGGGGGTGTTTCTCTGCTAAGGGCACAGGACTACTTCACCGCAGCAATGGGAGAATGGATGGGGCCATGTACCGTACAATTCTGAGTGACAACCTCCTTCCCTCCGCCAGGGCCTTAAAAATGGGTCGTGGCTGGGTCTTCCAGCACGACAATGACCCAAAACATACAGCCAAGGCAACAAAGGAGTGGCTCAGGAAGAAGCACATTAGGGTCATGGAGTGGCCTAGCCAGTCACCAGACCTTAATCCCATTGAAAACTTATGGAGGGAGCTGAAGCTGCGAGTTGCCAAGCGACAGCCCAGAACTCTTAATGATTTAGAGATGATCTGCAAAGAGGAGTGGACCAAAATTCCTCCTGACATGTGTGCAAACCTCATCATCAACTACAGAAGACGTCTGACCGCTGTGCTTGCCAACAAGGGTTTTGCCACCAAGTATTAGGTCTTGTTTGCCAGAGGGATTAAATACTTATTTCCCTCTGCAGAATGCAAATAAATTCATATACTTTCCACAATGTGATTTTCCGGATTTAATTTGTGATGTGCTATCTCTCACTGTTACCAATAACCTACCCTTCAATTATGGGCTGCTCATGTCTTTGTCAGTGGGCAAACTTACAAAATCAGCAAGGGATCAAATACTTATTTCCACCACTGTAAGTACACAATTCTGGAATGCACTCCCAAAAACCATGAAAAATACGTACGGCCACCTCAACTTCCGGAAATCACTGAAGACTTACCTGTTCGAAAAGGCATATCCTAATGACCCAATTTAATTATCTGAATCCAGCAACTCAAAGAAACCCAATCTTGTTATGAACTTAATGAACTTTATATAACCTTCCTCTCTTATGTTTCCCTAATATGTCTGTACATATCTATTTCATTTAAAATAACACAACTGTATTTGTTTCTTCACCGGAGGAGATTTTCGCCCCATGGCGCTATGTAAGCCACATTGAGCCTGCAAATAGGTGGGAAAATGTGGGATACAAATGTAACAAATAAATAAATAAATATATTCTTTTATGTATATATTTTGTTTGGAAAATTGATTAAAATGCATTGTTTTTATGCACAGTGTTTGTTGTCACCCCTGGCAGCTGTGTCTGTGGAAACACAGTCCCCTATCGGGTCTTCTAGTGCTTCAATAAAGGATTTTCAAGTTTCTACTCACTGTTTGGCAGTCATTGTATCATACTATACTCCTTTTTTTGCTCCCTTTGGGTTTCCCTTAGAGGTTATGTTCCTGTTTCTGCCTTGGACATGGCCTTATGCAAGGACCATGTTTGTTTCCTTTCCTACACTCCCAGCTAGTGCTCCTGTAGACAAACAAGTACCCCTTCTAGTACCCCACCCAAATCCTTAGTTTCTTTGATTTACTGACACCTTTATTCGGCTCTGTCTGCCTACATCAGATCAGGGTAGTTATAATCACAAAACAACATAGCATACAATATTAAAATGTCAAATATTTCATACAAAAGCACTATTGAAGCAATTCTATAAACTGCCACCTAGATATATACCCCCGCACTCCCAGGCTGGTTCTCTCCACTGCCCACCCATAGCTCTCTTTTGTCACAGCTGTAGTTTTGCTGAGCCACAGCTCCTAATTATAGCCAAAGGTTTACAACCCTAAATGGGATCTCCCTTCTCCTTCTCCAGGTCACTTGGTAGGGGCTTGCATGCAACCAAAGACCCAGGGCTCAAACAAAACACAACTCAACTTTCTTAGTCCCTAAAGGGCAAACAATTATTTTATTTTATTTTTTTTTTTTGTTACATTTGTACCCCGCACTTTCCCACTCATGGCAGGCTCAATGCGGCTTACATGGAGCAATGGAGGGTTAAGTGACTTGCCCAGAGTCACAACTAACTCTACCTCCACTTTCACTGTTCCTTTCTGTGCCCTTTCTGTATTTTATTCCAAACCTACTCCCCTTGGGCTGGGCTTCCTCCCACCAGGGGACCACCCAGTCATTCCCCCCCCCCCCCCCCCCCAGTGACTCTTTACAGGGACTTACTCTCTAGTAATCCCCAACGTAACAGGGGATTTTATATATTAAATAGCACTGGTCCCAGTACAGATCCCTGCAGCACTCCACTACCCTCCTCCATTGAGAAAAATAACCATTTAACCCCACCTTTTGTTTTCTGTGCAATAATCAATTCCTAATCCACAGGAGGACATTGCCTTCTATCCCATTACTTTTTAATTTTCTCAGGAGTCTCTCATGAGGAACTTTGTCAAACGCACAGTGAAAATCCAGATACACTACATCAACCAGCTCACCTTTATCCACGTGTTTATTTATGCATTTAGGAAAAATGAAGCAAATTGGTGAGGCAAGACTTCTCTTGGCTGAACCCATGCTGACTTTGTCCCATTAAGCCATGTTTGTCTATGTGTTCCATAATTGTATTCTTTATAATAGTTTCCACTATTTACCCCGATACTGAAGTCAGGCTTACTGGCCTATAATTTTCTGGATCATCCCTGGAGTCCTTTTTAAACATTGGCATTACATTGGCCTCCCTCCAATCTCCAGGTACTATGGACAATTTTAATGTCAGATTACAGATCACTATCAACAGACCAGCAATTTCATATCTGAGTTCTTTCAGTACTCTGGAGTGTATGCCATCCAGTACAGGAGATTTATTACTCTTTAATTTGTCAATTTGGCTCAGTACCTCAAGATTTCTTTCAGTTCCTTCATATCATCACCCTTGAAAACCATTTATGTAGATCTATTACATCTTCTTCCATAAAAACCGAAGCAAATAATTCATTGAATCTCTTCACATGGCCTTGTCCTCCCTCAGTGCACCTTTTGCTTTTTATTGATCTAATGGTCCCATAGATTCCCTCACAGGCTTTCTGCTTCTGATGTACCTGAAAAAGGGTTTATATGAGTTTTTGTCTCCACAGCAAGTTTTTCTTCATATTATCTTTACCCTTCTTTATCAGTGCTTTGCATCTAGCTTGCACTAGTTTGCTTCTTATTTTCTTCTTTTGGTACTTTTTCCATTATTTGGATGCTCTTTTGGCTCTAATGGCTTCTTTCAATTCATCTTTTAACCACACTGGCTGTTGTTTGCTCTTCTTTCCGCCTTTGTTTATACATGAAATACATCTGGTCTGGGCTTCCACAATGGTATTTTTAAACAACTTCTATACATGATTTAAAGTTCTAACCTTTGCAGACAACCCTTTTTGGCTTCTTGTTAACCAATTTCCTCATTTTATCATAGTCACCCTTTCAAAAATTGAATGCTTCTACAGTAGATTTCTTTAGTGACTTTTCTCCAGATATCAGCTCAAATGTGAGCTGATTTGTTATGATCACTGTTTCCCAGTGGATCCAGCACTGTTACCTCTTGCATTCCACTAAGAACTAGATCTAAAATATCTCTCTTTCTTGTTGGTTCTTTGACCAGTTGCTCCAAGAAGCAGTTATTTATTATATCTAAGAATTTTACCTCCCTAGTTCTATCTGATACAACATTTATCCAGTCAATATTGGGGTAATTGAAATCACCCATTACTATAATGATGCCCAATTTGCCAACTTTCCTAATTTCTGTAAACATTTGTTCATTGTCTGTTCATTTTGTCCTGGTGAACTATTTTTTATTTATTTTATTTTATTTATTTATAGCATTTGTATCCCATATTTTCCCAACAATTTGCAGGCTCAATGTGGCTTACATTTGCTGTAATGGTGGTTGCCATTTCCGGGTAACAGAATTACAAATGGTAATGTGTTAAGTTGCATACATACATGGTAACATACATGTAACATAAAATACGTGAACAGATCATGGTATAGATATATATCATGTGCATATATATGTTAAGGGAGAATAAATTATGGTAATACATGAAAGTTCCTGAGTAAGAAATTGGAAGAATAAATTATAGTAATACATGAACGTTCCTGAGTATGAAATTGGGTTGTATCATTCTTTAGGTCATCGACTATGGAGAGACCATATTCGACATAGAGATTGAAGTGGTTATGCTTATTCATTAGTGGTAAGGAGGTTGATCAGTCAAGTGATAAGATTTCAATTATGTCTATGTCATGTAAAGTCTTATTTCTTGGTGTATAATGGGTATTTATGGTATGCCTTCTTGAACAGATCTGTTTTCAGTAGCCTTCGGAAGATAGTTAGGTCTTACGTTATTTTTATGGCCTTCGGTAGTGCGTTCCATAGCTGCGTGCAGATGTATGAAAAACTGGTCGCATATGTGGATTTATATTTTAGTCCTTTGCAGTTGGGGTAATGGAGATTGAGGAATGTGCATGCTGATCTCTTTATATTCCTGGTAGACAAGTCTATAAGGTCTGACATATACCTCAGGGCTTCCCCGTGAATGATTTTGTGGACCAGGATGCAAACTTTGAACGCAATTCGTTCTTTTAGTGGGACCCAGTGTAGTTTCTCTCTTAGGGGTTTGGCACTTTCGTATTTTGCTTTACCAAATATGAGTCTGGCTGCTGTATTTTGAGCGGTTTGAAGCTTCTTAATGATTTGTTCTTTACATCCAGCATAAATGGCATTGCAGTAGTCTAGATGGCTTAGCACCATTGATTGTACTAGGCTGCGGAATACTTCCCTTGGGAAGAAAAGTTTGATTCTTTTAAGTTTCCACATTGAGTAGAACATTTGTTTTGCTGTATTTTTCACATGATCTTCAAGTGTGAGATTTCGGTCGATTGTGACTCCCAGAATTTTTAAGCTGTCTGAGACCGGGAGGGTGTAATCCGGTGTGTTTATGGTATTGGGTTTGTTTGTATTATATTGTGAAGACAAGATGAGACATTGTGTTTTTTCTGCGTTCAGCTTTAGTTGGAATGCATCCTCCCATGAGTTCATTACTATAGTGCAGCTCTACCAAAATACTTTTTCCCTTCACACATGGAATTTCTATCCACAAAGATTCCGCACTGCTGTTTCATGTAGAATATTTATTTTTGATTGATTTGATTCCATATTTAACATATAGCACAACCCTCCACCCATTTGATCCACTCTATCATTGTGACATAATTTATACCTTGATAACACAGTGTCCCTTTGATTGTCTTCTTTCCACCAGGTCTCTGAGGTGCCTACTATATCTACCCCAACTTAGCAATAGTTTACTGACATTCCTTCTACAGACTAATACTTTTGGTTAGTTTTGGGGACATTTTCTGACTTTTCTCAACTTTTAGACATTTTATCAGTTTAAAGTTTTGTTAAGCCAAATGTTTAAATCACAATAAAACTTTCCAAAGCATTAAAAATCCAATTTATGACTGTTAATTCGTAGGTTAACATCTGTTAACTTGAGTTTTCATACACTCATTTTAAGGCACTAATAAATCAAATGTATACTAACAAATGCATGTCCTTATAAATTAGCATAAAATACACCAAATACATTTAAAGAATGTTGTTTGGATTAAGTATCCTCCATCCAAATAGCTGTAAATTACAGAGTATAATGAAGGCTATCCAGCTTCTTCCCTAAGTGCCACTAGTATAAATATCTACCAGTAGATAAGAGGTTTGGTAAAAAGAGATACAAGAGGGCAGAGAATGGATCTGGAGAATATAGAACTTGTGAGGCAGAGAGATGTATAGATGAGACCTTCAAAAACATTGCAGAGCTGCCCTACCTCTAGTCAGGAAACTCCTGCACTGCCATGCAGGGAACAAACTACCTGAAAGGATCCTATAGCTAGGACCTGTCCTTTAGATGATAACAATATTTTCTTGCACTTAGATTTTGTAACCGGGGTGGGTCCCGTGAAAGAAGAGTTAGGACAGCATTATATTTAGTGATTTAAACTTTAAGGATGTATATAGCTAAATTGCTATTGAACATGATGATTAATGAGTAACTTGCCTGTGTGGTGTGAAGTCACCTCCTATAGTTGATAGGATCTTAAAATGTGCAGACTATAATCTG
The DNA here is from genome assembly GCF_901765095.1 of Microcaecilia unicolor. Taxonomy (NCBI): domain Eukaryota; kingdom Metazoa; phylum Chordata; class Amphibia; order Gymnophiona; family Siphonopidae; genus Microcaecilia; species Microcaecilia unicolor. The sequence goes on along the minus strand of NC_044031.1, from coordinate 441,550,547 downwards.
GCTATCATAGTTGTTGTATGTGCTTTTCTTATTGGCTCTGCCCTGTTTTCAAGGTTGCTGGAAAAGCAGCTCTCCTGCCATCATGTACCTGAAAGGCAAACACATAGGACTAAATTCTATAAATGGCACCTAAAAAATTGGCGCCAAAAAATAGCACTTAGTGTTATTTTATAAATGACACTTAGTTATAGAATAACTAGCCATTAAGCCCGTTAAAACGGGCAAGTATTGGTATGCTCTATTTTGATGTATAACTCCCTCCCTCCCTCCCCTCGGCTCCCCGCCCTTCCTCCTTCCCTCCCTCCCAGCTCCAAGGCCCGATTCCCTCCCAGCTCCAAGGGCCCCCCCTCCGTCCCTCCCAGCCAGCTGCAAGGCCCTCCTCTGTACATCCCTCCCAGCTCCAAGGCCCCCCTACTTCTGACCTCCCATGTCCAGCATCCTCCCTCCTTCCCTGCCAGCTTCAAGGCCCCCAGTCTCTCCCTCCCTCCTAGCTCCAAGGCCCCATTCCCTCCCCTCCCAGCTCCAAGGCCCCCCGTCCAAGCCAGTTCCAAGGCCCCCCTCCGTCCCTCCCCTCCCTCACAGCTCCAAGGCCCCCTCCTCCTTCTGAGCATTTCTCCTGCCTTCCCCTCCCCCCAAGGTCGCTGCTGTCACCGCTACCGCTCCCCCCCCCCGAGGTCGCCACCGGCCCCCTCCATCCAGGCCCTCCCTCCCAGCTCCAAGGCCTGATTCCCTCCCACCTCCAAGGGCCCCCCCTCCGTCCCTCCCAGCCAGCTGCAAGGCCCCCCTCTGTACATCCCTCCCAGCTCCAAGGCCCCATTCCCTCCCAGCTCCATGGCCTCCCCTCCCAGCTCCAAGGCCCCCCGTCCAAGCCAGCTCCAAGGCCCCCCTCCGTCCCTCCCCTCCCTCGCAGCTCCAAGGCCCCCCTCCTCCTTCTGAGCATTTCACCTGCCTTCCCCTCCCCCCTGAGGTCGCTGCTATCGCCCCTCCCCCCCGAGGTCGCCGCTACCGCTCCCCCCCCCCCCGAGGTCGCCACCGGCCCCCTCCACCCGGGCCCTCTGTTCTACATTTAACTTATAGCACCGAAACCGCAGGCAGATCAGCTCTGTCGGCCTTCCTTCTCTGCCTGTGTCCCGCCCTCGTGTGACGTAACGTCAGCGAGGGCGGGGGACACAGGCTGGGAAGGAAGGCCGACGGGAGCTGATCTGCCTGCGGTTTCGGCGCTGTAAGTTAAATGTAGAAGAGAGGGCCTGGCCTGGTGGAGGGGGTTGGCTGCGACCTTGGGGGGGGGGGGGTGCGGCAGCGGCGACCTGCAGGGGGGGGGAGCGGCAGCGGCGACCTCCGGGGGGGGAGCGGTAGCATTAGCGGCAGCGGCGACGTCCATGTGGCAGTGACTGCACTCCTCCTCAGCGCAGAGTTTCCCTCTCTGTTCCGTCATCACGTCTTGACGTGGGGCGGGACAGAGAGGGAAGTCTCTACTGCGCATTTGCAGGTGAGTCGGTCACTTGCCATTTATATGTTTGATGCTTAGTGCCGGGAACTGCAACTACATTTAGATGCAACAATTTACACCAATCAAACTTTGGTATAAATCCATGCACCAAAATTAGGCACTGATCCCCATTATCCTATAACAATGCAGATAAATTGTGGGCACACTCCTGAACAGCCTATGATCCTCCTATGGCTGTATCCCACTTTTGACCCATTATAACATTTATGAGTGGATCCCATGCCTAAATTTACATATCTAAATTTTAATTAATCCAATTAGCACCAATACTTTCTTCTTAAGCTCTCAATTATCAGTGCTATTGGCTCGTTATTCAGTTAAATTGCATATACAATTTTTAGAGACTTTCATAAAATTTGGGGGATAATGCACAAAACTGCAAGGCAGAGAATTTTGCAGAAGTCATGACAAAATGGCTCAGAGCATGGTTCAGGGCATAAGTTAGGCCTCAGGCCCACAAAGGTGACCCCGGAAAGACCCCTACAGTTTAATGATTTTTGTAATGCATCTTCCCTGAGCCTTTCACCCCCTCCCTCGAAGGAGCATTATGTTTTTATTACTTAATAATTTCACCAGCAAACCTGTGTGGCTGATATACCCCTATCTGCAAAGGGGCAGTGACTGTATACATTCGAATAATATCTGAACAGTACGTTTTTATTTTCCTTTTGTGTTGGATTGCTTACATTAAAGAATAATTAGAATTAGAGTTGTGTGCCTCTGCATGGAGATGTTTAAATACTGGCTTAGCTGTATGTCAAAAACAAAAGGAAGGTGGGAAATAGACCAGGATGACCAGGAACAAATGAGGAGACTACAGTTGATAAAATATTTATTGGTGAAGACTCAACACAGCACCATGTTTTAGCAGTGAGTCTGCTTTAGGAGTCTTTATAAAACATATGAAAAACCATAAAATGGACAATAAACAGGTCTTGAAGACTGGTCTTGAGAAAGACCTTTGAAGGAAAAATAGGAAATTTGACATGTCTCTGCTCACTTTATGCCGAATTTCCTATTTTTCCTTCAAAGGTCTTTCTCAAGACCAATCTTCAAGACCTGTTTATATCAATGTTTATTGTCCATTTTATATGGTTTTTCATATGTTTTATTCAGATTCCTGAAGCAGGCTCACTGCTGAAACACAAAACTAGGAGTGGCCTAGTGGTTAGGGTGGTGGACTTTGGTCCTGAGGAACTGAGTTTGATTCCCACTTCAGGCACAGGCAGCTCCTTGTGACTATGGGCAAGTCACTTAACCCTCCATTGCCCCAGGTACAAATAAGTACCTGTATACAATATGTAAGCCACATTGAGCCTGCCATGAGTGGGAAAGCGTGGGGTACAAATGTAACAACAACACTGTGTCTTCACCAACAAACATTTTATCAACATTTGACATCTCCTCATTTGTTCCTGATCAGCCTTGTCTATTTCCCACCTTCCTTTTCTTTTTGTTATTTCATTGTGGGATCTCAGTGTTCCGCTGTCTCAGTGAACCTTCACTGGACATTTGCTTTGGAATTAGTTGTATGTCAAACACTGCACTGGGCATGGTATAAGAAATTAGATAATGGTAGAAAGAAGAAAGTTTTAGATCTGTTGAACAATCAGGGAACCAGGTTGCTGGCACTAACAAGTAAAGTAGATTGAACACATTTTAAGCCAGTTCATGAAAGAAAGCCGACAGGAGCTCAGGAGCTCAGGAGCACTAAGTCCAGGCTGAGGAAAAATGGACAATAAAGAAGTTGTCATAAAGGCTAAAGCAGAAGAAGTATATTTTTATAAAGGAAATACAGATATCAACAATTCTAATTTTTCCTTAACAACTTATAGGCAAACATACTTTGTATTTTCTGTTTATAATTACCAGAAGTTTAAGAGAAGAAGAAAACCAAAAGGAATCCCGTGTAGAATGTTGAAAAACAAATGGCAGTGGGAAGTTGGAGATGACTTGAGAAAAACCAAGTACGCAGGATTACTACTACTACTACTATTTAGCATTTCTATAGCGCTACAAGGCATACGCAGCGCTGCACAAACATAGAAGAAAGACAGTCCCTGCTCAAAGAGCTTACAATCTAATAGACAAAAAATAAATAAAGTAAGCAAATCAAATCAATTAATGTGAACGGGAAGGAAGAGAGGAGGGTAGGTGGAGGCGAGTGGTTACAAGTGGTTACGAGTCAAAAGCAATGTTAAAGAGGTGGGCTTTCAGTCTAGATTTAAAGGTGGCCAAGGATGGGGCAAGACGTAGGGGCTCAGGAAGTTTATTCCAGGCGTAGGGTGCAGCGAGACAGAAGGCGCGAAGTCTGGAGTTGGCAGTAGCGGAGAAGGGAACAGATAAGAAGGATTTATCCATGGAGCGGAGTGCACGGGAAGGGGTGTAGGGAAGGACGAGTGTGGAGAGATACTGGGGAGCAGCAGAGTGAGTACATTTATAGGTTAGTAGAAGAAGTTTGAACAGGATGCGAAAACGGATAGGGAGCCAGTGAAGCGACTTGAGGAGAGGGGTAGTATGAGTAAAGCGACCCTGGCGGAAGACGAGCCGGGCAGCAGAGTTTTGAACCGACTGGAGAGGGGAGAGGTGACTAAGTGGGAGGCCAGCAAGAAGCAGATTGCAGTAGTCTAAACGAGAGGTGACAAGGGTGTGGATGAAGGTTTTGGTAGAGTGCTCAGAAAGAAAGGGGCGGATTTTACGGATGTTGTAAAGAAAGAAACGACAGGTCTTGGCAGTCTGCCGGATATGAGCAGAGAAGGAGAGAGAAGAGTCAAAGATGACCCCAAGGTTTCAAGCTGAGGAGACAGGGAGAATGATCATTAATTGCTAAAATACTTTATTTCTTGCAATAACATGCAATACCTATGGATGGGATCTACTTACCTGGGCTGTCTAATGCAGAGCACAATCAGTTGGTGGCTCCTTTTCGGTTTGATGAAATGTTGATGGCTATAAAAGGACTGAAGGGGGGGGGGGGGGGGGGGGGGGGAAGCCCTGGAATTAGATGTTTTTTCTGCAAAACGTTTTAAGATGTTTTCTGGGGAGGTGAGCACTTTTTTGCTACAGGTGGGAATGCTTGTTTTCAAGGTCACTCTTTACCAGGTAGCATGTATGAAGTGGGGATATCGGTACTTCTGAAGCCAGGGCATGACCCTGTATTTGTGGGTCTTACCACCTGATTTCCTTGTTGAATTTAGATATCAAAATCTTGGCTAAGGTTTTAGCTGAATGCTTGGGACAGGTCCTTACCAAGCTGATACATACAGATCAGTCAGGCTTTGTGGCCCATAGGCAGGTGGCTGATAATATTCATCACATCTATATTAATAAATCCCACCTTGAATATTCTGAAGCTCACTCCAAGGCAGAGAAGCACAAAAATCCTGTAGTCTTCATAGGCTAGGACCAGTCACCCTCACTCATAGACCCGCCCTCAGCCACGCCCCATCTAATATAATAAAACGCACCGTGAACGTTCTGAAGACAACGTTCTGTGAAGCCGGAAACTTGAAGCCGGAAGCTTCAAGCCCTGAAGCCTTGAAGCCTTGAAGCCATCTGACGTCACTCCCAGTGAAGCCTTCAAGCCAGCCAGCCGTCTCTGCCCCGCCCTCGCCTCAAACCAAACAAATCGGGAAGCGAAGCGTCAGGGAAGGAGGCGGCGCTCCCGACGTCTAGCCTTCCCTTCGCTGTGTTCGGGCGGAACACAGCGAAGGGAAAGCTAGACGTCGGGAGCGCCGCCTCCTTCCCTGACGCTTCGCTGCACGAACCGCCACGGAGGTAAAGTTAAAACGAAGAAAAAAAAAAAAAAAGGAATGCATGTATGCGAACGGGGGGGGGGGATGCATGGATGCGAAGGGGGGGGCATGGATGCGAGGCATGGATGCGAAGGGGGGGGGGAGAAGAGGGCGGGCCAGGCTGGGACATGGGAGAGAGAGTAGCATGGATGCGAGGGGGGGGTCATGGAAGGGCAAGAGGGGACTTGCTGGAAAAGGATGAATGGAGGGGGCAGGGGAAAGAGGAGCATGGATGGGCATGGATTGGGAGGGCAGGACTCAGGGAGAGAGGGAAATTGCTGGATAGGGAAAAATGGAGGGGCCAGGTGACAGATGAGCATGGATGGGCATGGATTGGAAGGGGCAGGACACAGGGAGAGGGGAATTGCTGGATAGGGATGAATGGAGGGGACAGATGGGCATGGATGGATATGAATTGCAGAGCAGGCCTCAGGCAGAGAGGGGAAATGCTGGATAGGGAAAAATGGAGGGGCCAGGTGACAGATGAGCATGGATGGGCATGGATTGGGAGGGCAGGACTCAGGGAGAGGGGAATTGCTGGATAGGGATGAATGGAGGGGACAGATGGGCATGGATGGATATGGATTGCAGAGCAGGCCTCAGGCAGAGAGGGAAAATGCTGGATAGGGAAATATGGAGGGGCCAGGTGACAGAGGAGCATGGATGGGCATGGATTGGAAGGGCAGGACTCAGGGAGAGGGGAATTGCTGGATAGGGATGAATGGAGGGGACAGATGGGCATGGATGGATATGGATTGCAGAGCAGGCCTCAGGCAGAGAGGGGAAATGCTGGATAGGGAACAATGGAGGGGCCAGGTGACAGATGAGCATGGATGGGCATGGATTGGAAGGGCAGGACTCAGGGAGAGGGGAATTGCTGGATAGGGATGAATGGAGGGGACAGATGGGCATGGATGGATATGGATTGCAGAGCAGGCCTCAGGCAGAGAGGGGAAATGCTGGATAGGGA